>NW_024725031.1:3444959-3612459 GCF_018991925.1 Homarus americanus | reverse complement strand
TTATTGCTTCTCTCATCTCTCCTTCAAGTTAAAGTGAATTTTCTGACTATTGTTATTCTTTCTGTTTTATTGGCATTACTTTTCGACACATTTTGGAACCTCTGCTTATTACACCAAATGATTAAACACCTAAATACTAAATAAGAGATATTAGGTTAGGTTAGGTTAGCATTTGGGTGTTCGCTTATCAGTTGATATAAACTAGGGAGTCTAATTACTTTTTTATGCCGGGAATAGCCCACCCGGGCACAGGTCATCGACCCACAACGGGGCCTGGGTGGGGGCGGGGGGATATGAATAAAAATAAATTTAAAATAGAAAAGTAAAAGATTATATTAATCTACACCGCGAAGTTGCCGGAAAAACCAGCTTTTTGAAGTGAGACAGATTGTATGAGTATGGAAACACAGAAGAAGGCAGAGCATTCCACAGTTTGGCTGTGTGAGGAAAGAAGGATGTACTGTAATAGGTTATTCTAGTGTGACCGACAGCCACATAATTGAAATAGCCATTACCTTTGACTGAGGAAGGATTTAAACATGTAGCCCCTTTACTTATCACCCACAGAGCAAGTTATCAACCTCAAATACTTAATTATTTATGTTTAATGTTCAACACCCCATCTTATTTTACCTGACCCCCAAATACCGTAACCCCACCTACGGGGGTTAGGTTAGGTTATAGTAGGTTACAGTAGGTTAAGTTAATCTAGATTAGATTAAGGCTTAAGTGATTATTGTCCATCACACAGACACACACATACACACATGAAAATAAAATTACTCACGTAAAACTTTAACAATAAGAATAATAAAAAAAAACCCACAAAAAAGATACATAAGCCATATTTGCCTTATAAATACAACAAGTGTTAGAGACAAGAAAAAGAAGTTACCTTTTATTGATGCGAAATTCGATATTTTCTTTAATATATACAAAGTTACTTATTCCTTGTTTGTTACATTCAATCTTAGAAATAACCCTGACAGATGGGGCACTTACAAACAGTAATAAGCAGTCACACTCTCTTGAATGGCTGCAAACTCTACAATTTCTTATTCTTAACACTAAATAATCACACTTTGTCTTACAGATAAGCACAATAACACAAGTCCTTCAAAATATTATAAAATAGCTTTATGTTTTCAATGTTCAAAATCCTTCCTACTAATTCTCATTTAGAAGTTTTAGAATCATGAAGAAAATTTGGGATCATATGAAGATTAATCTCTAACTTATATCACCTTAAGATTAGCCACCCTAGCTTAATCTAACCCAAACTAACCTGCCCTAATCTACAAAGTTGGGGTGTTGAAATACGCTGGGGTGGGGCCTGATCTTCATGTGTTCCGAAATTCCTTTAAAATTATACCACATTAAGATTTAGAATCCTGTCAGCTTGGAGCTAATTGCTTCTGACAGGACTGTGTGTCTCCTCATCAACTTCCCATCCTCTAATTCGCACCATCGCCCCAGCCTCTGCGGCCCCTCAATTTCTCAACAAAAACATGACCGTGACAGCTGATGAACTAATTGCAGATAGAGCGGCGAGACGACTTGTCAGATGGTGGTGTATGAGGGAGGGACGTAGATAGTATGAGCGAGAGTTACGTTAAGAAATGTGAGTAGTATGGGTGGGAGAAATACGGGTGGTGTTGACAGGAGTGTGAAAGAGAGGCTGTAGTGTGGGAGGGGCGTATGAGATAAGGAAGGAAATGGGTGAGAAAGACGCGGTTTTATATGGGTGTAGGTGGGTACGGTAAAAATATGGGTGGTGAGGGCGTAGTACCAACGTGTGTAGTGGTAATCATTCTTCAGTCGCATACCTTGGTGTCGTCTACGGTGTAGCAAGAGCAACCAGACTCTGAGCAACGGCTGAAGTCCCCTGCTGTTTATATCCTTGTTGGTGTCGCCCTCCTGACGATACGTGGTCCTAGTGACTCTGACACGCCCATAGCCAGGATCATTATGGCTTTTGTGGTGGTGGGAGGTAAGATGATATACGATGATAACTGTGGGAAGGCTGTCTAGTCGACTTGCGTTCATATCAGGACTGAGGATATCATCAGGATCACGTTGCTGTCCCGAGAATCAGCATCTTTGTTGTTATCTACAGAATATGAGCAAGAAGTTTAGCAAATGATTTGTTTCATTCAGTTAACGTAATATCAAACTGTTGGTGTGCAGAGTATCAAGAAGTGAAGTGATAATTTTTCTCTGAGGTAAGATTAATGGTGCATTAAGGCACGCCTGAGTTTGGCCTGAACCACTTTTCGTATTTTATGGTCCAAGAAATTTAATTATCTAATCCATAATTCACAAAACATTTCTTGGTTTATATGGAGTGTTTCATTCATCTAACGAAAATGGCTATATTTTACTATAGTGTCAAGTACGTACAGATAACTTAGTTATCCCAGAAAATAAGAGAATGTTTAATAAAGAAAACGTAAGAATTACAACCCCGAAAGGAGTACCTAAAGAAAATTATAGGATTAACAACTACTATTCATTATATTTTATCCTCTTCGTCACTGATTGGCTCGTTAGCTGATTATTTCACCATTTATAAGCTATCTATCTATCTATCTATCTATCTATCTATCTATCTATCTATCTATCTATCTATCTATCCCTTCTCATCTGCTTCTGTGTTCTCTTCCTGGCCTCGGTTGCAGTGTAGCAGGTGACTCAGAAGAACTTGTTGGTGCTGGGGCAGGAGGTAGCGCTTGCCGGGTACCACATGAGGCAGGTCTCCTTCAGTAGTGTCTTCCCCGCTCTCCGTATACCTGAAGGAAGCCGGGAAGGGAGTTAAGTGTGAGAGAGAAGAAGAAGAAGAAGAAACAACATAATACCCTTATAACAACGAGAGAAGAAAAAATAAGATATAAAAGACAGAAGACATCAAGAAGACCTGTGAGGTTAGGTTAGGTTAGGTTAGGTTAGGTTAGGTTAGGTTAGGTTAGGTTAGGTTAACTTTACGATATTTATTTGCCAGTTGAAATAAGCTAGGGTCTTTAATCTTAACGTGATCCATAAAACGATTAAGGAAGATTCTTCTCTCTGGATTTTACCTGACGAGAAGGAGGCGGCGGTAGTCTTGGGAGAGAATAGGCTGCTGCAGGTAGGAGAGGAAGGCGTGAAGCACACCATCGCAGTAGTGATGTTCCCGGCCTACCACCTCGCTACACTCTGACGGTCACAAGTTGCTATGTAAATTATGAAGTAAATGGCAGAGGCGAATATGTCATCCCGGTCTCCAAGTGTCCAGGAATTGAGATTAAAACAGTTTATTTAACCAGAATAATACAGATGCAAAGCGAACAATAACAACAACAACAATATTGACATGACTGAGCCTTTCAAATGCTACACTTCCCTCCAATGAAGCTTCGACTCTGTCTCGATCTCCGGTTTTCGGGGAGGGTGACACAGGAAACTAAACCACAACTATAAGTGTTGCTGCTGCGGTCACTCGCGGTGGTGTAAATATTCTGTTATTGTTGTGTGAGTGAGAACGAGTGTTACTGTGTCACCACAACCACAGGAGTAGAAGAAGGAAGAGGTAAGTGTACCGCCATAAAAGGAATATAAGAATGAATTAGTGATTTGTTAGTATTATTAGGTAATATATTAGGGTTATCAAGCTGGAGAATCACTACCACCACTTGTGCTTCTTTCATAAAACGTGTAGAATTTAGTTAACGAGCTCCTCGACCAATGTTTCTGTCTAACGAACACTTTAATTGCAATAACAGTTAGTTTAGGGTCGCCACCTTAATAGACTATCTCCACTAACATTCACTACCTGGACGGCTTTTTCGACATGTTATTTGTTTAACGCAAGACGTTTTTATTTTTTTTTATTATTTATAAATTTTGCAATTTACATATACCTATACATATACATATACATATACATATACATATTACATATTAACATATTTGTAAGTGAAATATTTGGATGACTTTTCTTTTAAAATACACTTGATCATCCATTTATTATAATATATCCTGCCTTTAATAAAGGCTATAGTCTCCTTAACATTATAATTTCCTTTCCTACTTAACCACATACAGTAAATATAATCCGACATCAGCATGATCATTGTATTCTTATCCTTATTATCACTACAGTTAATATTAAACACTAAGAAATGTAGAAATAATTTGCTATTGACATTGCAGACTGTATTCAGGAGATTTTTAAACCATTTAATTATCTCTTTGTTATGGAAACAGAAGTAAAATACATGTAATGGATATTCTACCTCACCACATCTTACACAACTATCATCTTGTTTTATGTTTAACAGTTTTAGTATCTGATTTGTTGGTAGAGTTTCATGAATATATCTATAGTATATGAAGCCTCTCTGGTGAGGATCCATATATTTACAAGTAATATTTTCCCAAATTAAAGGCCACTTAAACGGCGGATACTTTTCTTCAACTGCTGGTTTTGTCCATATCATTAACATATTGTATACATCTTTATTCTTGACATTTGGAAAGTTATGATGCCTTGCTAACCTTCTTAGAGTATTGCTTGCAATATAATAATAAGGTGGAGACAAGTAGGAAACATTATCCGTAGGTTTTATTTCTAATAGATAGCTGGTCCTTATACTTGTATAATATGGAGTTAAAGATTTCCTATTTTCATGGTCTGAAGCAATTTTTATGAAAGTTGTACATAATACAGCAGCTGCTTTACAAAACATATTAACTACGCCAATACCACCTTGTTTGACAGGTAAATACAGAGTTTGTCTTTTAATTGGCTGGTACATACCACTCCATATGTATTTAAAAATACATGATTCAATTTTCTGTGAGTACATTTTATTTAATGGAAATGTACGGGATGGGTACCATACCTTGGACAAAACTTTTTAGTTCACAATAATTGCTTTTTGGCACAAAGATAATTTTCGGTTTGATAAACAATTTACAGTAATGCTGATATTTTCCAAGATTTTGTTCCAATTCATATTAACAGTGTATTCGTAATCTTCATAATATATAGTGCCTAAAATTCTGGAATATTCTGCTGATCTCATCCACAGCACAGGCCATAAATCTCTCTTCCTCCACTCACCCAAGCCCATAATACTTGTTTTGTCTTTGTTTAATATAGCACCCGTTGCTTCTTCAAATCTCTCTATTTCTCTGGTAACCTCAATTATGGACTGGTTTGTGACAACAAAGACTGTAGAATCATCAGCATATCCCAGTATGGGAATTTTTATGTTGTTTGGTAACTGTGGGGGAGTTATTCTGGCATTGCTGTTTACTGATAAATAAAAGGGTTCTTGGAAAAATATATAGAGAATCATAGAAAGAGGACATCATTGTCTTACTGATCTTTCAACCCTGAATGACTTACTTTGTATGCCATTAACCAAAACCTTACTCTCACAATTTCCTCACAACATTTTAATCCAGTCTACATCAATATTGTTAATGCCTAATTTTTCCATTACCCTAAATACAAATTTTATATCAACTCTGTCAAATGTTTTTGGCTAATCTAAGTTTATCATGGCACATTTTTGGTTCTCACTACTAACAAATTGCACTGTATCCCTAACCATGATATTACAATCTATTATTGATCTTCCTTTAATACAACAGTATTGGTCGTTTGACAATATTGAATTTAAATAAGGTTTAATTCTCCTTGCCAATATTTTTGCAACTATTTTATAATCTACATTTAGGAGGGTTATTGGTCTCCAGTTTTCAATTAAATTCAGATTCCCCTTTTTAGGCACGAGCTTTATTATTCCAGTATTTTGTTATACACTTAATACTTTATTGCTAAAGATAAACTGAATAACCTCCATGATCTCTACCCTGATAAATTTCCACATATGTTTATAAAACTCTGCAGGTAGACCATCACTACCTGGGGATCTACCAAGGTTGAGATTATTAACTGCTTCCCATATTTCCTTCTCGTTTACTGGTTTTATTAAAGATTCATTTTCTGATTCCTTTAGTCTTAGTTTGCAATTCTCTATAAAGTTTTCACAGTATTCATCATTAGTTTCAACTCTTTTATATAGATTCCCCCAAAATTCTTTAATTACATAGAGTATGCCTTCTGTATTCACAATTCCTTCACCATTTTCTCTCTTAACCTTAGTAATTAATTCCTTGTTTCCATTACTTTTTTCTTTACAGATCAAATGGTGGGAAAGCTTTTCTCCTTCCATTCTGTCTTTTATTCTGGATCTTATTTTAACACCTTCACAAATTTTGTTCCTTAATTCATTTATTCTGGTTTTCAGTGCCTTTATTTCTTCATAATTCACATCAAAGTATATAGCATCTTCATAAAGTTTTTTTTAACCTACTTTGAAATAAATTAATTAGGCCATATTTTTCTTGCGACATTCTTTTACATATTTTTATAAAAAAGTTCTTGCATTCTGGTTCAGCACATTGTTCCCACCGCTGTAAAATATTCTGGTATTTGTTTATTTTCTCCTTAACATGTTTCCAAAACACTCCAAAGTTTTCCTGTACCTCATCCGAGTTTAAAATACTACAATTCAGTTTCCAGAAACCTCTACCTACTTTTACATTTTTGTTAATGTTTACTTTTGACAGAACCATTGAATGATCTGAAAAACTGACTGGAACCGTATCACATTTTACTTTTTTGTTCTCAATCCCCTAAACATAAAGCCAATCAATTCTTGACCCATATTTATCCCTAACATATGTAAACTCAGGTTGATAATTGTGTATCATGGCAACATCCTTAAGTTTTATATCCTTTATAAGAGTTGTTAAGGCTTTGGACACCAAACCTTTGTTGTCATGATTGCTGCAATCTCTCATGTTGGTAATACAGTTAAAGTCTCCCCCAATCATTATATTTTCAATATTATTTCTGATAAGACGTTTTTATCAGTACAAAGAGGACCTCGTACACAAGGTGTTAATAATTGATTCAAGACCTCTTGTCGGTAGACACCCCCCCACACCCCCTATCCCCCCCACCCCACGCGGCCTGTTGCCTCGTCAGATGTGGCGGCTGGGGTGTCTACGACAAGAGGTCTTGAATCTGATGAATGTACAGTTTAGGGTGTCGAGGCTATCATGACGCAGATCGCCCTCCCGAGTGATGCCCCCCCCCCCAGGGGACCTGTGACCTCGCCAGAATCTGGCACCGTCGGGAGTGTTATCACCGCTGGCGTCAGTACTGACGAGTGAGTACTGGCGTCTGCTGCCTTACCCGATCAAAGATTGGGGGGTGGGCGGTGTTTACGGACAAGAGGTCCTGATTCCGCTAAATGTATGGTTTAAAGGGTGGCGTGGCCGCCTGGACTCCATGTGATCGCTCTCTCGAGTGATGCTGTAAGGAGCAGCCCTCTGCTCGCACTGGTAAACACCGACTATCGATAAGAGATAGCCAGTTTGTTGGGTTTCGCATCAGTAGCCTGCCCATCTTGCATTGCCTTCATCCACTGGTGTAGTCCATGGGGTCTGATTGGAGCTCTGTAAATATGTATTGCCCAGGCAGTGGCGCGTGCGCGCGCACACACACACACACACACACACACACACACACACACACACACACACACACACACACACACACACACACACACACACACACCCACACCCACACCCCACACACACCCACACACACACACACACACACACCCACACCCCCCACACCCCCCCCACACACACACACACCCACACACACACACACCACACACACCCACACACACACCCACACACCCACACACCCCACACACACACACACACACCCACACCACACACACACACACACCCACACCCACACCCCCCACACACCCACACACCCCACACACACCCACACCCCCCACACACCCACACACACACACACACACACACACCCACACACCCACACACACCCACACACCCACACCCCCACACCCACACACCCACACACACACACACACCCACACACCCACACACCCACACACACCCCCCCCCACACACACACCCCACACACACCCACACCCACACCCCCACACACCCACACCCACACCCCCACACACACACACACACCCCCACACACACCCCCCACACCCGCCCACACCCACACACCCACACCCCCACACACACCCACACCCACACACCCACACACACACCATAAGGATATTAGACAGACTTATATAAGGTAGAATTTTATTTACATGTGTTCAACAGGCGTAAACTTTTATATAATAACATTTTATATACATCTAAAACCTGGCGTTTGGATTATACCTGGTGTTGGTAACGGCTGACACCTTGTTACTCTATACCTGGTGTTGGTAACGGCTGACACCTTGTTACTCTATACCTGGTGTTGGTAACGGCTGACACCTTTTTACTCTATACCTGGTGTTGGTAACGGCTGACACCTTGTTACTCTATACCTGGTGTTGGTAACGGCTGTCATCTCGTTACTCTATACCTGGTGTTGGTAACGGCTGACACCTTTTTACTCAATACCTGGTGTTGGTAACGGCTGTCATCTTGTTACTCTATACCTGGTGCTGGTAACGGCTGTCCTCTCGTTACTCTATACCTGGTGTTGGTAACGGCTGTCCTCTCGTTACTCTATACCTGGTGTTGGTAACGGCTGTCCTCTCGTTACTCTATACCTGGTGTTGGTAACGGCTGTCATCTCGTTACTCTATACCTGGTGTTGGTAACGGCTGTCCTCTCGTTACTCTATACCTGGTGTTGGTAGCGGCTGTCATCTCGTTACTCTATACCTGGTGTTGGTAACGGCTGTCATCTCGTTACTCGCAAAAATAAAACCGTAATGAGTCACTTGAATGTAAAAAAATTCTTTACAAATCTGTATTATTTCTGGTCTATTTTCAGTTGTCCTCAGAGCTCAAGTTATATAGGAGGGAAAATAACGTTTTTAATGGATACAAACATGGCCGACATAATGACCTAAGACCGTATTATTAACATACCTCCTTCACCAACAGACATATGTTATCACCATCAGCACAACAGTGACTTAAAACATCGTACTCAAGGGATAAAATCAGTGTTAAAAGAAAAGAATACTTTACTAAATGAGGAAATTTATCTTATATGAAGAGGCTACATACAGTCATTCACAAAAGTCGTGTCGTCACTCCTCCTGAACTATGAACTCGAGATTCAGACCCGTGAATCCGAAGCATTTATGGACAGAATAATGTGGCCACTCATACGGGTTCACGAGTCTGAATGTCGGGGTTCATAATTTACGAGTTAGGACAGGACTTAGTGGATGGCGAACGGCCCATTGTTACAGTGTTTTCTTGTTTACATAACACAATGAATCATTGTTAGAGGAATTAACTAACCATGGTCCCAGTCTTCAGGAATAGGCAGATGTGTACTGTACATATTCGTTATTTTACATTAGTTGAAAAATAAATAAAAACGAATAAATGGTCCAGTAAAGTGAACAGCCTCATCTTTGGTTTTATCTGTAAGGTGAGGTGGACGAGGCGATGAGGTGGTACACTATTTAACGGGCTGTATGGGAGAGTGTAATTCCATACAAAACAACTAAAACAAATTTTTATATGCTTGTTTTAATCATTTTAATTCTGACAGATTTTTCCTCCATTGACTCTTAAGAATGGAGTTTCCTTAAATATTCCCGGGGCAGATTACCACACAAATATTATTATCATTTTTTTTTTAAGATCATTGATTTATTTCCCCATTTTTTTGTGGATCATGTAGAGGCAGTGTTAGTAATGTTTGTCTAATTTTTCAAACGTTGGGAAAATTATATACAGGTATATATGAAGAGGGTATTAAATGTCTCTCGTACCAAGGATAAATGTCACGTCACTGTATCCAATGCTACAGCCAAGTGAGAGATATACTGTATGTGCTTAACTATCTTTTAAAAGTAGAAATCTTTGGGATGAAGGTTGAGATAACAATACGTATAGACATCCTTTATCTCGTCATAGATTATAAGTAACACACACACACACACACACACATACACACACACACACAACACACACACACACGCACACACACACACACACACACACACACACACACACACACACACACACACAGGCTTCGCACTCTCAGTTCACTTCACCATTATGAAATAAATATATACAGTAAAACCTCCATTTAACGGACATCAATCTAACGGATAATTGTTCATTATATGGAGATCCCATATCTAATGCGCCTCGATATAACGGATTACAGTCTCTCATATAGTCCGTTAAATAAAGATTTCACTGTATTCAGCTTTTCCCCCTAAGGCAGCCATCACTATAGCAATAACGTAAATGATGTGTTTTTCTCCTGTGGACAAGTGTGTTACCAACCATCTCTGTAACTCACATGTTGGTCGAGAAACTCCTCCAGATAAGACAATAGTAAGTTACAAATTTATATTCTCAGGTATGTCAGGTGTAAAGATAGGTTGATGGATAGTGATATATTGCAATAAGTCATAGTTGACAAGAGATCATTATTCAACCATTTACACTTGCTACCGTAAAGAAAAAAATGTGTTGCTAAATGTTCAACTATTTGTTATGTTTCGATACATTCCAATCATTTTCTCCGGTTCATTCAATCACAGCTTCACGTACTGAAGAACTTGTAATGGCTATTTTGAACTATTACTATATTATCTTTTTAATCACATTGATTTGTCCCTTTTTTTATCATAGATCAACCTCTTATTTTCAATACATAGTTTCTCGAACATTAGTTTTTAATACACAGTAAAAGTTCCTGAAGGTTTAACTGTATAAAGGAGAAGGTGGGAGGTTGGTTGCCCGAGGGCTGGAGGAACGCTTCATGACCCGGGTCTTCAGAATTTCGTACGTCTAATTTCCCCTTAACTGGTGGTGAGAAAAAACAACTATGAGTAACTGACTCACTAATGTTACCACAGAGATCTCGGCCAGATACGTGCTCATATCTCCCAGGTAGGTTAAAAAAAGAGGAAATTATCGTACGATCTTGTGAGCACCTGGACGAAGGCTAGGTAGGGTGGCATGAGGCCCGGCTAAGATCGGTCGCAGAGCTTGGAGGAGGCGATGGCGAGGGGGCCAACTTGTCCTGGCGTAAAGCGCTCCTCGTGACCTGGCCGAGGGTGTGGCGAGGACGTGTGACCTCGACTCATCTGTGCCGTCTCGTACAGCTGCTTCTGCATTACCGCCAGTGAGACCTGTACAGGAGTAGGAGGAGGAGGAAAAGAGGCTCAGTAATAACACAGAGGACGCCTGGTAGCGCGGTAGAGAAGGGACTGGTGTGTAATATGTTGGTTAGTTTTAATACACTCGGTAGCATTCACGTCTATGTAGCGTTTTGATTAATGTAAATGAAACTATTACCCCACGATCAGACACGCCAATGTGGCCTAAAGTTAATTTTCTCAAAGTTCCTTGTCGAATTACTTGAAAATGTAATGCCTATTTCTTTAAGCCACTCCTGCATGGAACCACTTACAGAACTGAGGATAATTTATTATTTATATGAGAGATCACCCTGGTCACCCTGGTCACCCTGGTCACCCTGTGAATAAGTGAATAAGAGGTTCGAGAGAATCACTTAACATCCTGCCTGAAGATCCTCAACCATTACTATTACCTGAGGATGGTGATGGCATGGTGGCATCCACACTCACCACTTGCACAGGAAGACCTGGGTTCACTCCCCAACTGTGATTATACTTATCGTACGTGTATTTTGTTTCTGTCTCCATTACTGTGAAATTCTATGTATGATGTAAATATTATCGACCGTCATTAGTAATTTTTAGAAAACCTGAAACCATTGCGCTTTGCGGCAGGATATTCTTGTTATCTGTCGAGTAGATTAGATTCATTTTAAAACTGAATTTAAATGTGGTAAAACATTAATGCTCTGTTAAGTTACGTTACCCGTGTGTTAACTAATGATCTTAACATCTAGCGATACTTTACGACTTGTTGATGCTGTAACTTACTTATGTTTAGGGGAAACAACTCGACTGTGTGGTCAGACAGCTTTTGAGTTAATTTGATAAGTAGAATAAAAGAGAAAAAAGCATTACAAACTAATAACATACAAGATAAGTGTTAATGTGGCAATCAGGTTCATTATTAGTATAATATAGTTTTGTTTGTTTTTAATTTCCTTTGTAATGAGGCTGAAGTACAGAACATGCGGCCGTCAATCTCTGTTCAGCTTGGAAAAAAATATCAATATAGGAATCACATGAAGATTAAGCACCCTTGTTTATATTACTTGGCAATCAAACACCTTAACGCTACCTGGGGGTTAGGTTAGGTTAGCGTTAATGTGGTTTAATCATCAGGTGCAATAAGGTACGGAAGAGTACGTAAATTTCCATATGGTTGCATTATGGAATTGTGCAGGTGACATGCATGAGCAGGGAGGCGTGTGCAAAATCAAACCACTTCGATGTTGTAACGCAAAAATCGTCAATACTGAAAATTTCATCAGCGTCCGTTTTGAATCCTTTTTACATTACATAATAAACCTTCAGTGATTGAGAATATTTCTGGCAGTTTTTGTTGTACCTATTTGTTTCATTCTAAGCGTTGATGTGACAAGGATGTAAGTGATGAAGTATTGATGTCAGGATTAGTGATGTCTGTAGCAAGTTGTTCTTCACGAGACTGTAGTGATGATGATGATGATGATGGTGAATGTGTTTAAAAGCTGAGGCCAGTGATTGTGGCCAAGGCTGGTGGTGTATGTACAGTATATTTGAGCAGAAGGAAGGAAGGAAGGAAGGAGCCATACAGGTAATTATGAGGAGCCACCTGGCACCGAGTACCACCACTTGTACCAGCTGAGGGGGACTGTGTGTATGTGTGGTGCCGGTTGCATGGTAATAAGAAGTAAAGCAGATGCTCAGTGTTAATAGTGTGGTAGACAAAAGAAAGAGTCGACTGTGTTCATGACGACGACTCCTGTGGTGGTGGTCATCCAGGCAGGTGCTGCTGGATAACGTTGAAGAAATATGTTATAAAATAGAGATAAATATATCCTGCACCTTTTTCAGTTAGTGGAGGCAGTAGGTCCCTCGTTCTCTGGTCCAGCTGGTTACAAAAACACAAAGAAAATAATGAATTGGCAATAATATAAGGCATTATGGGACAAGTGGCAACAAATTCAGCTCATCATATGTCATAAATCCTTCAGTAAAACTAACTTCCAGTACCAACATATTTAGTTATTATATACAATCGATGTTTCTGAGATAATACCTGTACATTATTAAGGGAGATTCCGATAACACAATATGTGAAGAATACATGACACACACACACACACACACACACACACACACACACACACACACACACACACACACACACACACACACACACACACACACACACACACACACACACACTCACGTACGTCTCAGTAGTGTCAATGTTTTGTGCATCTCTCGCTCTTGTCGCCATGCTGGTGCCACCTCGCCTTAACGGTTGTAGGTTAAATGTTCCCCAATTTTAATGGACCCCAATCTAATTTACCCTAATTATTATGATTGGGATCTATAATGATTGGGACCTGTTATAATTGGGGTCTGTCAGGGTTGGGTCCTATTAGGGTTGGCGCCCGAGGTTCTCCAGTGACCTTTCCACTACCACCACCTCGCCACTACCCAACCCATCCCTACGCTCTGTGGCTCAGCATCGAGTAATAACATTAACTAGACTATAATGTGACCCGGTTTCTTTTTTGTACATATTATTTATTGTGTGGTTGAGACTGTGTTTATCTTCTATTTATTACTGTTTAGATAACATGTTTTTAGATCATTCCCGTAGCTATAGTTTAAGTGGTGCACGTGTGTGACTACGAGATGTTTAGACAATTCAAAATAGGATTCTTTTTCTGGTAAGTTTTTTTTTGTTTAGTGGTGCGTATAATGCTGCGCAGGTCAGCGTGGTCCGTGTCCTGCGCAGCGCTTATGGTGGGTTGTGCTAGTGATTGCGTCTGGATGTTGTGACCAAAATAGACCAAAATATTGATCGAGTAATGATCTGCTGAGAATGGCGACTCCCTCCCCGGTCCACCACAGGTGAAGCCATGATGGGTCGGGTTTCTTATAAGCGTTCATGCTATAAATTTCAGCTAACCGAGATGTACCGTAACTTGTTAACTTAAACCATGTCAACGTTGGCAGCTGAAAGGATGTCCAAATTGCCCTGAAACTCAACTTTAATAAGATACTTTCACCCAACCATAGTTAATCGAGAGAGATTTTATGTACAGAGGGTCAGGGAATCCGGACATTTCAACTGTAGAGAGCCAACACTTATGACAGTTTTACTGGATAGATATTGACGTTACTCGTGACTCACAACACCAGGACGAGATTTGTGCAGACGCGGAGAATTGTGGGTGCTGGTCAAACGGACCCCAGAGGATAAGTGGAGCCCAGTCTTAATAGGCGCCAACTTAACCAGACCTAACTATTAACACTTAAGACCATTACTTTTGGGTCACAATGCTAATAAATTTAGATTAGATTAGGTTAGGTTGGAGCCTAAAAGGACCCTTGACCAGACCAGCACTACAGTAACTAGTTGCCAGTATGAAGTAAGATCTGACTGTGTACTGTACCTGTTCTTGTATCCTGGGAAGGTTCGTCTGCGTGATGTGATAAGTGGAATGCAGTTAAGAGAAGATATATAATACTCATTTATTTATTGGTTGATAAATTCATCTATTTCTACACATATGAATAAAGAAATTGTTGAAAACTCTCTAATGATATTTATAACTCACCAGTTTTTGACTAGATTATTTTGCAAATTTTTGAAGGAATATTTTGTCTGGCTGTGGCAGGGTCGAGGCTCATATTAAAACTTTAGTAAAAGGTAAATGGTTTTTTTATATACGATGATGATATCCAACTGGTCTATAGAAAACATGGAACATTTAGTTATGTCTTCACTAGATATTGTCGACCATCTTGAGGCGTCGGTAATAAGTTGATTTACAAAAAAAATCTGTATTTGAAGGTGAACAGCTGTTTCTACGTCTCTTTCTAAAGTAAAGACACATGTCCATATTACCAACTGACTTCCCATCTGTTTTATACAACCACAAAAGACACATGCCTCAACGACGTCTCTTATGTACCTATTAAAATATATTTAATTACTAGTTATTTTACATATGATAGATGATGTTATACAGTACGTGTCTGGAGCTCCTGAGTGATGGACGTATATTGTCAGTAAACAAACAGGGCGGCCTCCACTTCCACACCTTGCGGGAGTCCAATGTTTACTGGGAAGTGTGGACCTCTCTGACGTGTCATGGTTTATTGACAACAAACACTCGATAGGTTAGGTTATGTGTGTTCTCCATTATCCTTGTCAGTGTTTCTTATGCACCAATAGTGTGAGTGCTGCAGTGTTGGCGTTCTTAATTATATATATACAGGTATGTAAGTGTTGCAACCTTTTCCTTTGTTGAGTGTCATCTTTTGTACGCGTGATTTGATGTTGACAAATGTTATAATTTCCATTTTTTCCAAAATAATTACCGGGTGTTAACAGGTGTTTATAAGCGGTCTTTTTCTGAGAACAGACTTTAAGACAGGCGGTATTTTAGATTCCACTCCCACCTCAGAATATGATTACTAACTGAAATATATTTCAACTGAATTAAAATACTTTGAGTTGCTTACTATATTACTTATTCATAACATACACCTAATCTCACCTGATGTAACCTATCCTAACCTAACTTTCAACTCACACAGTTAAAGGGAACCTAATCTCACTTGCCTTAACCTAAACTTATCTCACCTTAACTTAATCTCATAACCTAACCTAACCTCACCTTGTTGGTCGAGATGTACTCCCTCATAGAGACCATTTCTCCTGATAGTTTCCTCTCTGTCTCTGATCCGTACATAGAATCGATGTCCCCTTCAATACGTTTGATGGCGTGTTTCTGGAGCCGTGAAGGAGAGACGGCATTCCTTCGAGGTGTGGGTTTACAGTGACCTCGGGCGCAACACGACGCGATTCTCTGTGGGAGGTAAACCAGGCGTGGGTTATGTGGCTGATAGGGCGTGTGGGCGTGGGTTATACAGCCGTTGGGGTGTATGGGTGTTAGTTATACAGTTGTTGGAGTGTATGGGCGTGGTCCGGGATGATGAGGCGTGTGGGTGTGGGAGTATACGGTCGTTGGGGCGTGAGAGAGTCATTACTATCACGCGTGTCCTCACCTTAATAATGCAATTCAGAAACTGCTTGATGGTGATGGATATAACGTTGAAGAGGGAATAAATGCAACAACAACCCACAACAAGAATGGCGAAGTTGAAGAAGCGGTAGGTGTGTAATCCTGACCCGTAGAACGCGTTGGGTTCCTGTAAATAGATAGATACTATACATACATACGTACACACACATACTGTACATACATACATACATACATTGATAGGTATTGAATAAAAACGTCACACAAGTTGATATTGATTCAGCATAATGAGGACGTTATTGTGTGATATATATATATATATATATATATATATATATATATATATATATATATATATATATATATATATATATATATATATATATATATATATATATATATATGAAAGTTATGAGGACTGTACAATACATGTAAGTGTGTAGAGGCTGTGCTGACCTACACACACACACACACACTAAACTATACTCCCTGTTTACCTTAGTACTGAACTATTACTAACAAGTAGAATGTTAACATGCTAATATGTCATCTCACCTGAGCGGATACAAAGTCTCCAAAACCAATGGTGGCGAAGGAAATGAAGCAAAAGTAGAGTGAGTCAGCGTAGGTCCATTCCTCTACCTGGGGGGGAGACCAATGACTTACAATACGGTATATAACATCTTCAGGGGTTTCTTTTTCCTTGTGGTTATCAGCATATACCTGGATCACGCGCACCTACAGTGATTTATTTGCATAACTTACTTCATGTATATTAATTTCTTGAGGATGTGGTGATACGCTGTTTTTTTTCCCTGATTGTTACGTGAGGTTAACTTAAGATGATCCCCACCCCATCTCGGCTTAATTCACCTGATGATTAACCAACGTAACGCTACCTGAGGGGGGGGGGTGGTGGTTGGTTAAGGTAGAGTAAGATAGGTTAGGATAGCATTAGTGGGGCTAATCTTCAGATGGAATAATAAGCTGGGGTGGGCTAATCTTCAGGAGGTTAGCAGTTGAAGTACCTGAGACACTAAGGAGCAGCAACTGACCTCCATAAACAAGACGGCGCCGAGGAAAGCTACGACGACAGAGGCGAGCGTGAGGTAGAACATGACCCAGTACACGGAAGGTTTCCAGGCGTCCAGGCTGGAGTCTTCCATGGAGTCTTGAGAGCCTCGTCGCTGGTTATTCTCCACCACACCTTCCACACCACCAGCCGCTGCTCGTTGTCGCTGCTTTCGTTCGTGTCGCGCCCTGGAGGGGATGGAGACGAGTTGAGAAGGTAAATAGAAAGGAACTGGGGGAGGCGGGCATTTTGATGACAGTGGCAACTAATGGCCATTTCTGAGCATTCTCTGCTACGCCTATGGTCATTGCCTTCACCTGTACTATTATTGACACGGTTCACAAGTACTTATTATAAGTTATAGTCTAATACATTACAGAGCTATGTAATTTTGTCTTCGAATTACTAAATTTTATTCATTATTAGAATCGTTTGCATCCGGGACCAGTCATCGTCGTTGTTGCTGGTAACTCATTTTAACTGCTGGTAACCTGAACATGATATATCTTGGGTCAAAGAAGTTAAGTGAGTCATGCAGTTACCATTGACCTTTTAGACGTGAAGGTCATTAACAGTTCGTAAAAGGACGGCACTAAGCGATGGTGTGAGACAGTCCATTTCATTATTTTACAAGTAAATTTTCTCTTTTGTGACATTTACAATAGTCGCCTTCAGACCCTGACCGCATGAGGAAGACACTGACCGCATGAGGAAGACACTAACCTCATGATGAAGGCGAGGAGGGTGATGATTCGCTCAAGAAAGAGGTTGAAGAAGAGAATGCCGGAGGAACAGCCGATTAACCCGTAGAAGATACAAAAGATCTTGCCTTCTTGCGTCCTGGGAGAGGCCGCGCCGTATCCTGGGGGAGGAGAGACCTGGGGAGTTATACACGTGGGGAGGAGATAATCGGGGAGTTACACACTTGGGGAGGAGATATTCGGGGAGTTATACACCTGGGGAGGATAAAACTTGAGTTATACACTTAGGAAGGAGAGACCTGGGGAGTTATACACTTGGGGAGTTTATACACTTGGGGAGTTTATACACTTGGGGAGTTTATACACTTGGGGAGTTTATACACTTGGGGAGTTTATACACTTCACGTGGGTTTGTAGCCTGGATATAACAACCTCGAGAGTTAACCTGGGGGGGAGGGGCGGTGTTACGTGGTGGAAATTTCATCTTATCTCAGGGGAAAAAGGAAATGGAGGGGAGATTGACAGCCCGAGAGTGATAGTTGATTTATGACAGACATAGTAGTAGCGATAGTGGAATCTTAACGGGTATAACACTTTGTCTATAATGATATGCAACCCGTCTATAACCTTGACGGGTGGAGGAGAGATAGACAGTCAGTGTGGTGGAGTGATTATTCCTCTGTCTATGAATTATTGTTCCTGTCAGAAATTGGACACCGTTTGGGGTCACTGTGACGGGGATGAATGCTCTCTCTCTCTCTCTCTCTCTCTCTCTCTCTCTCTCTCTCTCTCTCTCATCTTAGCTTTTTCATGTTGAGGGACGGTCCAGGAGCTGTTGTCTAGGGATACCTGCTGAAAATACCCATTCATGTAGCGTTTACCTGAGAGATGTAAACACGACGCATTTAAAGCTACTGATGAGGGCAAGGTTGATAGTGCTCGAAGGGAGAAGGAGTGAGGAAGGGAGGGAGTGAGGAAGGGAGAAGGAGTGAAGAAGAGGAGGAGGAGGAGGAGGGAAGGGAGGGAGGAGGAAGGAGAAGGAGGAGGAAGGGAGGAGGAGAAGGGAGGAGGAGGGAGGAGAGGAGGAGGAGGGAGGGAAGGGAGGAGAAGTGAGGAGGAGGAGGAGGAAGGGAGGAGGAGTGAGGAAGGAGGGAGGAGGGAGGGAAGGGAGGAGGGGAGGAGGGGAAGGAGGGAGTGAGGAGGAGGCTGAAGAAAGGAGGAGGAGGAGGAAGGGAGGAGGAGGGAGGGGGGAAGAGGAAGGGAGGAGGGTGAGGAAGGGAGGAGGGAGTGAGGAAGGAGGAGGAGGAGGGAAGGGAGGAGGGAGGAGCGAGGGAGGGAGGGAGCGAGGGAGGGAGGGAGTGAGGAAGGGAGGGAGTGAGGAAGGGAGAAGGAGTGAGAAAGGGGAGAAGGGCAGAAGACAGAGGGGAGTGAAGAAAGGAGGGGGGTAGAGATTGAAGGAAATAGGGATGAAGGAAGTGAAAGAGAGAAGGAGGGAGGACAAGGAGGAGGAGGAGAAGGGAAAGGAAATGATGAAAGAAGTGTGTACGTGTGTGGGGGGGGGGGGCGACAGAAAAATAAACGTTACTCAGAACACACACACACACCCACACACACCCACATCCTTGACCACCATAAGGTCGAGACCTATCAGGCGCTGCTCCTGCTGAGCAGCGGACCCCCTTGGCCAATGTTAGGCCCCATTCCTCAAGTCCCTCTCCCCGACCCATCCTCTCCACCTGGATATCAACATAATCAAAAGAGACAATTTCGTTTCGGAAAGAAGTGGGATCAGTGTTGGACAGTGATGAACAGTGTTTAAGCCAGTGAATTCAGCACTAGACAGTACCAGTAAGAGCAGTGACCCGCCACTGAGAGAAGCACCCCTGGGAACTGACCGCCGTTTTCTGACCAGGAAGTGCTAATCAGTCCACCATGGGAACAACAGAGAACCGGCCGGCTATGCACCTGACTACCAGATAACTGTATAGGGGTGGGCAATTATTTTTGATGGAGGGCCACTTCATGAATGGTGGCACACTTCGCGGGCCACACACTTAATGTGTATTGCTGCTATGTCCACTCAACTTCCAAAATTTTCCTTTCTGTAATTAATAAGAATTTTTTTTTCTGATTGCCAAATGCAGTGGCAGGCCACAGAAATAAATTGGCGGGCCAAATGTGGCCCGCGGGCCGTACTTTGCCCACCCCTGAGATAACACAACACCACCCAGCAGGGCGAGGTACTATCACATAACCCCACACCACCCAGTGTCCCCATGACCACATGAGGTCCCTCATGTCAACACCCAAGGACGAGTTAACATAAGAACGTAACAATGGAGGAAACTGCAGGGGGCCTATTGGCCCATACTGGGCAGTCCCGTTTACACCCAACCCCTATTGCTCATATAAACATCCAACCAATGTTTGAAGCTATCCAGCGTATTCGAGTTAATGATGATGTTTGGTAACTTGTTCCATTCATCCACTGCTCTGTTTCCAAACCAGTGTTTACCTATTTCGCGCCTAAATCTAAATTTGTCTAATTTAAAACTATTGTTATGAGTTCGCTCCTGGTTGGATAGTTTGAGTACCTTTGTAATGTCCCCTTTGTTTAGCCCTGACTTCCATTTATACACCTCCATCAAGTCGCTCCTCGCTCTACGTCTCTCGAGGGAGTGCAAATTAAGATGCTTTAACCTGTCTCTATACTCAAGGTTCCTAATGCCTGGGAATAGTCTTGTCATTCTCCTCTGAATTCTTTCCAAGGATTCCATATCCATTCTGTAATACGATGACCAGAACTGAACTGCGTAATCCAGGTGAGGTCTCACAAGCGCAAGATATAATCGGAAGATGACCTCGCTAGTCTTGTAACTAACACTCCTTTGTATGAACCCAAGTACTTTATTAGCCTTGTTACGAGCAAAAACACATTGTTTACTTGGCTTAAGGTTCCTACTTATCATTACTCCTAAATCTCTCTCGCAGTCGGATTTCTCTATGGCATCGTTGTTCATCTGGTAACTGGTTTCCCTGTTTACATTTCCTATACTGAGTACTTTACATTTGTCCACGTTGAATTTCATCTGCCATATTTCAGGCCATTCGAAAAATTTGTTTAGATCCTCCTGTAGTTTTGCGGAGTCTTCGTCAGATTTAATAACACGTCCTATTTTAGTGTCATCAGCAAATTTACTTATGTTGCTGTCTATGCCGATATCTATGTCGTTTATGTATATAATAAATAATGATGGTCCAAGTAGTGAGCCTTGGGGAACTCCACTAGTGACGTTGCTCCAGTGGGATTTAGTGACGTTAATGCTCACTCGCTGTTTCCTGTCCTGTAACCACGCCCTAATCCATTTAAGGATATTACCTTTGATGCCATGTACTTCTACCTTTCTAATTAGTCTTTCGTGGGGGACTCTGTCGAATGCTTTGCTAAAGTCGAGATAAACCACATCATAATTGTGCCCCTCGTCCACAGTTTCGAAAACTGATGAAAAGAATGTTAATAGATTAGTTAGACATGAACGCCTGCTTGTGAAGCCATGCTGGGAATCATTGATCAATTGTTGCTTCTCCAGGTGATTTCGAATAGAGTTTGAAATGATTGCTTCCAGTAATTTGCCTACTATTGATGTTAGACTGATTGGACGGTAGTTAGAGGATAGTGATCTATCCCCCTTCTTGAAAATCGGTATTACATTCGCTATCCTCCAGGATTCTGGTACTACACCTGTTTTTAAGGACATGTTAAACAACTTTGCTAAGGGCATACTAAGCTCTTCCTTACATTCCTTTAATACTCTGGCAAATATCTCATCAGGACCAGGTGACTTATTAGGCTTTAGTTTGTCTATTTGCTTACTAACATCGTTACTAGTCACTACTATCTCGCT
Organism: Homarus americanus; assembly: GCF_018991925.1. Taxonomy (NCBI): domain Eukaryota; kingdom Metazoa; phylum Arthropoda; class Malacostraca; order Decapoda; family Nephropidae; genus Homarus; species Homarus americanus. Next base: position 3,590,548 of record NW_024725031.1, on the reverse strand, counting down.
TAATTTGTTTTCTTCACTATCTCTGAATAGAGTCGGTGCCTTGGGTATCATGTTTAAATTTTCGGTGGTGAAAACTGTTAAAAAATATTTATTCAGATTATTGCTCATTTCTCCGTCGTTGTCAGTGAGCTCGCCGGTATCTGACCGTATTGGTCCAATCTTTTCTCGTGTTTTAGTTTGATACATTTGTTAGAATCCTTTGGGGTTTGTCTTCGCCTCCCTTGCTATCCTTACCTCATTATTCCTCTTAGCTTTCCTTATCTCGGTTTTTACCCTACTCGCCAATACCTTATAATAGTCCCAGAGGTAAATTTCGCCATGATTAATCCTTCTACCTATAGCCTTCCTTTGGCCAATAATGTTCTTTAAATAATTATTAATCCATTTAGGGTCATTGTTGTCTGATCTGAGTTTTTTGTATGGTATGTTCTGCCTTTGTGCATTAAGTAACTCATTATTTAAATTGTCGTGGAACTCGGCAATTTCAGATCTCGTTATCAGGTCAGTCTCAACCGTCAGGTGTCCTGGTATGGTGAGGTCGCCCTCTGTGGGTGTATTGAGTGAGATCACCTCATGCCAGGTCATGTAGCTCACCCCCAAGTGCGACACCCCCTCTCTCAGCTGCCTCTTCAAACTATCAAAGTTTGCCCTTCTGAAATCTGGGACTTTTGTGGAATTTTCCTTAGGTCTGCCCTGAAAATCTAACTGAAATCTAATTTCTTTGTGATTCCTGTTTGCAAGTTCGTTCCCTGCCTCGACATTGCTAATGAGGTTTTCTCTGTTCGACAGAACTAAATCGAGTATATTATTACCCCGGGTGGGTTCGGTTATATGTTGACTTAGGAAACAGTCCTGGATCGTTTCGAGAAAATCCTCTGATTCTGAGTTACCTGTAAGGTCAGTCCAATCTATTTGGCCAAGGTTAAAGTCGCCTACTATACAGACTTTTTTGTGTATGGAAGCCCTGCGCATTTCATCCCAGATAAGTCGTTCATTAACTCCATCAAGATTGGGAGGTCTTTATATTACTCCTGTGATTAATTTTTCCCTACCGTCGATTAATTCTATCCAAATTGTTTCTGTATTCCGCTCAGTTTTTATTTCCTTATTTATTTCACACTTCAGATTATCCCAGACATAGATTGCTACTCCGCCTCCTTTTCTGGTCTGCCTATCGGTATGGAACAATTTGTAACCCGCGAACACCACACCACCCAGTATCTCCATGACCACGTGAGGTCCTTCATATCAACACCCGAGGACGAGTTACTGCACCACGTGAACACCACACCACCCAGTGTCTCCACGACCACGTGAGGTCCTTCATATCAACACTCGAGGACGAGTTACTGCACCACGTGAACACCACACCACCCAGTGTCTCCATGACCACGTGAGGTCCTTCATATCAACACCCGAGGACGAGTTACTACACCACGTGAACACCACACTACCTGGTATCTCCATGACCACGTGAGGTCCTTCATATCAACAACCGAGGACGAGTTACTACACCGTGAACACCACACCACCCACATTGTCTCCATGACCACGTGAGGTCCTTCATATCAACACCCGAGGATGAGTTACTACCACGTGAACACCACACTACCTGGTATCTCCATGACCACGTGAGGTCCTTCATATCAACACCCGAGGACGAGTTACTACACCACGTGAACACCACACTACCTGGTATCTCCATGACCACGTGAGGTCCTTCATATCAACACTCGAGGACGAGTTACTACACCACGTGAACACCACACTACCTGGTATCTCCATGACCACGTGAGGTCCTTCATATCAACACCCGAGGACGAGTTACTACACCACGTGAACACCACACCACCTGGTGTCTCCATGACCGTAGGGTCCTTCATATCAACACTCGGGGACAGGTTACTACACACCACGTAAGACACCACACTACCTGGTATCTCCATGACCGTGAGGTCCTTCATATCAACACCCGAGGACGAGTTACTACACCACGTGAACACCACACCACCTGGTGTCTCCATGACCACGTGAGGTCCTTCATATCAACACCCGAGAACGAGTTACTATACCACGTGAACACCACTCCACCTGATGTCTCCATAACCACGTGAGGTCCTTCATATCAACACCCGAGGACGAGTTACTACACCACGTGAACACCACACCACCTGGTGTCTCCATGACCACGTGAGGTCCTTCATATCAACACCCGAGGACGAGTTACTACACCACGTGAACACCACTCCACCTGATGTCAAAATGACCAGCCCAGGCCCGGGCCATCAACTGTAAACTATAATAATTTGTATGTTCAATCATTGTTCCTTCTTCTTTCAGTAATGAAAGCTTTTGTTAAACGACCCACCTACCCCATGTCTTTGTATGTAGTAAGTCATTTTTGTCCAATGTATATTTTCAGCCTTCGGGCTTATTATTATTATTATTTTTATTATTAAACACACACACACACACACACACACACACACACACACACACACACACACACTTTGTCATAAATTCTCAACTCTGGACATATATTTTTTGTCTTAACAACTTTTACTAAAATTTCCATCTAAACTTTTCACGAAACTGATAACACAGCGAGTCGACTTCGGAGAATGTTATTTGTTGAATAATAATAATAATAATATTAATAATAATACAAATAATAAACCAAAAATGGTGACTTGTTTCCTGTGTTTATTTCTAGTGTTTACCCTGACAAAGCAACGGTGATAAAAAGAGCTTTCATTATATGCTATTTTCTAGGAATGTAATTACTATTATTTCTTATTTGTCCAAAGAGAGAGAGATAGATTTTTCTGTACGTAATCAATCAAACACCAGACTGGACTTGAGGGTGTGCGCGCAATTTGAACTTTATCATTCCTCAACCTAGTCAGAACCTAGATAGTGCCAAACACCCTTACCAAGATAACACCCTTAGCAAGATAACACCCTTAGTGAGATAACACCCTCATCAAAATAACACCCTCATCAAGATAACACCCTTAGCAAGATAACACCCTTAGTGAGATAACACCCTTAGCAAGATAACGCCCTTAGTGAGATAACACCCTTAGCGAGATAACACCTTTAGCAAGATAACGCCCTTAGCAAGATAACACTTGCAGCAAGATAACACACTCGGGAAGATAACACACTCGGGAAGATAACACACTCGGGAAGATAACACACTCGAGAAGATAACACTCTCGAGAAGATAACACATTCGCTAAGATAACCACCTTCACCAAGATAACGGTCACTAACTAACACCTGCCTCTCGAAAGTTTTCACTTGACGTCCTTTGTAGATAACTAGTGGCCGGAAAATTACAAAACAAAGAGATAAGATAACAGTTGGAACTCATTACAGTGTTGGTGGTTATCTCATGAAGTAAAAGGAAAAAATAGTGATGAACGTCCATCCTTATCAGAATTTTGTTTATGAAAATTTTCCTTTTCTCGTGAAGTTTGCAGTCAGTACTAATGGTTGTAGCCCTAATGGGTGCTAATCATAAGGGGTGGTGATTCTAAGGGAATTCTTTAGGGTTTACGAATAAAAAAATAGCCATGGTATTAATAAGTTAAAAACAGGTGGAAAAAATGGAAAGTTAATAGAGGTACTGGGATGAATAAGAGGTAATGAGATTGTTTCTGAAAAAATGTTAGAACGTTTCTGAAAAAAAAAATAGAATGCTTTTGATTTTTTAAACCTTTCTGAATGTTTTATAATTTTTTTTAAGTGTTTATGAAAATTGTAGATAGTTAACGAAAAATTTCAGATTGTTTCTGAAAAAAAAAGGTTTCTGAAAATTTTACACACATACAACGCACCACACACTACTTTGCTGTCACTCGGAATTGAGTATGACGACCATCCAGCTATGATAAAATGATATGAGTTACTAGGGATGTCACCTTCGTTGGGGAGTTCTGAGGTGACTAGAGAGGCCGATACGGTACCGACAGTGTCGTTCACAGGTGTTACACAGGCGCCGTTGGCGCCTGTCTGCCTCGGTATACAGTCGGGTTAACTCGAAAGTATTGACACCTTCTCGTGTGGTATTCCTCCAAGCGTTACGGTGCGGTGTAATCGTCTCCCAGGTGAGGGGGTCGATTTGGCACTGTTTTCAGGTTTGTCTTCAGACTATCCTTATGCCTTTTCAATTGCCCGCCAGCGTTACGTTTACTATGCGTTAGGTGACTGTAAAGTAGCTGCTTTGGCAGTCTACTGTCGTCCATGCGGGTAACATGGCTAGTCCAACGTACACCCTGTAGTTGTTCATGGATACATAATGGTAGCCTCGATGATCTTACAGTTGGGGTCGGCGAGAATACTGACATTTGTTCTCTTGTCTTCCCAGTGAACTCGGGGGATGGAACCTGACTATGTTGGTGAAAGTTTTCAAGTGCCTTGAGATGCCTCCTGTGTGTGACCCACGTCTCGCTGCCATATAGCAGGGTGGGGAAGACCACTGCTCGATATACGTGCAACTTTGTAGATAATTTAGCTCCCTCCAGCTGAGACACGGGTACGGAGTCTACCAAAGGCTTGAGATGCACATCTGATCCGATGTTCAATCTCTTCATCGATGTCTGTGGTGGTGGACAGGTGGGAGCCGAGATACTGAAAGTGGGTAACATTAGAGAGGGTAGTACCGTTGACCTGGATGGATGGTGGAGGTGTGGCTGAATCCCCCCTCACACACACACACACACACAACCTCACTTCATTCATAAAATGTAAGATAGTTGTCGAAATATGTAAACATTAAAAAAAAAGAAGAGTAAATGGTGTTGACTGATAGAAAATGGGAATATTTACACAAAAGAAAACGGGTAATATTGTCTGCTAATTTACCAGCACGAACTTAAACAAAACAAATATAATTTATTCTATGAGTTATCTTGTAATCTTAGTCATTCTTATCACCCTCTTCTACGATTTATAATAGAGACAACAGGTATTTTAAGCTCAACTAAATACCGCGTTGTTAGGGAGTCGCGTTCCTCTAAGTGGCGAGTTCTGTGAGAGTTGTTAAGGATGGTGGTGGTATGGTAATGGTGTAGTGTATAGTTGTGTTGTGGTGGTATGGTTGTGGTGTAGTGTGGTGGTAGTGTATAGTGGTGTTGTGGTGGTATGGTTGTGGTGTAGTGTGATGGTAGTGTATAGTGGTGTTGTGGTGATATGGTTGTGGTGTAGTGTGGTTGTTGATGATTAATGGTGTTGTGGTATTGTTTTTGGTTGTGGTGTTATGTTCTGGTGATGGTTGATGGTGTGGTGGTGGCGTTGTGGGAGTGTGGTTGACAGTAGGATAAAACAAGACACACTAACGGTTCCTTCTTATGACGTGGCTGTGTTGGTATAGAGGTTACCTGCTGAAAAGTTATGGATAGAACCCACTAAGTAGGTGAAGGTGTATTAGTGACGTAGGTGTGTTAGTGACGTAGGTGTATTAGTGACGTAGGTGTATCGGTGACGTAGGTGTATTAGTGACGTAGGTGTATTAGTGACGTAGGTGTATTAGTGACGTAGGTGTATCGGTGACGTAGGTATATTGGTGAGGTTAGGCAAGGTGTAGGTACGGGTAGTACATAAGAACGTAAGAAAATAAGAAGTCTGCAATAGGCCGGTTGGGCTGTGCATGGCAGCTCCTGTCGAGAGTTACTACCACTCTCTATCATCCATGAATCTGTCTAGCCTCCTTTTAAAACTTTCCAGAGTTCCCGCACTTACTACAAAGTTGCTAAGCTTGTTCCACTCGTCCACCACCCTATTTGTGAACCAGTTCATTCCTATCTCCCTCCTAAACCTAAACTTATCCAACTTGAATCCGTTGCTCCGAGTCCTATCCTGCTCGGATATTATAAGAACTTTATCTATATCTCCTTTATTGATTCCTTTCACCCACTTAAATAGGCTAGGCTAGTGTGTGTGTGTGTGTGTGTGTGTGTGTGTGTGTGTGTGTGTGTGTGTGTGTGTGTGTGTGTGTGTGTGTGTGTGTACAAAAAAAATGAAGAAAGTTGTTATGAGAGAGAGAGAGAGAGAGAGAGAGAGAGAGAGAGAGAGCTGTCGACGACCCTACATAAGAAGAGATTTGATAACCTCTCACCGATTTTCCATTCTCGTGAAAAGAGAGAAAAATAAATTGTTATGATATGTTACGTGACGAGGGGCTCAAGGCAGCAACCCCCCCCCTCCCCCTTCCCTCCTTCCATTGTTCTCTCCCTCACTCGGTATCTTCCTCCTTCTCTAGCCATCTTCCTTCCTCTCTTTTCACTTACCTCCTTCACCACCTCCCTTCCTCCTCCTTTCCCTCGCCATCTCCCTTATTCCCTACCTCGCTCTCCACTTCCCTTCTTCTCTCTTCGCCTCTCTCTCTCCTCACCTCTCTCTCTCTCCCTCCTCACCTCTCTCTCTCCTCACCTCTCCTCCTCTCCTCTCCTCACCTCTCTCTCCTCCCTCCTCACTCTCTCTCTCCCACTCCAAAAAGAGAAATGAGGAAAAATTTACAAGTCAAACGCCAAAAAACAAGGAAATCCTAAGAATGGTGAGAGGACTGTGAAGCCTTACCTCCATCCTCCTAGCGGCGAGAGAGAGAGAGTCAACACGAATATAAACAAGCTAGAAGTGGGTGTGGCGTATTCACGTGAAGTTGTGGGCTCCTCCCCGTGTATACAAAGGCCAATGTTTGCTCAATTACACTCCTTTTCTTCACAACTCTTCCTCCTCTTCCCTCCCTCCTCTCACTCCCCCCCGTTACTCCTACTCTTGCCTCTTCTCTGCAACACTAACCGGGTCTTAACAGTTTGGGAGGGTCTCTCTCTCTCTCTCTCTCTCTCTCTCTCTCTCTCTCTCTTGACTATTGGTTCACGTGTGGGTAAACTTGAGTTCCTGTGACATTTTTAACCAAGAGAAAAGGAGAGAGAAACAGTGAAAGAGAGCGAAAAAGACAGAAAAAGATCGAGAGAGAGAGAGAGAGAGAGAGAGAGAGTGAAGACGAGATTGAAAAAGTGAAAGAGAGGAAGAGGGAGAGAAAGTGTCAGGACTCTTTCATGAATCGTTTAAAAGCTTGTGTGTTCCTTTTTATCAAGCAAAATTGTTCACTACTTTTCATAATCTCATTTTACGAGTTTGTACGTTCCTCGTTCTTCAGTTTTGGTGGGAAAAAATAGGTAATGTCATTCCTTTATCTCTGCGGCCCTAAACGATATTATCCATTGGTAACTAAGCGATGCAGGGCAGTCCACCTTCCTACATTCTGGAGTTGTTTTTTGGTTTTATTTTTAGTTGGTAAAGATGTTACTTCAAGGAGCAGTTGGCCATGGATGGTGGAAGTGGGACTTGTTATAGGCTGTTGGAGATGTTACTTGAAGGAGCAGTTAGCACTTAAAGATGTGTTGTTGATGCCTGAAGGAGCTACCTGGTCATGGACGGTGGGGAAGACTTCCTTCACTAGCTGCTGAAGACGTGTTTATAATACCTAAAGAAGCTCCTGGCCCTTTATGGTAACGGTCGAGGGTGTTGGGGGGGCGTGACCTTCACAACAAGGCAGGTTGTTTGTGTTGGGGACAAAAGAGAGGGGGTGGATGGCTCTGTGCGAGGAAAGGAAGGAGAAAGAAGGAAAGGGAGAGAGAGAGAGAGAGACCTGAGGAAAGATGGGTGGAAGAGAGAGAGAGAAAGAGAGAGAGAGAGAGAGAGAGCAAGCAAAGAAAAGTATATGTAATGAAATGAATCAACAAAGACAGAATGGATAAACTGAAAATTCTTCGTGCCCGATGGAGTGTGTCAGGGCGGACGAGGCCATAGTAAGGCGAATAAGTTGTGTTTTATAGTTTTATAGATGTGATTTGATAGGGAAAGGTGGGAGGGGAAGAGGAGGGGAGGAAAAGAGGAGGGAGGGAAGAGGAGAGAGGGGAAGAGGAGGGAGGAGGAAGGGGAAAAGAAAAGGAGGAAAGAGGAAAGGGAAAAGAAGAGGAGAGAAAGGAGGATAGCAGTTATCAGAATCACAACCAATCAGACAGCTTGTGTGAGATGTCTTCATCCCGAGAGACAGACCAACAGATAGATTCTCAATGAGGTCGTACCATGAGTCTTTTTCCCTGACTGGAGAGGGACGACCATATCTGACAGACCTGGCAACCATCATAGGGAGATAGATGAGACAATGAAATCCGAAATGTCATCAAGATTACACCGAGACTCCTGTTAATTTGATGCATATAGGTTAGGTTAGGTTAGGTTAGGCACTGAGTTGTTTAATGAAGAGGTGCGTATGACAAAACCTATATGAAGAGACGAAGACAAAGCCTAGAAGACGTGAAGAGTGAGAGGAGTGGAAGAAATCATTGGTTGATAGTACAGTACTATTATTCTGTAGGTCAGTCCACGCGCCGTCGCCACCCTTCCCCCTTCTCACATCTCTCCCCCTCACCACCACCCCCAGAATACCTATTTATATTTTGGTTCACCGACAGACCACACCGTCATCGCCAAGGATAGAATAAAGGTCACCATATGACTATTTTAGCGAGTCTTCAGTTGTAACCTTCACACAGCTACCCACGGCCACAACAACATAGCCCCCCTCCTTTTTAATATGGCCACTTATATAACCTCTCCTGGCCACATCAAAGCCATTTCATAACTCCTCCTGGCCACACCATAGCCATCAGTGGCCACGACACGCTTTCCTGTTAGCCACAAAAACAAAGACCTTTCTTGTGGCCACTTACAGAACGTCTCCTGCCCACAACACTCCATCCTCTTAGCTACCACAACATAAACGTAGGGATGGCAGTGCTGGCGTAAGTTTGACACTCCTAACGTAAGTGCTGGCGTAAGATTGACAGTTCTGACGTAAGTACTGGTGAAAGTTTGAGAGTGCTGACAGAGGTTGCGATAGGAAATATTATTAATAACGGCTGCAGATTCACTATAGTTCGTCAGTCTTTTTTTCTCGAAGTTAAAGACATCGAGTTCGTCTTGTAGGACTCAAACCCTCAACACAATACAGTTTTTTTTCCCGTGTTAATAAGGACTAATTAATGCAACTAATTGGCTTACTTTGTTCATAAGGGGAGGCGATGTGAAGGATAGTGGGAGATGAGATGGTGAGGAGAGGGAGAGAAAGAGATGGTAAGCAACGGAGGGAAAGAGAGATAGGGAAGGTGAGTATATGATCAATGTTGCAATAGTCAATACTAGGTCAAGCTAGAAGTAAAATCAAACTAAATCAAAATAATTCGATTCATTAAAGACCTGCAAGAAAACCCCTCCACTAACTGATGTGGCGTCAGCGCCACCACCAGGAGGGTTCAGGTTAGGAGTCGAGAACCCATTTAGAGTGTGTGTCGAGAGTGAAGGTTGAGGCATGATGGCGACGAAGGAGAACCTCATATAAGTGACCTTTAAGTATATTAACATTACGTACATTTAGTTTTTTTTTACCTGTACTTTATATTTAGTGTAAAGAAATAAGTAAATCTAAGTGTTTGTATTATATTTAGGTATTTAAGTTAATTACTATACCTTTACTTTATACTTAATTGAATGGGTTAAGTAAGTTTTTTATATTTTTCTATAATAATGATTGTTTTTGGCTTAACCTACGCACTAGATAAGGTACCATTTAATAGTAACTTTCAGGTAGGAGAAAATATTTTGTTTATATATAACTCTTGTTTCTGAGTAAGTTTTTTTAAATTATAAATTCGCGAGATTGTTTGACCCATTGAATATAACATCATACTGGAGGGGTTAAATCACCGTACTCAAGGGGTTAAATCACCGTACTCAAGGGGTTAAATCCTCATTGTCAAGGGGTTAAATTGCCATAAGCAAGGGGGTTAAATCATCAGACTCAATATCTTACTTAATATTTGTCAGTTAATGTGAATGAAAGCTATCCATGTTGTCATAATTTTTCTGTCACATCTGTCATAAGTACACCTGTCAACAACACTTCAGTCAACTACACGTCAGTTAACAACACGTCAGTCAACAACACGTCAGTCAACAACACGTCAGTCAACAACACGTCAGTCAACAACACAACTGTCAACTACACGTCAGTCAACAACACATCTGTCAACAACACAACTGTCAGCAACACAACTGTCAACTACACGTCAGTCAACAACACGTCAGTCAACAACACAACTGTCAACAACACAACTGTCAACAATACAAATGTCAACAAAACTGTCAACAACACAACTGTCAACAACACAACTGTCAACAACACAACTGTCAACAATACATCTGTCAACTATACATCTTGTCAACACGTCTAAATCCAAATGACAGGGAGATAAAATTTTTAGTAATATATACAACCTATGGAACACAGGCGGGGAACAGAAGCTCAAGGATCAACAACAGGTGAACCCATGTTACACCTTAGAGCTGATTACTACCCCGAGAAACATCCAGGATCGACCCTTATGATGGATAACCACGTCGACGCCTTCTTCCACTCACTCCACCCCAAGATACATCATCACAGTCCAACAAAATTGGAAAAGTTTGCGGAGTTTATCTCAACTGTGTAAGAAAGGAACTGGGAGTGGGAGCGCTGATCTACTTAACGTCAAATTCTCCGCTGCTGTCAAGGGGCGGTCCTCCTCCTCCTCACCTCCTGTGGTTGGTGATTTAACCCTTTGAGTCTTGGAGAGTTCAATAATCTTCTTAAAGGGTTTAAAACCATCGTCCTCAAAGGGGTTAAAATCATCGTCATCAAAGGGGTTAAAACCATCGTCCTCAAAGGGTTTAAAACCATCGTCCTCAAAGGGGTTAAAATCATCGTCATCAAAGGGTTTAAAACCATCGTCCTCAAAGGGTTTAAAACCATCGTCGTCAAAAAATCATCGTCATCAAGGGTTTAAAAATCATCGTCCTCAAAGGGGTTAAAATCATCGTCATCAAAGGGTTTAAAACCATCGTCCTCAAAGGGGTTAAAATCATCGTCATCAAAGGGTTTAAAACCATCGTCCTCAAAGGGGTTAAAATCATCGTCATCAAAGGGTTTAAAACCATCGTCCTCAAAGGGGTTAAAATCATCGTCATCAAAGGGTTTAAAACCATCGTCCTCAAAGGGGTTAAAATCATCGTCATCAAAGGGTTTAAAACCATCGTCGTTAAAAGGTTAAAACTCATGTTCTCTCAGGTAACCAACAGCTGTGTTCGTGTTACACCTGAATTAAGGTTTATTGATGTGCTGAGTAAAGAGGGAGATTTAAAATGGCTTCATTGTAAATACTGCGGTGGAATACAATTGCGTCTCTGGTGTAAAACTTATTTATTCATAAAAAAAAACAATAACTTTAATTTTACCGACTTAAAACTGACTCAAAACTAACTCGAGACTGACCCAAGACTGACTCAAAACTAACTCGAGACTGACCCAAGACTGACCCAAGACTGACCCAAGACTGACTCGAGACTGACCCAAGACTGACCCAAGACTGACTCGAGACTGACACAAGACTGACTCGAGACTGACCCAAGACTGACCCAAGACTGACTCGAGACTGACCCAAGACTGACCCAAGACTGACCCAAGACTGACTCGAGACTGACTCAATACCCAAGACTCAAGGACCTCAAGCTTGGACGGGACGAAAGGATCCAGTGAGGTATTGATTAATCGTATTGGTAACTCTCTCGACACCTTTGGTAACTTATGATGCTGCGTTACTGGGGTGTGATGCTGCGTTACTGGGGTGTGATGCTGCGTTACTGGGGTGTGATGCTGCGTTACTGGGGTGTGATGCTGCGTTACTCTCTCGAAACAGAAATATATTCAATATCAGAATTTCTTTCATCAACAAATACGGATTATGAGAGAGAGAGAGAGAGAGAGAGAGAGAGAGAGAGAGAGAGAGAGAGAGAGAGAGAGAGAGAGAGAGAGAGCACACACACTTTGATGATCACGTTGTAATCTTGTTAGAGAACTGAGGGTCTAGATTGCCTCTCTCCCTCCCTCTGAATCATCTCTTTCACACCCTCACTGATGGGAGGAGGACAGATGGGGGGTGAGGGAATAGATGGGGGAAAGTAGGGAGGAAATAGATGGGATGTGAAGGAAAGGAAATTGTGAAATATCCTCCTCTCGTCTACCTGTCTACACCTCACTCCCTCCTCCCGTCTACCGCTGACTACACCTCACCCCTCTCCTCCCGTCTAGCTCTCTTGTGTACATCTAACCAACCTTAACCACAAGATTAGCCTCCAACTCTGTCTGTAATTTGAGAGAAATACAGGTACAGTAAATCCTACATACCCTAATGATAGATACAGTACATGTAATGTAACCGAGACGTGGTAGAAATAGTGATTTTTTTGTGTAATTTATTGTGTGGCAATATTGATTATCTCAACCAAATGTATAACGTAAAGCGTGTTAGTGTTGCATGTACCTGCCCGCTCACCTGGCCCCTCACCTGTCCGCTCACCTGGCCGCTCACGTGCCCGCTCACCTAACACAAGCAACGTTTACCTCGTATAAACTTACGGTACTCTTTGATGTTGTTCACTCAGTCTGTATTGATGAATTCTTAAGTGTTCCCGATAGCTGGGTACCTGACACACACACACACACACACACACACACACACTTAGTAAATAATAGAGACAGGATGGGAGGGACATTGTCCTAAATCACACAAATTTAACCTAATCATTAAAACTTCGGTTTAATCGTAGTGGAGCCCAATCCTAGTGTGGCCCAATCCTAGTGTGGCCCAGTCCTAAAGGCACACAATCCTAATTCTTGGGTTAGGTTAGGTTAGGTTAGGTTCCTGGTCCGAGTCGTTCTCTGGGGATTAGTAAGTCCCTGTCTTAGGTGATTAGCACGTTAAGTGACCTATCCCAAGTGGGAATATGAGGAGATGTGACCGACATGTGAGGGAAGTGATTGGAATTGCTTCTTGTTTTGGTTGTCGGAGATGGTGTGTGTGTGTGTGTGTGTGTGTGTGTGTGTGTGTGTGTATGGATGTATCTACAGTATGTGAGCGCTGATGGCTGTTTGTGTGTATATGTATATGTGTATAACCATTCTTGAGTCGTGTGAGAATTTTCGTCCAATGGCAGTAGGAATTCGGATCAATGTGAATTCCTATTGGTGTTCATAGGTCCGGGGATAACATTCGATTTGGTTTTCATGGTTGACGCTGTGTGAATATGTTGTGTTTGGTTGATTCACTCTTCTTTTATCATCTATTCTCTCTCTGTTTTCATCATCATCATCATCATCTTGCGCTTGTGTTGTTATTCATTCTTGTGTGCATTGTTATTCTCATCCCCCGTCACAACTACGGCCCCTAACCGTCTCAACCACTAAAATACTATTACCACTACCGTAATCACTGCCACAACCAATGTTTACAAGCATATCGTGACTTAACGCTAAAGAAAACCAATCAGGTGAGGCATAAATAGCTACATCATGACGTCACGCTAAAGAAAGCCAATCAGGTTGAGGTATAAATAGCTACATCATGACGTCACGCTAAAGAAAACCAATCAGGTTGAAGTATAAATGGCTATACCGTGACGTTACGTTAATGAAAACCAATCAGGCGAAGTATAACTTGACTACCAATGCTATGTCGTTTAGTGAAGGAAAAATTCATAAGTTTGGACCCCTATTGGCAGCCATCCTTTGAGTCCAGCAATCTAACAATAATGGTTAACATATAAAACTTTTTCACCTGTTCATCAGTAACCAATAACTGGATCCAGGTTTTATGTGTATCGACGGTGTTCAACTTAGCCGCCAAAATACCATTATTATTCTACAAGGTTTTATATTTACGATCCCTCAACAGGTGATACCAAGGTTTGTTTACAGGAGGAAAGAGAGAGAGAGAGAGAGAGAGAGAGAGAGAGAGAGTCAACAAAGGCAAATTTGAGCGAGAAGAGAGAAAAATGTAACGGTGAGTAATATCCCCGGTGTTGGAAGCTGGGTCTAGCACTGTAAATTATTAAGCAAGAGCTTTTCATGGCCATGTTTGAGCGTGAAGAAGGACCAGCTAGCGAGTCCTTGGTCCTGTCCCGTACTTGTGACAGGTTTGGGGAAGTGTGTGGTACATGTTCACCTACAAACACATTGACAGATAGACAGAGAGTCGTACACAAACAGACAGAGACAGACATTCGTACACTATTAGACACCCCCCACCCCACACCCCCACACACACACACAGACACATGAACAATTTAAAACCAAGAGAAGACTTTGGATTATGTTACAGTAAATTATAGGTGAATTTAACGAAAGCAATGACTTTAGACAGGTGAACACAAATGAACAACTAGACAAATCAAGAGACAGTTAAAGAGACGACAGCTCATGCGCATGCGTGAATGGATCGATAGCTAGCTAGTTAGTTAAACAGAAAGACAGAGCAAATTACTCTCCTTACCTGAAATGGCCGAGCGCTAGTTAATTGTGCAATAAACCCGCTATAAACACATGGGGGACGATATAAATAATATGTGGTGAGTCCTTCTAAAAGTTATTCTTAGTTCCAGTGACAATAATGTTTTCATAAGGGGGAACTGGGGGAGAGGAGGAGATGGAGAGGGAGGTAGGAAAGGGGAGGTGAATGGAGAGAGTGATGGGGGAGATGGAGTAAGAGAGGGAGTGACGGAGGTGGTGGGGGAGTGGGAGGGAAAGGGGTAGTAGAGGAGAGACACTTAGACGGCAGCGCAGGTCACCCTCATATACCAGGTCATCCTCATATACCAGGTCACCCCTCATACCAGGTCATCCTCATACACCAGGTCATCCTCATATACCAGGTCACCCTCATATACCAGGTCATCCTCATATACCAGGTCACCCTCATATACCAGGTCATCCTCATATACCAGGTCACCCTCATATACCAGGTCACCCTCATACACCAGGTCATCCTCTATACCAGGTCACCCTCATACACCAGGTCATCCTCATATACCAGGTCATCCTCATATACCAGGTCACCCTCATATACCAGGTCACCCTCATACACCAGGTCATCCTCATACACAGGTCACACCAGGTCACCCTCATACACCAGGTCACCCTCATACACCAGGTCATCCTCATACACCAGGTCACCCTCATACACCAGGTCACCCTCATACACCAGGTCACCCTCATACACCAGGTCACCCTCATACACCAACCATCATCTCTACTCTTCCAGAAGTAAAATCCGGGTTATTGATTTTTCAGCCATGTGGAGAAAATATGGTCTCTATAACTTATCTTTTCTGTGTGTGTGTGTATATGTATGTGTGTATATATGTGTGTGTGTGTATATATATATATATATGTGTGTATGTGTGTGTGTGTCTGTATATGTATGTATGTATGTGTGTGTGTGTGTGTGTGTGTGTGTGTAAGTTATCGACACAGTTCTTGTTCCATATTTAAAGTTCTATTGATTTTGAAGTATAATGTCAAGTCATTATACTTAAGGCAGATTAGTCTCCACTTACCACGCTATAAAGTTTTGCTACTCATTTATATCTAAGTGAACTGGGGAGGGGTGGGGAGGGGGTGGGGGTGGGGTGCGGGGGGGGGTCGAACCAATTATTAGAACCGGAGGCGAGCGTTTTATCCACTCGGCCATCGGAGTAGTTAGAGACAGAGAGACAAGTAGAGATAGAGAGACTATTTATAACCTGTATATAAGATAATCCATAATTACAAGGCACTATTACGTGACACCTCCTGATAGACAGCCAATAGGAGGGTCGATTTCCCAAGATAATTACCCACTTAACTTACCTCCCCCTGTAACAATCATCTATTTATTGACGTTAATATTCGTTTTTATTTCTACGTTGTTTATCATTTTTGTTGTTATTATCCTCCGTTGTGTTTACTTTTTGTCTTTAATTGATGATATTTCGTTGTTAAGTCATCGTAATCAAGGGATTTAGACCATCGTGTTCAAGGGGTTAAACCATCGTGTTCAAGGGGTTAAACCATCGTGTTCAAGGGGTTAAACCACCATCGTGTTCAAGGGGTTGGTTATCGTGTTCAGGGGTTGAACCATCGTGTTCAAGGGTTAAACCATCGTGTTCAGGGGTTAAACCATCGTATTCAAAGAGTTAAACCATCGTGTTCAGGGTTAGACCATCGTGTTCAAGGGTTAAACCATCGTGTTCCAGGGGTTAAACCATCGTGTTCAAGGTTAGACCATCGTGTTCAAGGGGTTAAACCATCGTGTTCAGAGTTAAACCATCGTGTTCAGGGTTAGACCATCGTGTTCAAGGGTTAAACCATCGTGTTCAAGGGGTTAAACCATCGTATTCAGGAGTAAAACCATCTGTTCAGGGGTTAAACCATCGTGTTCAGGGTTAAACCATCGTGTTCAAGGGGTTAAACCATCGTGTTCAAGGGGTTAAACCATCGTGTTCAAGGGGTTAAACCATCGTGTTCAAGGGGTTAAACCATCGTGTTCAAGGGGTTAAATTATCGAAATCCAGGATAATCTCTCTGTATTAACCATATTATTGACTCTAAAACATAAAGTGACAATACTAAGCCTTTGTTATTATATATATAATCCTTTGCCTAAAAGCTAATTGTATTGCTGACATTAAGTAATTATTTTACTCGTAGTGTACTAATTATATGGTATATAATCACCTAACATAATTGATATATATATATAATTTCGATATTACGATGATAGTTCGAGGATGTCTTCAATGTCTATCCAGTATGTCTTGTTTTAGGACCATGGGAGAGTGGTTATAGATTCTCGTGTCTATAATTGTTCGGGTTTTTGCTGGTTTAGTGGTTATAAAAGTCATGGTCTACTGTGGGAAGCTTTTGGTCATAAACCCCGTGTCCTCAACCCTCAGTGGATGAATCCAAATGTTCTTGATAAACAGAATCATTTTGGATTAGTGAGTAACCAGCAAACCGGTTCCTGCTATGACCTAACCTAACCTAACCTAATCTAACCTAACCTAACCTGACCGTAACAGCAAGGGGCGTGGAAAGATGGGTGAGTAACCACAATCGGAAAATACCCAAGTCAGTAGAAGGGATGGAGAGGGAAGAGTCATTAACCCACCCACACACACGCCCACGTCAGCAAAAGGTGACATGACGTTTCACCTGTCTCTCATCAAGGTCGATTAAGTGTATTCCAGGTAATGTTTGAAGAACGTCTTTCACATGGAAGGAGAAAATAGAACCCCGTTATGATTCAGGTGTGTTGATCAGGTGATGCCTCATTAGTTAAGGGAGGGATCTTACCTGTTTGATGTATGGTTGGTGGCGGCCCTATTAAGCATGATGGGTGGTGATGGTGGGTGGTGATGGGTGAGGATGATGATGGGTGCTGATGATGGGTGGTGGTGATTATAGGTGGTAAGAATGGGTGGTGAGAATGGTGGTTGCCTCACGGAACAAGTAATTCGAAAGAAAAAAAACCACAACTCTCTCTTTATTTTTTATCCCAGGTTGAACTACCACTCACACAACCTTCCACCGACTTTGTAATACTTAGGATGCTAAAAAATGTCCCAGTTCATCCAAGGAGACCAAGATCCCCTCGTGATGTATTGAGAGGGCCACACGTCCCCCTAGAGAGAGAGAGAGAGTGACCTTAGGGACTAGATACTGGTGTCACGTTAAAATCAAAACAAAACACAATAGGTGACTGCTGTATACTATAATCTTGCGTCTATTGGTTGTTGGTGGGAAGCTTCAATCATGGGAAGGGAAAGGACGACAAACAGACAATGAAAACAGAAAACACAATACCTCCCTTAGGACACCATGTGGGGCATAATTATATAATCTATAATCCTAAACACAATTATCACATTTTGTTTCTTCGGGATAAATTATTTGTTACATCACCCTGAGGTAGAGTACAGCGTTAACCTTGGAGATCTTAAGACGCCCACACAGGTACACTCTTCACGCCCACACAGGTATACTCTTCACGCCCACAGGTATACTCTTCACGCCCACACAGGTATACTCTCCACACAGGTATACTCTTCACGCCCACACAGGTATACTCTTCACGCTCACACAGGTATACTCTTCACGCCCACACAGGTATACTCTTCACGCCCACACAGGTATACTCTTCACGCTCACACAGGTATACTCTCCACGCCCACACGGGTATACTCCTTCACGATAAACGTCGACTGTATCTCTTGGGTCTGTGACGTAGAACTTGAAGTTGTTGGGTTGGACAAGACGGTTTAATTATTAAGTTAATGGGGATATATCGTACGTACACACACGGTCTAACATATATACACACAAACAAGCAGATTAATAGAGACAGACAGACAGACAGACAGACAGACAGACAGACAGACACACAGACAGACAGACAGACGATTGATTCCTCTCTCCTGTCTCGCTTTTAAGGTCAGGATACAATTTCAAAACTTGTAACTTATTTCATTGTAGTCTTATCTCTCTCTCTCTCTCTCTCTCTCTCTCTCTCTCTCTCTCTCTGTTTGTTTGTTTTTGCGTGCGCGTATGTAAATAGATAATTACACATATACTGTGCATATTCTCTCCCTTACTCCTGAGACACACACACACACACACACACACACACACATACACACACACACACACACACACCATCATTTGCAGTCCCATGATCTTTTGATAAACATGAAGAGGCTATTTTTATCTCATGGATTATGTGTGTGTGTGTGTGTGTGTGTGTGTGTGTGTGTGTGTGTGTGTGTGTCTTCTCAAATTACCTGTGTGTGTAGGAGGCGGCAGGTAAATGGCTTTGACATTCTATCCCAGGGTTTTCATTTTTCTTTTACGTATTTGTGATTGTTTTTTGCCAGTCTGTGTTACCTATCTACAGCCTGTCTTTGTATCTATGTCTACAGCCTGTCTTTGTAAGCTCGTGCGTGTAACCTGTGCCAGAAGGATTTTTTTTAATATTAAACATCCAGAGTACGACGATAACACCCAGAGTACAGCAAATAAACCCATTGAGTAAGATATCTTAAAGCCTTGAGTACAGTTACTTAATCCCATGAGTACTATGACTAATAGATTTTCAGTTAAAAATAATAATGATTGTTTTGACCGAGTTAGAATTCACCATTGTACAATTTTGATGTGTTGCATTTGCGGGGTGGACTGAGACAATAACTACACGGTAATTCAGCGACATTAAACTCAGTAACTCTTAACACGTCAGTTTGGTCTCCGTGTGAGTGTCATCAGCCCGCCATTATTATCTTACCTTGATTACGTCTTAACTCAACCTTCTGTGTCAACGTTACTTGGAGAAAGTTTTGGAGGGAGTTTTGATATATTTAAGTGATAACACGAGAGAAACAGAAGCAAGAGAGATGATGTGTGGAAGAGAAGAGAAAAGAAGAGAGAAGGGGGGGTAAGATTAGGAGAGACAAACTTTTATTCCTAATAGGCGCACTTCTTTTTTTTTTGGGATCTATATTGCTAATTAAGTGCATGTTGTTTAATAGCCTTTACCAGTCGAAGAGATTAGATATAAAAAAACGATAACAGCTACTCTCATCAGGTAAGGTTTTATTGAAGCCGATAAGAGAGAGATTACCGGCCCAGTTAACTCTCTCGTTATTAAAGGAATAGTTCTGAGTTTGTGAGGTAAAGGATACATTTACCGAAAGTCTATGGGCACAGAATAACTCATTAAGACACTGTATATAGGGCAAAATGGAAACGGATATATTTTTTTATTTTTTTGAGAGAGTGGGAGGTTCACATATACACGATGGACGTCTTCTGCACACACACACACACACACACACACACACACACACACACACACAGTCTCTTTGAACCCCTGAACAACTCCTATTATTGTGGTTTCTCAGTTAATTTCTAGGAAAATAATGTTTATTTCTGTACTAAAAGGACGATTCAATGTTTAAACCTGATCCTTGTGACTTACATTTCGGGTTAAATGATCCCAAGTCTTAACAGAACCCAAATTAACCATCTATAGACTTGAGGGTCTTTTAGAATTAGGACCAGGAAACACTTAGTCTCCGTTACAATTGGTCCCCATTAGACTTTGGGTCTATATTAGGACTGGGGGCTGATAAACACTATAGACCCCATTAAGACAAGGCCCTGTTAGGATTAGGGGCCCATTAGGAAGGCAATTAATTTCTTTTCACTCGTCTCTTTCAACAAATTTACACTTCCTCTCCATTAAATTCCCACTTCATTTCCTCTGTTTGTCTCTGTGTCTTTCCTTCCCGTTTCTTCTTTTTACTTCTCCGTTATTCTTCGTTCATCACCACCTATCCCCAACCTAACCCGCCTCGATCCTTAAATTAAAGCTAAAGTATTGTAATTTAACATAATCTTAACTTAACTTAACCTGACCTAACCTAACCTAACTAAACCTGACCTAACCTAACCTAACCTAACGTAATTTAACCTAACCTACCCTAACCTAACCACATTCCTAACGTAACCAAAACATAAAAAAACTAACCTAACCCAACTTTAACCCAGCCGACCATAACTCCCCTTAACCTACCCAAATTAAAGGTTTTCTATATGATAATTTGGGTATTTGCATTAATTTGGTCTCTTCTTCTCTTTCTCGTGTGGATTATTACCCTCTTCCTTTCTTTATCTCTTACTTTCTTTCTTCTTTCTTCTCTCACTTTCTTCCTTCTTTCTTCTTTCACTGTCTTCCTTCTTTCTTCTCTCACTTTCTTCCTTCTTTCTTCTCTCACTTTCTTCCTTCTTTCTTCTCTCCTGTGTATTATCTCTCTTCCTATCTTCCCGTTTCATTCTTTCTTTCTTATTCCATTGTTTTGTTTATTTTTATTTTTTGCTAATACGAAACTTGCTTACGATATTTTCTATTTTGTCTTACGATTCTTTCATATCTTCTACGATACTTTTTCCTCCTTCCTACGATACTTTCTCCCCCTTCTTTCAGACATTTCTTCTCTCCTTCCTTCCTTCCTTCCTTCCAGGAAGACACATCTTCATCTTTTCTTCTCTCTTTGATTTTCACTCCCTGTTCCCCTCCCTCCCCACCACCCTCTCCCCCACCCTATCCTCTCTCTACCCTCTCCTCCCCCTCTTCCCCACCTCCCCCACCCTCTCACTCTCCCCCACCCTCCCCCAGAGTACCAAGGTACCAGCAACCCAACCTTTCCCTGTTTGGATGTGTGGCATTTATCTATCAAAGGTCAGGTCCAAGCCTTATGTGGTGTTACCTGGTCTGCACGGTGGTACTGTACGGTGGCACGACGGCGGCACTGTATGGCGGCAACTTCCCAATCAGCTCCACAAGAGGGAAACTGTTCTATAGGTTAACTCGTATATGTCTGAGGCTTAGGTGTGTCGATGTCTTTCATGAGAACAAAATAACGCCTACCTGTCTCTTGTGTTATATAAGATCAGGATATACAGTGAGAACCTAACCTAACCTCCTGTCAAATGTTAAAACCCAAAACATAATTCTAGTATTTTGTTTATTTCAGATTATAAAGGAGCCTTTAATGATTGATCAGGATGGTGGACTGGACAGAGAGAACAAGTTACAGGTATATTAGTGATAAGTTATACAGTGTGTACACATCTTCACCTCTCTGGGTCGTTAAATCTTCTATGGTCGAGGATCATCTTATTCAAGCTGTGGTTCTCAAGCTTTTTTGAGTCATTACCCGTTTTTCACCTGGCAGCCGGCATTAATGACTCAGCCCACCTGGTGCCACAGTAACTACCTGCAACATGGACTGTGGTTATAAGATTAATGGAAGTATATTTACAGTTCAAAGGAAAGTTTTTGGTTCGCTCAACTCTTGTCTCTCAGTCACAAACAACATGAACAAGTTAATAATAATCAGTGAGACGGATGAGGTTGTTTTGGTGCTGTCAGCTGCTTGGTGGTAGATGGTGCCGCTGTGGCCCCATGTGACGCAGCCAGTTGCAGCTCTTTGTTCACACGCGGTAGATGCAGGATGAACCCGACTCCCACAAACACAATATCTTGTTGAAAATTTAGTCAAAAGTGTCAGTTCCTGCTTCGCGATATATGGTTACCTAATACAGTATATGTAATATATGTACTTACCTGTATTCGTGGCAGAGTGCACCATTACCTCACTAAAAAAAGTTATATAACTCCACCTCATATCTTCTACGATACTTTTTCCTCTTTCCTAAACAGTTCTGTACTATTTACTTTTAAACTTTGTCTGTTCTCTCGGCCAATTAAAACCGAGTGTTTGTTTCAACTCTACCTGGAAAAATATTTATAACAAATATCGTATACAACTACCTAATTGATCAGTCGTTTTGGAAATATTGTAATACTGCTTTTTACAGATGAAGCACGAGAATAATTTTGTTGTTAATTTTTGTAGATACATCCCTGGGTTTTTATTTATTCAACATTTAATAGAAAATATCAGAATTTGGAAAAAAAATTGGACACATACACGTAAGGTTTCTTGTTGACACCCCGCGAGGCGCTCTAATAACACCCCCCCCCCCTCCCCTAGTTCTCTCCCTCTTTACACCTTTTCTCCCTCCCTCTCCCTCTTCACACCATTTGGCTTCCTCCCCCTCTCACTTTTATCATATCCCCTCCCTCTCCCCTTTATATTCCCCCTCCCTTTCCCATTTTCCTATTTTATTTTTATTTTTTCATTGATTTGTTCACATTTTCTTGTTTTTCTTTCACTTTCTTACCGACAGTTGTGAGTGATAACACAAGAACGCCTCCGGTGATCTAGTGTATATTTAAGGGAGACAAGAGCACACGCCCTCTGTATTGCTCCAGGCTCATGATGTAGTCAGGGCAAAACAAAACAAAGATTCCAAGAGTTTAGTAATCAATAGACACATTCTGTTGACGACACACGTGGCTCTGATAACACACCTCCCCCCTCCCTCACAGGTTTTATCTCTTTTCACACCTTTTCTCTTCCTTGCTCTCCCTCTCCCTCCCGCTTTTATCTTCTTCCCTCTCCTTCACATCAGGAGCTTTTGTATGCCACAAAGTTTTATGTTTTAGGTCAGATTATTTGGTTATTTTCGCTCCCCACCAGTTTATATTACCTGATGATTACAATATCCTTACGCTACCTGGGAGGTTAGGTTAGGTTAGGTTAGGTTAGGTTAGGTTTCTTCAACAGGTGAAATATGCTGGGGTATCTAATCGTCAGATGATCCCTTATTTCGTATACAGGGACAGGTGTAGTGGTCGTATGGTACAGGAGTGGGTGTGAGTGGTGTAGGTGGGGTTAGGTAGTCTGCAGGAGGGTCTCTGTCATCACACTATTTACCTGTTGAGCATCGAGTGTCGCTGCTTGTATACCTGGATGTAGTATACTATAGCGCTTAAATCATCTATGACGTCATAATAGCAAGGAAGTAAAATTAGTGATAAAGATTAACTTACCGATAGTGGAGACAACAGTGTAGACAAAGTGGAAACTTCCAGCGAAGTCCCAGAGTCGTCTTGCCTGGGGCTTGTATCCCTCGTCAGTCATGTTGCCCCAGATGTAGAGGAGCTCCTCCACCCTCGACAAACTCACGTTGTTGTAGTTTATTTCTTCCTTCAGCTCACTCAGCTTCGCGTCGTACTGCTCCAGGTAATTGGTTCTTTCACGTTTTTCGTTTTCTTCCTCGAAGGCCTGGAAGATGAGGGCACCAACCACCATGTACAGCAGCAGCACCAGCGCCAGCAACAGAAAGCGGGCGTTATCCTCCTTCAGGGCCACGGCGTTCCAGAAGCGCGCCCTGCGGGGCACCACTAGGTGCCCGCTCGTAGGCATCACCACGTTTTCTGCATCAGGTTTGGCTGGTGCTGCAGACTCGCGTGACGTGGGGCACATGCATGCACAACACCCTCCTGTCGAGTTCTCTGAGCGCACCCACCCTTTCCCACACCCTAAGCTGTCCCCACTGCTGCTATCTACTGTACTGCTGCCAGAGGTATCACCAGAGTAGCTGTTGCTGTCGCTGCTGGTGCTACTACTGCCGTTGGTGGTTTTGTTGGCCCTTCGATTCGCGGTCTTGTTTTGGTCAGCTGTCCAGCCGTCCACTGTCCACACTTTGCCCTCTTTCTGAGTGGGCGCCAGGGGCTTCACTCCGTCTCCCACGCATTCTCCTCCAGCCCCAGCGCCACCTGCGCCCCACGCCCGTGCCAGGTCCGCCAGCTGGGCGTGCGTTTGATCGTCCATATGAACTACTACCTGGCCGGGCTGGTGAAGGCGCCGGGCCCGGCCCCCCGCTGCAGCATTTTAACCGATGTTGGGGCACACGGTGGTCACCTCCCGCCTCTCGAGATGCACCACACCGGTGACCTGCCCCGCCTCTCTACCCTTCTTGTTGATCCTTTTGACAAGGAATCTTTATGTTGTCACAGAGTAGAGTAGAGAAGAGTAACGCCCTCCTGTGGGGACGAGAAGCACCACATTTCGTCACACTGTCGTCACCGTCTCCCTCCTGCCTCGACTACGAGAGGCAGCCACCGGTGAGTTGTCTAGCTCCTCTCTCTCTCTGAAAAAAAGTGAACATATTAAGATCAATGGACACCGAACTCTTACGTCTAAAAATTATTATACAAAGTCGCTGGTGGACAAAACGATGACAGTCCGCAGCATTAAAGACTCACAAGACACTGCCTCTGAAAACATTGTTAAACAGAACGTTGATATAATTTACGTTAAAGGAGTCATCTGTGGACCAGGACCTCTTCTTGACGTTCTCTCATACGTTTAGGTTCCTTGTTTTTGTTTACATAATGGAAGAAGTTGCCCCACGCGTCGCTACTATAGATAATTTTAACGTAAGATGTCCATTAAGAACTTATTAAAGTCTCTTCACCTTCCTGGACCCTGAGACATGTTGAAGACTCTTACCTTTCTTCCTCTTCATTCTTATACTTCACTTCTCCACCCCTCCTCCATCTTCATCTCTTCTTTTGCCCTTTTCTCCTGATTCTCCTCCTCCTCTTTCTCCTCTTACTTTATCTCCTCCTACTGCTTCTCTTGCTTCTCCTCCTCTTTCTCCTTTCCCTCCTCTGTCTCCTTTACCTCTTCCTTTTTATTCATTTTTTTTCTTTTTCCACACCTCATCATCCTCTTCCACCTCCACCACCTCCTCGGCATCCTCTTTCTTCCTCTTCCTTCTCTTACTACTCATCCGTCCCGTCTCTTTTTAATCATCACCACCTCCTCCTCCTCCTCCTCCTCCCCTCTTCTTCTTCCTGGCCCCACACATCCGCCGGGCCACAAGAGGAGCTCCTCCTTGCTCCTGTGGACTTTAAAGTTGAACTTCTATGCGTCAAGGGGGTAAAAAAAATTATCATAGGCCACTTTTATGAGGTGTCTTATTGAATGGTTTCCGTCTTTGTAGGCCCCGACCCGACCCGACCTAACCTAACCAAACAGACGTCAGGGCCACTTAATCTACAGGCCATTAAAATTGAGGACGTGGTAGAGTTAATGGTAGTGAAGGAGCTTTGTTGTATCTGAAGAGAAGGGAATAACTTTGTTACATTTTTTAACCTGAGAAATAATAACAAAATGACCTTCTTATCCTCACCTGATATAACTGAATGAATGGAAAGGTAAATAGATATGTAAATAGATGGATGAATGAAGAAGTAAATTTGTAAATAGCTAAGTAATTACATTAATAAATTGATTAAATACATAAATAAATACATATATGTAAAACTACAATAATACTGAAATAAATAGATCCAGTAAAGGAATAAGGAGTAAATGAATGAGACAAATAAAAGATAAATGGTTAATAAACATAGAACTAAACATATGATAATATCGGCCTCTCTACCCCAGATGGACAAGGCTTAAAAGGTTGAGAAAAATGAACGTACAAATATTAGCGTATGTGTACACTTATATTTTTTAGGCGTGTGTGTGTGTGTGTGTGTGTGTGTGTGTTGCGGTGGCCGACTGGATACAGCATTCAATTCTTCTCCAAAGGTTTATATTGGTTTATGCTTGGGGCGCCCTTAGTCAATCCAGCTGTCAATGAGTACCTGGTTTTATATAGTAAGGGAAATGATGATGGTCGAGAATAGCTTATGGGAACTATTTTTATGACACAAACTATAGACAGTTTTTCTTCAGTCCACCACCAAGTGACGTCACCATCGTACGTAAGCTGATGAACCTTAAGTGTTTGTTTACGTCTCAGACTCGACATCACTTCAAACAGAGGAACGCCCAAGTGACCATAAGCCCATAAAGACCACCTTCTCGATACGTGGCCACGGGGTAGTCGCACTTGCAGGTGGGGTGATGGGGACGTGTGTCTTGCCTCAGGATATTCAGGTACTTGGCGAAATTTTTTAAGTATTTAGTATCTCAGGAGGTAACGTCTCTGTGTTTACCTCCCAGGCATTCACTACAGTGCTCTGACGGAGGGAGGAAGGGAGGGAGGGAGGGGAAAAGGAGGAAAAAGAAGAGAGGGAAGGAGGTAACAGGGGAAGACAGATAGAGGGAGACGGAGATAGGTGAGGGCAGGAGACAAAAGGAGGTAGAGATGTAATTCGGTGAGAGAATGAGAGAGAGAGAGAGAGAGAGAGAGAGAGAGAGAGAGAGAGAGAGAGGTTAGAGACAATGCAGCAAGAGGAGGAGGAGGTTGATCTCGTGAGCAAACACTCGTCCTCTGTCTGGCTCTCCGTGATCCCCGCCTCACCACCACACGCCCTCACAGCTCCTGACTGTTCTTTATGCAACAAAAGCGAGGCACTACTTATGACTTGGTTGTGTGTGGGGGGGGGTGGAGATGCGTGTGGGTGTGTGCAAATTGTTTATGATTTGGTAAGAAGTAAAGAAAACAACGTAGGTCTTTGTTTGTCCTAAATTGAGTGTAAATATTGAATAAAAGTGACAGACAGAAGCGACGAAGCGACATGTTGACCGCCAGGCTCCGGAGGTCCCCAGGCGCCATTGGGATAAAATGGTCCGTAACTCCCCTAAGATTTCTTGGGAAAATACTGACTCTATAAATGATGTGAGATTTTGTTGGGTTACCTTACAGGTCAAGTTTCGCACACACACACACACACACACACACACACACACACACACACACACCGGCTGCAACTCTATTAATAAACCGTTTATTATTATTATTATTATTATTACACACCAAACACACACACACCAAACAAACAGAGTGGTTAAGTTAGATTAGATTTGGTTAGGTTAGTTATTCTCCAAATACTCAATGTTCCTTTATCCATTATATACGGTAAACTGAATTTAGTTACAAGTCACAACACTATCCTCTCTCCCTTCAATAAATCGCCGGACGAGAAGTTTCCCCTGAATGCCAGCCACACAATCACTCCACCACATCTGCGTTTCTCATCCTCCAACACATTCGCCCTTGACCTAACCTTCACGTCACGGCGCGAGAACTCATCCAAATTTAGCAGCGATACTTGTCAACCCCTAAGAGCGAGGAGAGTGCAGTAATAAGTATCTAATGCGATTAAAACTGTGTATCTGGTCACCATTTCCATCAGGTCTCTCGTTCAATCTTCTTCACGATTCTGAAGGTTATGGCCGCCTTAGTTTGTATTTCTTCGTGATACAATACGTCTATTAAAAACTCCTTCTTTGTTTTCTGCTGTCTTTGCTATACACTGTGATTATTATTATTATTATTATTATTATTATTATTATTATTATTATTATTATTATACGACTCATCGCCAACATAAGAGGGGAGAGAAAACTTGCAGGATGGGTTAGGGGAACAATCTGTCATACCTGGAGCTCATCAGTGTGTCAGCATGAACCAGGTGATTTTCCTGCGCCAGCGATGGATGGCTGCTTCTCCCTCAACCCACCCGTCCTCCACAAGTAAATAGACTCTTGTTGAAAACGCTAGAGCCCAAAGTCTCCACCAAAGAGGCTTTACACATCGACCTTGTCTCACCTGGTGTATAAAACTGATTGAATTAGTGTGGGAGGCTGCGTGTGGGAAAATTTAATGAATTTTCCCTGATGAAAATCAAATATGTTTTAAAATAAAGGACGGGTCTTTTTTTGTCAGTTCTTTTCTTCTTTTTCCAAGGTGCGTGCGTGTGTATGTGTGTGTGTGTGTGTGTGTGTGTGTGTGTGTGTGTGTGTGTGTGTGTGCGTGAGCGCAGGTTTACACATACAGTACGTACATATATCACTAGAGGTTGTTATTGCGTTACAGAACCTCATAGCATACTGTACATCGACCTGTTATTTAACGTCACCACTCCCTGCACACCTTGCCTGATGGCTCCCCAGTCCTTATAGATCCTCACCTCACCTAACCTCACCTCACCTAACCTAACCTCACCTAACCCAACCTCACCTCACCTAACCTAACCTCACCTCACCTAACCTCACCTCACCTAACCTCACCTAACCTAACCTAACCTAACCTCACCTCACCTCACCTCACCTAACTTAACCTCACCTAGACATACACGTAACATAAACTGGGCTTCACCTTATAGCTCAACACTGACCTACATGTACTGTACTGTCAGGTAATACACACGTAACTCCACCTGACTTCACCTCTCATTACCATCACAAATTACTCCTTCACATGTCCGCCACAAGTCCACGTTCTCACATGCTCTTACGATAAATATTTCTCATAACTTTAAAAAATGTTATGAATGTTACACCTTAGCAAGACACGTTCAGTAGGTCCAGGTAAGGAAGAATATTATTATACGGAATATTTTTTTTTTTAATTTAACTGATGTTGAATTACTGTATCTAAGCATGGTTGAGTCACAGTGTAAGTTAATGTTATTTTTCAACGATATCTTCACTTACGAGGAATATTTCACCGTACGAGACTTTAAGACTCTGTACTGAGGTATTTCTAAGTCACGGGAAGTATATTACACTCGCACATATTATCGTGTGCAAGACCACTTCTTTTACTCTTTCTCTTTAATGCAAACCTAATCAAGTTATGACAACATGCTGAAGTGTATATCAATATGTTATGTTCCTGTGTTGGTTACATCACTGGTTCACAAATAGGGTGGTGGACGAGTGGAACAAGCTTAGCAACTTTGTAGTAAGTGCTGGAACGCTGGAGAGTTTTAAAAGGAGGCTGGATAGATTCATGGATGATAGAGAGTGGTAGTAACTCTCGACAGGAGCTGCCATGCACAGGCCAACCGGCCTATTGCAGACTCCTTATTTTCTTATGTTCTTATGTTTTAGGGATGACTGAGACTATATTAAACACAATGAGAATAAATGATATAAATGGTTAAGTCGACTGTCTTTTGTTTCCGATAGTATTTACTGTTTTAGGCCGTTATCTAAAAAAAAAAAGACAATCACGACGTAAACGCCTAGTTGTCTATACTTTTACTCAATATATAGATAAACAATAACGCCATTAGCCCATCGTATTCACTACAGGGGTAAATAAAGTTTCATTTTATTGTCGGTAATTGGAGAGTAGACGGAGTGGTGTGTGAGTGTGTCTGTGTGTGTGTATGTAGCCCCCCACCTGGACACTTTCTCAGTGTAATGGGAGAGTCTCTACCTGACGAAGGCGTGGGCTTACGTGACATGTTCCTCCACATCGATCCATTTCCCGAAGAAAAAAAAATAGCAAGAATTTAGTTCAACATTTTCTGATCTACAATATATCAAAATTTTCATACATAAGACATCAAAAAGTCATCATAGATATTATTTTTTAACATTTTCACTACAGGGGCGCTACTTTTAATGTTTAATTTGGTTAATGTCAGATAATTGTGTTCAGCTCAGAGGCGACACCGTATACAAGGGGTGTTAGTAGATTATCTCCAATCAATATCAAGAGAGAAATTTTGAACACCTAATTTAATTACTGCTGGGCGGTTTGGGGGTTAGTTTTCCGTTTCATTTGGGAAGATTGATAAATAAAGGTATTTTTGAGAGAGAGAGAGAGAGAGAGAGAGAGAGAGAGAGACCACCAACATAACATCAACTAGGGGAAGAAAATCCTTTACAGCACAACACTTACTAGGACTGTCAGCTACAAGCAACACTCGCTACAACACTCCCGCAGCAACACACACATTACTTCTATAGTAGAGTAAAATAGTGATAAAAAGAACAAAAATACTGAAGCATTAAACTCATCTCGGATCTAATTAGGTCGTTAACTCCCACCAATTTTCATAAGATTTTCACATTTTGCGGTCCAAGGAATCCCGTCCACCTACAACGTGATGAGTGATACATTTGTTGTCGAAATATCATGTTTACAACTAGGGGATATGGACGGACGCAACCATGGACGGACGCAACCATGGACGGAAGCAACAATGGACAGACGCAACCATGGACGGACGCAGCCATGGACGGACGCAACCATGGACGGACGCAACCATGGACGGACGCAGCCATGGACGGACGCAACCATGGACGGAAGCAACAATGGACAGACGCAACCATGGACGGACGCAGCCATGGACGGACGCAACCATGGATAGACGTCACCATAGACAGACGCAACCATGGGCAGATGCAACAATGTACGGACGCAAGAAGGGATTCAAAGGCACAAAGACACGCACGGACGTAAAGGCAAAAGGACGCACGAAAGGCACAAGGACACACGCAAGGACACAAAGGCACAAGGACACACGCAAGGACACAAAGGTACAAGGACGCACTTTCAAGTTCCACCTGCAGCTACGCAAGAGGTTACGACAAAGGCCCCGACATCAAAGAACACAAACCAACCTACTATCGCCAGGCGTAATTAGGGACCATCTTAGTTTATACTCTACTTTCTCTGCTCAAACATAAACAAACATCCTCTATTGTTTGTTTGTTTTTTACTTTCTCCGGTTTATACTTTCCCCCCTCCCCAGCCCCCCCCTCCCCCTCCCCAGCCCCCCCTCACCCCTTATTTTGTTTATGTCCCTTGAGGTTAGTTATTATATAAGAGGAGAAGAGAGTTTTGACTGGACGTGTTGCTACTGGTTGCACACAAGTGTTAGGTAAACGAGACACACTCCTGGACAAGGGACTGCTTGTAGGGCTGCCTCGTTGACACACTCTTAAGTTCACTCTATCGTCGACGCAATCTTATGTTCACTCTATCGTCGACACACTCTTGGGTTTACTCTATCGTCGACACAATCTTAGGTTCCTCTATCGTCGACACAATCTTAGGTTCATCGTCGACACACTCTTAGGTTCACTCTATCGTCGACACACTCTTAGTTCACTCTATCGTCGACACACTCTTAAGTTCACTCTATCGTCGACACACTCTTAGGTTCACTCTATCGTCGACACACTCTTAGGTTCACTCTATCGTCGACACAATCTTAAGTTCACTCTATCGTCGACACACTCTTATGTTCACTCTATCGTCGACACAATCTTAAGTTCATTCTATCGTCGACACACTCTTATGTTCACTCTATCGTCGACACAATCTTAGTTCACTCTATCGTCGACACACTCTTAAGTTCACTCTATCGTCGACACACTCTTAAGTTCACTCTATCGTCGACACACTCTTAAGTTCACTCTATCGTCGACACGCTATAAAATTAAATAGAATATAATACCTAGTCTTTAAATAACCTCTAGTGGGGATATAAATAAAAAATAGCCATCTGTAAATAACCAGAAAAAAAATAGCCATCCTTACCTAGCTACTGTCGTTAAACGGTGGGGAAAAAATAGACGTTTTCTATAAATTTGGCCTTTTTTTTAAGCGGAGAAAAATAGCCCACTTTAACTAACTAGAAAAATAGTTCTCTCTAAATGGCGGGAGAAAAATAGCTATCTCTAACAAGCTAACATAGTAAAACATCACAGGGTTAGAGAAATCGGCCGTAAGGGACTTATTATATTGAGTTTTATTTTGTAAGTCTGTTTTGATTGGCTATTGCGGGGATATAGGGTTAGAGGAGTCCTATCTCTGTCTGTCTGTCTGTCTGTCTGTCTGTGGCACGAGGGCAAGGATGTAGAAATTAGGAGAGAGAGAGAGAGAGAGAGAGAGAGAGAGAGAGGTTAATAAAGTCGAAGAAAAACAAAGCAACGGAGAGTGGAGATTCATTATGTGAATAAAAGGAAGAGGAAGGAAGAGGTTAATCAAGGGAAGAGAGAGAGGCGGAGAAGAGAGGCAGCGGATATTAAAGAAGATGATTAGAAAGCGAAAGAAGAATTGGCATAAAAAAGAAGTGTAATCGGAGTTAGTATGTCACAGTAGTTAGTATGTTACAGTAGTTAACTTGTCACAGTAGTTAACATGTCATAGTAGTTAACATGTCACAGTAGTTAACATGTCATAGTAGTTAACATGTCATAGTAGTTTACATGTCACAGTACTTAACATGTCATCGTAGTTAACGTTTCACAGTAGTTAGCATGTTATCGTAGTTAGTGTGTCAAGCGTGTAGTAAGTTCAGGTGTTCTGATACTTTCACCTTGTTACCTGCTGTTAATGGTATAGGAGTCCATTTACCTGGGCAGGTGTGGGTGGGAGTATGCAGGTATGTACTGTAATTTATGCTTTATGAGGACTGGGTCAGGAGATTATAATGGGTGAGGGAGCTTTGGAATGATGTATGTGTGTGTGTGTGTGTGTGTGCGTGTGTGTGTGTGCGTGTGTGTGTGTGTGTGTGTGTTTGGTATACATTGCTCTGTATGACGTAAATCGCTCACTCATGGTAGCGAGCAAAATACCTCTGCCCGAAATGGCTCCGTGAAACACAATCTCACACAGTGCCTTGCTCGCCTCGGCAATTTGCACCACCAGATATGTCAATAGAGAGAGACAGAGAGAGAGACAGAGATGGAGAGAGATTTACTGAGACAAATACTGAGACAGACTGACATTGAGAAAGACAGAGAGAGATAGAATTAAGGTGAGAGAGAGAGAGAGAGAGAGAGAGAGAGAGAGAGAGAGAGAGAGGGGGGGGGTTTCTGTGCTAAAGCCAGGTTACCTACACTCCTCCATCGTCTATAAGAAACTCACCTTCAGTAGCCGACATCTTCATTTCATCTTCCAATCGTCATCCTGAACGTGAACCCAAACAAAAAAATATCCCACTTGTATCTTGTCTGAGATGCTAAAATGACGCCTTGTATTCCTCGCAGTGAGCACAAGAGCACCGTGTTCCTCTATCAAGGGACACTCAATGCCATTACGTGGACTGGAGAGAC
Source organism: Homarus americanus (assembly GCF_018991925.1). Taxonomy (NCBI): domain Eukaryota; kingdom Metazoa; phylum Arthropoda; class Malacostraca; order Decapoda; family Nephropidae; genus Homarus; species Homarus americanus. The sequence continues at coordinate 3,557,335 of NW_024725031.1, read as the reverse complement.
ACTCACTGCTGTTCTTTCAAGTCACGACGGCACCAGAGACGCGAGGTGGATTCATACCTGCTTCACTAATGGTCTTTTTTTCTGTTTTAAAGACATTTTGATTGTGTTTCTGGTACGTTTTCTATTTTGTTTTGTAATATGTGATGTGAGAGTATAGAACGCGTGAGTTAGACGCGTGAGAAAGGCGTGAGTGTTGGGTGCGACAGGCGGAGTCGACGACACTTGTTGCCCGTGCTGGAATGTCAGGGAGACTGTGGCCTTCCAGTCTGACCCGGCCTCGCTAGACACGCCACATACACACACACACACACACATACATACACGCCTCCCTTCCCTGCCTGCCCGCGCCTTCCCATGCCTGCCTGCCAGTCCCTGCCTGCCTGTCTCTACAACCCTGCCAATCCCACGCCCTCACTCCTGCCTGTCTACTCCTCTCCACGCCCGCTTTTCTGCCCACGCCTCATCACACCACCTCTCCCGCCCATACTGGTCCACATCCCCTCTCACCCGCGCCTTCCCATGCCCTATCTATCACCCGATGTGTAAACTATTATGCATGTATTTATTTGTTCATTTCTATTTACTTAAAGAACAGTGTACACGTGGACACCATAGCAAGCACACACACACACCTCTCTCTCTCTCTCGCTCTCTCTCTCTCTCTCTCTCTCTCTCTCGTAGTCCTATCCGCCCCAGCATCTAACATTAAAGTCAATCTTTATCCTGTCTTTTAAATTTACTATTAACAACGATGGATAAACTTCACGACGGAAAACTTAACAGCAGTATCTATTAACACTTCAATGTTTAGTTCTCAAAACAAAGATCCAAGATAAAACTCTTTTAATTATTATGTCATAAGATATCGTCACTGTTTCGTTTGTTTTCACTTTTTATGAACCAAAAACAATTTCCAATATTTTTTGTTGTGTTTACATTGTCCTAATCTTATTTTCTTCTTCTTTAAACATAACAAAAAACATCTTAAAGGATACGAGTAAACACGAATAAAATATGAAATAAAATGATGTGTTAGAATGAAAATAAGATGAAGATGGGAACTTTAACGTAAGTCGATATTGTGAATCTGTAGAGGGATATAAATTATATCAGGATTACAATATCAAGAATCACTTTGTACCAACAGAATCGGATACCTTAAACACGAATAAGTTAAAGAGTTTATAAATACCGACTCTTGGTTTTAGAGTCAGTTTATAAATCAACAGTTTAATGAATCAGGATTGAGGTGAATGAACGCAGAATCTCTCTAACATAACCGGTTTATATCAAGGGAGTCAGTAGAAACATGTCGACCTCGGCAAGAGAGAGAGAGAGAGAGAGAGAGAGGATGCAGGGATTTAAGCGGTGGAGGACCCGGGTAGTGGTGGTGGTTGGAGAATATTTTGTTGTTGAGATTTAGGTGATGCATGATGTAGCAACAGTACTGGAGGGAGACATTTTCTATAGAGGACATTTTAGAAATGTCCCAGAATCACTTTACGAGGACATTTACCTCGGAGAATATTTTAAGAAGGATCGCTATAATATATCTCATGTTCAGGGAAGAGAAGTATTGATGGTGTCTCTAGTAGCCAAGTTGACAGTGGGGAGACATTGTGTGTTGCATCAGACAGAAGAGAGAAAAATGTCCAGGCAAAGTCCCGTGTGGAATTGTAATCCAGATAACTATGTCAAGTCCTCAAACAAATCCCATATTCATTAGTATTAAGTCACCACCGTAAAAACAATAAACATTTTATTACTTTTAAATGAATGGCTCAGAGGGAGAGATCAGACAAGTGGGACACGTATCATTGTCAGATTTATTCATCGAGGTGAAAAGGAATTCTGAGTGTGTGTGTGTGTGTGTGTGTGTTCAGAATCACAGGTTGTGTTTCACTGTAAGAAAGTTTTGGGTCTGTTTTCGTGTTGTTGAAACAAATATCTGGAAAATTATCTTCCACAATGATCGAGATGACATTTGAAGATAAAAACTATAGACGCCAGGATGAACACGACAGCCTGAGTCGCTAAGCCAAGGGCGACTGACATTATCATCTACGTAGAATGACCTTTGAAGTAGTATACAGTACTTATTAAATGTTACGTCAGCGTGAGTGAGGCTGACGGCAATGATACGAGTCTCACACACACACACACACACACACCACTGGGTCTAAGGTAAAAATCAGCTTCACGGAGCCTTTAATTGAACTGTTGGAGTGGGAGATGAGTCAGACCAACAGATCCTCTCGTACACAAACACTGGCGACGGAGGGAGAGGAAATAACTCGCCTGTCACACGGAAAACTTGTAGTGGGTCTGTTGTTGGGTTTATGAGCCAGTCACCACCCTCACACCTTCCAGTCACCTCCGTCACACCTTCCAGTCACCTCCGTCACACCTTCCAGTCACCACCCTCACACCTTCCAGTCACCTCCCTCACACCTACCCCAAGCCTCTCACTCATATCTCTTGGGCCCTCTTCACACCTATTGTACCTTACACCTTCCTCATACCTTCCTCACACCTCTCTCACACTTCCCTAATATCTATCATATCCTTTATGTTGTACTCAGTGAAAATATTAACCTAATGTATAGAGTTTGTGTAAATATGGCGGCATTATACACGTTACCGCGGATGTTAGCTTTGTGCGTTACCATAACCTAAAACAGTCACTTGGTCTTATGGCTTCTGTTATGACGATAGATCATTGTTGGAAGCTTTTAGAGAATATAAACCCGGTCTAGCATAATGGGTCTTCTATGACTACATCAGTGACACCCATCATTCCCCTCCCCCTCTCCACCTTCCTCTACCTTACCCATCCCTCATCCCTCCCCTACCCACTCCCCCTGCTCCCCACCCCCTATCATCCCCCTCCCAATCTCCTCTTCATCCCCACCCCCCTCTACCTCTTCCCCTCCCCTATCCCCCTCGAATTCCCCCATACTTCATCCCCCTCTCTTTACCCCCTCCCCATCCCTATCCACCTCCCCATACCATCTCCACCATCCCCACCCCCCTCCCCAAATCCCCCCTCCCCGCCATTTCCACACACAGTCATCGTTAAGGTAAATGACCCGGATTTGCATCACTTAGCATCTTGACCTCGCCGGATGATAGCCAATCACTTCCAAGGTTCACTTCGTTAACGTCAATTTCGCTGTGAAAGAAGAGGCAAAAAAATAACTTAATGACTTGAATTAAGAATTAAACACCTTTACTCACCCGACTCACAGCAAGGCAGGTTAACAGTATCAACGTTGTAACTCCTGGGTATGACTCAACACTTGCAATATTGTGATAAATTTTGTCAGTTCTATACTTATTTTTTTCTTCCTTTGTATTAAACTTGTTATTCTTCAAAATTTCGTTTTTTAATCATGAATTTTCGTTCGGCTTTTGGTGGTCAAGGAATAAGAAAGTTTCCGATGAAAATGGTCTAATGTTGTGTGTGTGTGCGTTTGTTTTTCTGTATGCATGTGTATGTGTGCGTGTATATATGTTCTTACATCGCTGACAAATAACTCCCATAATAATGTATCCTGAATAAGACAACTGTTGCAATCTAATATACTATAGGACTAGCTGTCTGTCTGTCTGTCTGTCTGTGTGTCTGTTCTGGGCAGCCGAAACGGCACAATCGTTTTTCATTAAACTTGGTGGAAAAATCGCAAAAACCTGGAACAAACCTGGTCCCATGTCGATGTTTATTTAGGAGGGCATTAATTAACCATTTTATTTATGCTGGAAAACGATGTCGCTGTACGCTGTTAGCCGGACGGCGGTTGCACGCTAGCCAAGCACGAGCGTTCGAACTTTCACGCCTCGGTAAACTGTACCACTGGACTCGCCACCGGGCACGAAGGGCTCACGATCACTTGTAACTCTCTATGACTTATTATTGACATATACCAATAACACCTGTAACTACTTGTGTTGTCCAGGTATACACGTGTTTATATACTCCCCCAACAATACAGGTGGCTGCATTTATAAGGTTCCTTGCAAGGAATGTAATATGTTTTACTAAGGCCAGACAGGTAAAGATCTTGTAACTAGACTTAAACAACATAAATATAGTGTTAGGACAGGCCAGGAATCCAATGCTCTGTTTGTTCATTTGAGGGATAATAAGCATTGCATTGACTGGGATAATGCCTCCTCAATATTACCTTGTAATTCAATTGACAGTAGGAACATTATAGAATCTAGTCTCATTAAACATACCGAATCAGTCAACATGAATTTGAGTAATGGTATGTACAAACTGGATAATTTCGTAATTAAGAAGATTTGTAACCAGGTGAGAAGGTTGGGTCAGCTTACCCTCTGGCCTGACTACCGACTGCTGCGGTGCTTTTTGAAGGTTAGTAGGGTCATTACCTAATACCTGACCATTGTGGACTTGATCTCACCCTCCTCTGTATATATACACCTTGTTTTGTACTTCTCCTTAGTCTGTACTCACCCCTGAAGATGTGAATTACACGAAAGCGCTTGGTAATTTCGTGTTTTCTTCTTTCCTTGTGGTTTATCAGCATATACCTGGATCACGCGCACCTACAGTGATTTACTTGCATATATATATATATATATATATATATATATATATATATATATATATATATATATATATATATATATACCCGTATAATGGTGTAACAGGGAAAGGGTATAACACGTGATATAATGTCCTTCAGAGTCCTACAACTCACTCAGAGAAGCTATTAATAAATGTGTTAAACTTGTGCAGAAGGTCGACCAATACCTGGAGTGAAGGAGGGGGTGGGGAGCTAGTGGGGAAGGCTGACATGTTGTGACGTGTTGGGAGTCATGGTGGGTCTGCTAACGACTGCTGACTGGCGTTTACTGCAGTTTGGGCAGTTACTGAGTTAGACTTGTTGACAACACTGTCACGCCAGCCTCCTCCTCCTCCCTTGTGTGTGTGACTGTGGAACTCCAAGAAGAGTGACCATGTGCAGAGGGATTTAGTCGATGTATACATATAAATGACATATCCATCGCCAATAGTGTATGTCCACATGACCACACAACCACTAATATAAACTTCCTGACAGTTTAATATCTATTGTTGATAATAACAGCGTCCCAGTGAGCACTAGATCCGGGTATTATATGAACACCAAGGATCATCCGACCTTATTCTCAAGGACTTTGCAATAATTCGTCTTTACGACTTTGTTAACGAGTTTCTATTTTTTATTATATGCGTTATGTCATTCTGATGTCTGTGTGTGTGTCTGTCTGACTGTCGTTATTCTCATCATTGTCTGTCTTTCACTGATCTAATTAGGTTAAGTTAGATTAAGTTAGAATAGTTTAGGTTAAAGTAGGTTAGGTTAGGCTAGGTTAGATTAGGTTAGGTTAGGTTAGGCTAGGCTAGGTTAGGTCCAGGAACAAACTAATTCACAACCAGACACTCACTCATCTATTCCGATTGCTTCGAATATTTCATCACCCCCGTAGCTAATTTTAACATCGCAGCAGAATTACCTATGTGACCCTCCCAGAATACTATGTTGATTGTCTCTCTCTATATATATATCTCTCTGTCTCTCTCTCTCTCTATATCCCTCTGTCTCTCTTTCTCTCTTTTCCCTATTCTATTAATAGGAGTCTTAATTACCATCTATCTGGTTCCTCTTTTATCAGTATATGTCATTTACAGTTGAGTTTATCATCATCTTCCTCTTCCTGTTTTCGTTGTTCGGATTTCATAAGGTTTAATTATTATTTCTCTTTTCCTCCATTTTTATCAGTCCTTTCTTAGTAAGTCCTGATTCTTGAGCATTCTTTCTGCCTCCACGTTCATCTCCTCTTTATCTCTACTTTCATCAGTTTATTAATAGTCTTTATTTTGGCATTTTTATGGTTTTACTTTCATCCCTCTATCATTCCTATTCTTAATTCCTATCTCTTTCGTGTTTCACTTTTATCGGTCTATAAACCAAGTCATAATTATCATGTATTTTCCTGTCTCTACTTTTATCGGTGTAGCTTCATCTGTCCGTCAATATGCCCAGGGAATGATTAATATTGGAGTGGTGTCACCTGTAAGTAATTTACTGACTGAAATTGGGTTTTAAAGGTCAGGTGTATATTTTGGTAAGCAGATGTGGCTGGTCGGGCCTCTGTGGGAAGTGCTATAACCTGAGAGAGTCTTTATATGCCCGTCGCCCCCTTGTGGTCACTTCGAGTCTGACCCTGACATTATTCTCGAGGGTGAAATATAGTCCACCTCTTCACCTTTCTTCGCTTATTTTTTCTTTTTCTCCCTTTCTTTCTTCTCCTTTTAGTCCCTTCAACTTATCCTCTTTCCTCTTCTTGAAACCCCCTTCACTCCTCCTCCTCTTCCAGTTCCTCCTCCTCCAGCTCGGGTACTGGTTCCCTCCATCTCCTGTTTATTGATTCCTTCCCTCCACCCTCCCTCCATCTGTCATGTTCCCTCCTCCTCTTCCAACCTGGTGGCGTCGTGCCCTGCTAACCTCCCAACTTCTTGTATTTATTTGACAAAAGAAGAAAAGAGAATAAAGAAAAAGACTTTGGTAGTTGGAATGTGAGTCTGGATGCAATCAGGAAGATAAGAAAAGAATGACTAAGTTTTGACGACCAAAAGAAACCTGTATGTGTTGTTTATTTTTTGCAAAACAAATTCTGAAGGTACAGGAGAGGTTAGCTGGGGACAAGTGAGAGGAGTAAAGTCAGGCGCATCTGAGAGAGTAATGGTGAAGGAGGTTTGGCGGTGTTGCCAAGTGATTCAGTGTGGGAATAATTGTGGGATTGTAAATTAGATTGATAGAAGTGACAAATAAGGAAAGAACAGAAAGAAAACAAAACATGGAGTGGAAGAGGGAATAGAATAAGAACAACAGTGTACATACATGACTGAAAAGCATAATATCGAGTAACTAACCAGAGTTTACGCGTTGCTGATGGGGTGATGCTGCGTTGCATGATGTGACAAGATTTTTTTTTTATTGGGCACTCCCCTACATCCTTGTGTAAGGTGAAGCGCAGAAGCGTTTACAGCCCCCAACAGGGAAGCATGCTAAGTTCATACTTGCCTTTATGTCTCATGAGGGCGTAGAAGCCTGAAGAGTCAATGGTTTTATGTCATCAAGTTATTGGAAGCTCCAATAACTCCCTGAATACGAATTCGCAACTTTCGACTTACAACAGGTACCTACTTTACTGCTAGGTGAACAGGGACTAATGGAGGCAAGGAAGTATGTCCAAACAACTTCCACCGGCCCGGGAATCGAACCCGTGACATCTTGCTTGCGAGCAAGAGCGATACCGCTTCTACCACCGGCCCCCCAAGTAACAAGAATGAAATAGATTTGAAACAATGAGGCTTTTTTTTGTTATAAGAGGAATACCTTGATGGAACATAGCTATTACAGTAGTTAGAGAGATTGATGGGAGAGAGTGTGTTGGTCGTAACCAAAAACAAACAACGTGAATTAAAAAACAAAACAAAGCCGAATATTGCTGCTATTTTTGTGTGTCTCATCTCGTTTCTCACCCTGACAGTTATTGTCTTATGTCTCTCATGCCTTGTATTCTCCTTCCTTTACTTTCCACTTTTCTCTTTTTTCTCTTTCTTTTCTTCCTTTCCTCTCTGCCCCTCATCCTTCTCTGTCATCTCTTCCTCTCCCCTTTCTCCCTCTTCTTTATCTCCCATCTCCTCCCCAACCTCATTACTCCCATCCCTGCTTTTCTTCCTTATTCTTTTTTCTTTCCTCTTCCATTTATCTTCTCCCCTTCCCTCTCCTCCCCCTTCCCTCCCCTCCCCTTCCCTCTCCTCCCCCCTTCCCTCCCCTTCCCCTTCCCTCCCCTTCCCTCACCCTCCCCATCCCTCCCTCCCTCATCCCTCCCCCCCTCCCCCCATCCCTCCCTCCCTCACCCCTCCCCTTCCCTCCCTTCCCTCACCCTCCCCCATCCCTCCCCTCACCCCTCCCCCTTCCCTCCCCTTCCCTCTCCCTCCCCCCCAACATGCCATCCCTCGTAAGTAGTAAATACATCGATATATTATCATCATCTAAACGGTGATCGATAACTAGTGTGTGAAAGTCAGTGTTGGTTGTGCCGCTCATCCGTGGGTCCATGGTCCACGGCCCACCATGGTCCGGGGTCCATCATGGGGCAAGATCCAGCGATGGTTTAAGGTTCATTATGGCCCAGGGTCCACTATTATCTAAGGTCCTCTAACCGTGCACTGACAGGAGACAGACAGCTCCACTTCCTTCAGTAACTTGTAAATTGCTTCGTGGATGGAAATAAAATCAGGTGTCCATCTTTATATCGTTACTACCTGTTTGTTTATGAGAGTTCTGGAGTTCATGCGACAATGTAAAACATCTCGTACAATAATAATTAAATATCTCTTTCGGTTGAGTCTAAACAACCTATTTCCCGGCCTTCCCGACTTGACTAATAGATGTTTTATAGATGTGAGGCAACTGTGATCTAAGTGTTTATGACCTATTTCTTTTTCACCAATTTTTCATTTTGTGTTATATTATGAGTTTTTTAAGGTGATGAACTTAGTGATTACTTCACCAATAACATGAGCTTACATGCCCTAGGTCTAAACCTATTCTAGACCTATAACTACATTCATCCTATACCTATCATGAGCTTATATATATACCCTAGGCCTATATCTACCCCTGGCTTATATATACCCTAGGCCTACATTCACTTTAGGTCTATAGGCTTTCTATAACTTAGGCCTGTACGCACCGTGAAAGCATCCTCTTAGGTATCCGGCTCCCATATTGCCGCAAAGGGGAGGGGCCGCTCATCACCCTCCGGATATAACCTGACGGAGATATTTTGCTTACCTGGGGACACGGCCGGTACTCACATGGTCTTCCTCCTAGTGTAATCTCCAGGTGTCTCTGTCTGTCTGTCTGTCTGTCCTCTCTAGCTGTGTTTGTCGGTCTGTCTGTAGACATACATACAGGCAGACCGACAGACAGGCAGTATAGCTGCTCTCTCTCTCTCTCTCTCTCTCTCTCTCTCTCTCTCTCTCTCTCTCTCTCTCTCTCTCTCTCCACCTTTTTATCAAGACAACTTCTCCGTTCTCATTCCTCAGAGTCGCTGGTTCACACTCGGGACACTCCTAGTTCACCAAGTTGGGAATGAGTGCCTGACGTTACTGCCCCCTTGTGTACCGCAAAAGACTTAGTGAACAGTATGATCTCTACACTGCCCTTAACGGGAGGTCAGGCCTAAGGGATCCACTTTCACTTTTCACGATAATAGAAAAGAGCGCTATTTAGAATGTGTATTTATACGCGAGTGCTATTAAGACAGAATCCTGCCTATTTAGACAGCCTTATTATGACAGACACCAGGGCTATTTAAAGAGCCTTTATGTAGGCATTAGTCTTCTTAAAGCATCGCAAGTGGAGCCTTTGTTCATATACTTCCTCTTGACACACTAACTGGTCCTGAAGTGTCTTTATATGGTCTTAAAACACCGTAAGTGGTTTTGTAAGGTTCTGTAACGTGTGTACTGTCTTCGTATAGTCATCAGAAAGCACTTATTTTCTTCACAAACTTTTTCTTGGATATTTACTGTCTTCCTTGGGTGTTTACTGACTTTCATGAGTCGTATGCAATTTCTTTTTAACACCAACAGAGTCAACAGAACAATTACTCGTGGCGTTTAGTAAGTAAATATTGTCTTGTTATTTTCCTGCATCTACCTCCTTACAAATGTTGGTACAGTCGTGTCTCAGAGTTTAAATGTTTCCCTGACTCGATTTTATCTCTCTGGGTCCAAGTGTCTCTCTCACCCCAATCATCTCTCTGGGGCCAAGTGTCTCTCTCACCCCAATCATCTCTCTGGGTCCAAGTGTCTCTCTCACCCCAATCATCTCTCTGGGTCCAAGTGTCTCTCTCACCCCAATCATCTCTCTGGGTCCAAGTGTCTCTCTCACCCCAATCATCTCTCTGGGGCCAAGTGTCTCTCTCACCCCAATCATCTCTCTGGGTCCAAGTGTCTCTCTCACCCCAATCATCTCTCTGGGGCCAAGTGTCTCTCTCACCCCAATCATCTCTCTGGGTCCAAGTGTCTCTCTCACCCCAATCATCTCTCTGGGGCCAAGTGTCTCTCTCACCTCAATCATCTCTCTGGGTCCAAGTGTCTCTCTCACCTCAATCATCTCTCTGGGGCCAAGTGTCTCTCTCACCTCAATCATCTCTCTGGGGCCAATCAACGTCTCCTAACCAATCTCGCTGGTTTATATTAATCTCCTGAACGTTTCTAGTTGTTTACTTTGGCTGTTCCAACGTTTCCTGTGTTTGTTGTTTCTTTAACGTTCCCAGCTGTTTATTTTAGTAGTTTTTCTAAAGTGTTCAGTATTATCAACGTTGCCAGTGTTGTTTAGGGAGACGTCTTCAGCTCCATAAAAAAGACGCCAAGCACACATGCTTGCTCGCTCTGGCGCAGATCCTCTTATGGTGGAAGAGAAACGACAGGCGCAGATGGTTGCTCGCACTGGCTAACATGGTCGATTCTTCTGTCGCGTCCCCAGCCCAGCCATGCCTCCCTGGTGAGTGCCTGAGGGGCAGTAATCAAGCAGATGGTGGGAGGGTGGAAGGAGGTGAAGGATCGATCGTAGGACTCTCCCTCCTCCCCCTCCTCCTCCTTCTCGTCGTCCACGACCTGGTGAGAGACGCCTACCCACAGGACGCCGTCACCACCTTCTTCCTCCCTCGGTGACTCACCAAGGGACACCTCTCCCCCCTCCTCTGCCTTTTCCTCCTTCTCCTCTTTGTCTTCTTCTGTGTACTTTTCCTTCATGTCTCCCTTCTCTTCATCCTCCTCCTCCACCACCTCCTCTTTCTTCGTGTCCTACTCTCTCGTGTCCCTCTCCTGCATACTGTAGGAACCTGTACAGCATATTCATGTATTCCGTGTGTTCCTGTGTTCCTGCTGCCGGGTGTAAAGTAAACAGGGGAGGGCGGCGGATCAACAAACTCGCCCTTACCTCTACAATTTAAAACAAAACCATTAGTAACGAGATCCGTGAGAGGGTACAGGCTCTCTCTCTCTCTCTCTCTCTCTCTCTCTCTCTCTCTCTCTCTCTCTCTCTCTCTCTCTCTCTTTCTCACGAGCAGAAACGCATGGATGGATCACAATAAAAATGATCTCTCACTGCCTTACCTGGCCCAACTCCTCATTAAGGTGGTGAGTGGGAGTGGATGAAAGCGGGTCTTGGCGGATTCTCAAGGGGACACTACGTCAAATTTTTCTCTCTTAGTGGAAACACGAGACCGTACCCAAGTAGATCACTTAAGGGACGAAGCAAAGATGATGGCTAATTTTGTTCCGACATTACATTAAGACCAGATCTTTAATCACATAAGTGGTTGACTGATATTGTTTGGGTGATGTCATAACATGTGTGGGTCGCTCGGGATGGCTGGAGACAAAGGAAGATGGCGGCAAATACGAGGAGGTGATCCAAGAGGCGGAAAGATTAAGAGATTCAGTGAAGGTCAATTCTTAGTAAGACCCACTTTAACCGAACCAAACCTGACCTTTACGATTGGTGGATAACCCATTAGGAGAGGAATTGCCCCATTAGGACTGAACCCCGAATTCTGATGGTTGGGCTGGGTAAGGATAGGGCCACTTAGGACTGGGGCCCATTGTATCAATGACCCGCAAAACCCGCACCGTCTAAGTGAAAATGATCGTACATATCCCGTAGACTTTATCTCCATGACATTTCCTCCTCCCCTTCTCCCTGGTCCTGCATCTCCCTCCTCCACCTCCCCCCCACACCTTCGTCGTCATCCTTCTCCGTGTTTATACTCCAATCACGTCCCCAGTTATGTGATGTTTGGTAAAGAAGAAGTTACCGTGATGTTAGAAGCTACTGGGGGAGAGACTTCAGAAATTGGTTCAAGTGCCAAAGACTGAGAAGGACTCTTGTAACCTTCTTCCAGGTGTTGAGGAGTTGGCTAAAAGTCAAACTCCCAAAACTTTACAATGAAAAGAAAAACTTACTCGTTTTTGTGAAGCCTTTCATGGTGAAGTAATCTCTAGGTCGGAGGAACTTTAAAAGCGATCTTCAAGACTTCGAGGAATCAGAGTCCCAGGTAAGATTGGATATCTGGTGAGCTTGTAGTAGATATTTGGAGGCAAGGAGTTTTAACATCTCGACTAAGTATGTCAGAGTATTTAACACCAGCCGTCGACAGACAAGTTGTGTCGAGCGTTGCAAGTTTGTCTCACGTTAAATGGTTTTATTTATGGAGGTACAAATATTGGACACAAACTATACACTAATGTTCCTACTGCTAGAGACTGTTTCTCCTGCGGCTAGTAACTGTTGCTCCTGTTGCTAGTAACTGTTGCTCCTGTTGCTAGTAACTGTTGCTCCTGTTGCTAGCGACTGTTGCTCCTATTAGTGATTGATATTCTTTTTATTCTTCCTTGTTATTCACGCTGGTGGGAGTGTTCCTGCTGTTATCTCTCCTCTCTGGTCCTCTGGTGCAGCTGAAGAGGTATTGGGTCGGCAGCCCGAAGGGGGAAAATCCAGACACGATAAATGGAGTAGGGAGCGAGGTACTGGTGGTGTCGTGGCTGCCTCCCTGTTGCTGGTGAAAATATTTCTGCGAGATTAAGGGAGATTATACATGGGGTGAAAAGGGTTCCAATGCTGGGAGGAAGCGTAGCCTTAGGTTGAAAGGTTTTGCAGTTATATAAACATTGTATAGTTGTGAATGTGTGTAGAACTAGAGCCTGAAAGTGTAAAATATTGTGTGAGAGTATAGGCCATAGGGGCGGTGTTATGTTTGTTTACATCGAGCCTTAACATAGCATACCATTGCCATATAAGATTCATTTATTATTTATTTTATATCATACTCTTCTAAATATTTAAACGACGACTAATAAATCTCTTCCTGATACAACGACAGTCACACACTAAAACAATTATATACTACGATAGACAGACAAACAGACAGATTGACAGGGGCAAAAATAGACAAATTATCCTAGATATACATTTTATGACCTGGCATTTCCACCCTCTCGCTGTCTGCCCAGGTCCATCGTAACTTCTTCAGGTCTTAACCAGGTCTTGCAGATCTCCAGGTCCTTCTACATCCCTACAGGTCGCTACATATAATTCTAGTCTTCTCTAAAATCTTCCGGGGCTTTCCAGGTTCATACAGGTACCCACAGACGGTGTTCAGGTTCACATTTAAGTCCTCAAAATACCCTTCAGGTCACTATTAGGGACATGCTGATATCCTCCAGGTCCTCCAGTTTCCTACAGGTCCTTTCAAATTTCTCCATGCACTCCAGGTCACCACTAATAGCCCCTCATGCACTCCAGGTCACCACTAGAGCAACTGAGACTTTGAGGAGATCGGCAACATGAGGACGCGGCTGGGGTCAACTCATCTCAGAAGGACAAGGGGAAAAAGGCCTTGTCCGGAACTTAAATCTCAAATATTTGCGCAGATACAATTTTTTCTCCCCGTAACTTTGATCAAGGTAAGTGATTCTAGTTTAGTGGTAGAGTCTCAAGGGAATTTATACGTCATTTGGCCCGCTGCCTGTTAACTGTCGTTTATATGTGCCCGTAAGATGAGCTCTGTTATATTATGTTGAAAGGTAAACCTGAAACTTGGGTATGTGTTACGGCGTGTCTTGGGGCCGAGATCCGTTTCTCTAAGATTCTCCGTGTTGTTGTATTGATAATTTGTCTATATTTTGTAGTTATGTCCCCCCCACCTCCCATAGCGGACTCCTCTACCCACCGCCCCCTCCCAACAAGGTAGATCCCAGTTATCATTATTCATAAAAAAAATTTCAATAAATACAAAATTAACAATAAATATTCATTGGTTCCCGACCCATCAAACGTCAGCTGTATGAGACAAACTTAACTAATTATATATGAATTTTAATGACTTCGTTAATGAAAGATCAAATGAGTTTTATTTGTTGTGCTTCACTTCTTTACATTCATCCCTCTTTGTCGTTTAAAATAAGGTTATCGCTTTTTACATTTAATTTCGATTTTTATAAGATTTTTTTTTATTCTTGTGTATATTTTAATATTTATTTTGTAGCTTAAGTTTTTTTTAGGTTATAATTAAATTGCGTCGTTGTAAATTTTGCATAAATATTTAGTTTGCTACAGTATTAATTTTCCTCCACGCATTTTTTATTAGTTTTGCGTATCATTTAAAAATACATAACTAATAATATAAAATAGCAGTTGTCCGTAACATAACTAATAATTTCACTACAAGGAACTCGATAAGTTACAGAAATGCCTCACAGGATCTTAAGGTCCCCCATTATCAGAATAGCACCACGACCAGAGCAGTACAATATAGCTCGTCTCCCTTCACTAAGCTGCCTCCGTATTCATTGTTTTCCAGGTTGGTGGGTGAACGAACGCCTGCCCTGACAAACGCCTGCCCTAACGAAACCTTTCCCCAATTATTTATACCAGGGACGAAGACCCCTCTCCCTCTCTCTCTCTCTCTCTCTCTCTCTCTCTCTCTCTCTCTCTCTCTCTCTCTCTCTTTAACCTTTAGAAACTTAACCAATTCTAACCTAACCTAACCAGACCAGACCTGACTAAACCTATTCCTAAAATAAACTAGGATGTCTAATCTTAAAATAAACCCAAATACAACATCATGTTTTCATAAATACAACGACAAATATAACCTGTCGACACCACTTTAGTTCACTTACGCCATAACATAACATAATCACTCAAGAGTTCATAGAAAAAAAGGAAATGTCCAAAATAGATCGTTCTAACTTCACCCGCTTGGCATTTAACGCTTCATAAATATAACATTGATGACATTTCCACCTTTGTCTTCATCAATCAATAGAGAGTAGCCAGAAATAACATGGCGGTAGAGTCTAAATGAGGGAGATATTGACCTTTTAGGGATGTGTTTGAGGGAGATATTGACCTTCTTGGGATGTGTTTGAGGGAGATATTGACCTTCTTGGGATGTGTTTGAGGGAGATATTGACCTTCTAGGGATGTGTTTGAGGGAGATATTGACCTTCTTGGGATGTGTTTGAGGGAGATATTGACCTTCTTGGGATGTGTTCGAGGGAGATAGTGACCTTCTTGGGATGTGTTTGAGGGAGATATTGACCTTCTTGGGATGTGTTTGAGGGAGATATTGACCTTCTTGGGATGTGTTTGAGGGAGATATTGACCTTCTTGGGATGTCTTGAGGGAGATATTGATGATGTTTGAGGGAGATATTGACCTTCTTGGGATGTGTTTGAGGGAGATATTGACCTCTTGGGATGTGTTTGAGATATTGACCTTCTTGGGATGTGTTTGAGGGAGATATTGACCTTTTAGGGATGTGTTTGAGAGAGATATTGACCTTCTTGGGATGTGTTTGAGGGAGATATTGACCCTCTTGGGATGTGTTTGAGGGAGATATTGACCTTCTGGGATGTGTTTGAGGGAGATTGATGTGTTTGAGGGAGATATTGAGGGATGTGTTTTGAGGGAGGGATGTGTTTGAGGGAGACCTTCTTGGGATGTGTTTGAGGGAGATATTGACCCTCTTGGGATGTGTTTGAAGGAGATATTTACCTTCTCTACTCATTCTCTCGTTTCTTCTCGTCCACAAATTTTGGAGGAGGAGGAGGAGGAGGAGGAGGGGAGGAGGGTAGTGTTGGTGAAGGTCACTCATAAATTATCAAGATGCTCTTTTAAAATAACAACCCCACCCCCGTGTGTGTGTGTGTGTGTGTGTGTGTGTGTGTGTGTGTGTGTGTGTGTGTGATGCTACTAAAATAACTCAGTCCTCCTCTTGTCCGCCTGACTCACCCCGGGGAGGAGATGGATCCTCATCAAGTATAGAAGCTGTGTTTTACAATTCACATCCAGAGTCTGAAGAGGGCGTCTGTAAGGTCGAAATGACTGCCGGTAAACTGCTTTGTGAAATTGTCGATTTATTTTCCTGTTGAAATTTTTTTTCTTGGTATAAAGTACTTAAGAGTAATATGTGTTAATTGTATGTGTATGTATGTATGTATGTATGTATGTATGTATGTATGTATGTATGTATGTATGTATGTATGTATGTATGTATGTATGTATGTATGTATGTATACTAAAGGAAATAAACATTACTACTCTCTAACTTGAAGGGAAAATACAGTAGATTAGACAGTGGGGAAAAAAAGGTAGAATGTTGGAGGAATAACTCGGGTAACAGTGATGGGACAAGCGACAGACACAAGGGAGGGCTGTGAATATTTCAATGCTCACACGATATGAGTAATGCTTTGGTTCTTAAATGTATAGAAATATGTGGTGAGTGGTTTGTGTACCTAGTTCATGCGTATACAATGTCATGGAGAGTATGCGTCAGTCATTTATTGTTGTCTTGCGTAGTGTGGAGTTCATTCATAGTCACCCTCTGTTTACTACGTGGCCCCCTAGAGCACCTCCGTGACCTACACTGGTGACCCGTGAAGGATATACTCAGTGTAGCGAGTGTTGAGGTCCTATTTATAATTATTGGGGTTAAGGCGGGGATGCTCTCTCTCTCTCTCTCTCTCTCTCTCTCTCTCTCTCTCTCTCTCTCTCTCTCTCTCTCTCTCTCTGTTCCTCCTTCTCCCCTCCCTCCTCTCCCTCCCATTCAATATGTGTTGACCCAAACTAGCTCTACCACGTCTATGAATACAGGTAGTAAACACTTTGCTATGAGCGTCCTGGGTCTAAAATAGCTCACATCCAAATATATAAAGGTTATGTATAGCCACTTGTACTCAGAGCTTACCCACTAAAATATACCAGAGTGATCTTTTACGCTATTCAGTCAACATTTTTATTTTGAAGGTGACCGTCGCTGGAGTCCCCCCCCCACACACACACACACACACACACACACACACACACACACATATATACATTCATACACGAATTGGGCTTCAAAATAACCTTTGAGGAAAAATATCAAGAACAATGGAGGGATCCTACACAAGCCACTGACCTCCTTCCCTTGGTATGGCCACCTCTAGTGGGTGGCCATGAATTAAATAAGGTAAACACATACATAAACATGATGAGTCAATATTGTTCTTTCCAAATGTAATTCTCTTTAAGCTGTCACACATGTCGAGGAAATCCTTTTCTTGTTGTTAGATCAAGTTGTCTTGTTTTGTTTTTGTCTCAAGAAACTAACAGGAAAATTTGCTTTATAAAGTGCTCTGTAAATAATGTTTTCGTTACGTTCTTGTGTGGCTCTGCCTTCGTCCCTTTTATTCATATATTTTTCATATTTATTGGAAAACTGTTTGTGACGAGATGATTCCGGATTCTTTATCAATAGAGGAGAACTACGTTATTGTCTCTTAAAATCACAACTATCCCCTAAAATATTATTTGTTTTAGTGGCTCACTTTGTTCCATATACGAGTGAACAAATCTCCTTCCCACACACACACTCGAGGCCGGGGCTTACAGGCCATCAACGAGTCATCCACCACAGTCCCTCTTCTTCTTCTTCTTTTCATTCCATTCATCTTCTCAAGCTTGGACTCTTCTATTTTCTTATTTATGTTCCTTCCCCTTTGTCTTATTATCAGCCAGTCTCTCTCTCTCTCTCTCTCTCTCTCTCTCTCTCTCTCTCTCTCTCTCTCTCTCTCTCTCTCTCTCTCTCTCTCTCTCTCTCTTAAAACGACCCCCTTCCTCCCTCTCTCCGTCCTTTAACGACCATCTTCTCCTCCCTACCTTCACGACTATCTTTTCCTCCCTCCCTCGTGACAACTGGCCTCTTCACGTCGTCTCCTTTCAGCTCACCTTTACTTGACCTCTCTCAGTCCCTAAGAGTCGAGAAGGACGCAATTCCTTACTCAATGCTTCCCTTTTCCAGTCTCCCTTCCCTTTATGTAGCTCCTTCCCTCTCCCTCCTTCAGTTCCCTCTCCCTCTTTCAGTTCCCTCTCCCCCCTTCAGTTCCCGCCCCTCCCTCAGTTCCCTCACCTCCCTCTACTTTTTCAGCTATTCCCTCCTTTTCCTCCTGTTCTCTCCTCTCTCTTTCTCCTTTAGTTCCTTCCTTCTCTTCTTCCCGCTCCCCCCTCCCTCCCTCCCTCTCTTCCTTCAGCTGTTTCCTCACCTTCTCCACCTCCCCCACCTCCCTCACCAGCGGCAGGAGGTGTCAGGAGGTGAGGAAGGGCATGACAAGAGGAAACAGAGACGAGATACACCTAGAGGGCAGGTGCCTCTCTCTCCACCATCAATCATCCACTTGCCATCCCTGTTTCTTCCTTCCTTCTCTTCTCCCTCTCTACCTGCTGTTACTTCCTTCTTTCACATCTCCCTATTTTCCTTCCTTCTTTCCCATCTCCCTCTTTTTTTTCCTTCTTTCCCATCTCCCTCTTTTCCTCCCTCCTCTTCCCTTCTTTTTTTTTTGCTCCCTGTGTGTGTGTGTGTGTGTGTGTGTGTGTGTGTGTGTGTGTGTTGCTTGCATGCTTGTGGTGGCGCTGTTCGTAAATGAGCTTGACAAAGGCATAACCACAGAGAGAAGGACATCGTTCAATATTACGTAAAGAGGACAAGTAGTTTACAGTGTTTACAAAGTTGTTTATTTAATATATAAACCCTTTACACTGAAGACAAGTCCCTGAGAAGCCTTTCAGTAAACAGAGGTCCAGTGGTACAGCTTCCTCGCCTTTATCTAAATGGCCAAACTTTCTGCTGTTTTATTACAATTGTTTGGATATTTATTCGGGATTTTTTTTTTTGTCGCGCGCATTTTTAGATAGTCTATGCCGTTTGTATAGGGACTGTACGCTTTTTCTTCTTTTAAATGTACATGTGTACGTTCTCACCTCTATAAAGTGTATATGTGCCCCCTGGCCTCTGTAAAATACATCAATAAAGCAAAACGATATATTAGCATCAAGTTGAGAACATCAATCATGCACCACCCGACTCTCTGTCTTGTAGTGGAATTTCTCATGTCGACCTTCACATATTCATGACTACTCAGTGCGAGGTATGGTATGGCATGCTATATATAGTACCTGCTTAACGTTTCATTTTATCGTCTTGATAATATATGTATGCGTGTTCCAGGCTGATACGTCCATCTACTAAAAAAACCTGGCTTTGGTATTTTCTTTTGTTGTTTACACATTCTCATGGCATTTCCGGAGCCATATTGGTTATATTCGCCGTGTGATAGATCGGTTACATGTAAACTTTGCCCTGATTGGTCAGTCAGCACATCTACTACACGCTATTGGTAGGAGCGCAATCTGTGCTTGTCTGTTTGGGGCCTTACAAATAGAATGTATTTAATGGCCAATTGTCACCACGTCACACACGGAGAGAGGGCACAAAAAAATAATCAGAATAACAGAAATGATAGAACGATAAGATGGAGGACAACGGGAACTACTTACTGAATAGTTAATAAAGTTCTCTTATGGTATTGAAAACTATTGTGTGTTTTGTTTCTATTAAAGGAAGTCTTTATTCATACACGACTTACGACAAAAACAGTTTGTAATGTGATCAAATGTATTGTATTTACCAAGATATTTTAAGGATGCATTGGGATACAAATAGTGTGATGTGTGTGTGTGTGTGTGTGTGCGCGAGAGAGTTGGTGGGTGCAAGATCAATAGGACAAAGGATTACGCAGAAGTCACAAAAGGTCTTTGTTAGAGCCCAGTGGTCACGTTGTTATGGTGCTGAATGTTACACAGTATTGTCAGGATGTTTACACGGCACAAATAGCCAAGACTTCCCAAAGCTTACATCCTTCACTGTCCTTCATTCATAGTTGTATAAGGGCTTCGTTGTGTCCTAATTATATGTATTAAATGCATTATAGTTTCTTATGATTATGGAACACTTCGACCACTCGTAATTATTGGTACTAATTAGTGTTTTTATTATACTTCTGGACAATTTTATCTTTCTTGTAGTACAGTAGTAGAGACGGTATATATTCTTGCTGGACTGTATACCTGCGTGGTTTATATAACTGCCTATTCATTTATAATCCCGTATGACAATTGTTGTTGTTGTTATAGTGTTATTATTACCCTTCAACATTTAAGGTCATTTAAGCGCGTATCAAGGTTAGTAATTGTTATTAATTTCCATCAAAAATTAAAATTTATGAAAATTGTATTATTATTATCATTATTAACAAATAAACTCCATTATCTATCACAGTCTACCCTTCCAGATTTATTTCAGAAATTGGTTTTCTTTTACTCACACTTGAGGGGGGACGTACTTGTTTTCATTGCACCACTATACAGTATACTATGCATACTGTAGTTGTCTCAAAGAGTAGAGACGTCTTAAACCTATATACGATAATAATCAATGTTTCTCGTATTGTTTTATGGGTTGGGGTAAAAATAGTGCTGTTAATAATGTGGATATTAACTGTCTGATTGAACGAAATATTTCCTTTAAGTAAAACAATATGGCAGGCAAAAATTTTCCACATACATAACGATATGGTTGTATATAGTGGTAATTGAGTTTGGGGAAATAGCTGTACTGATTAGACGAATGATCAGTTATCAGTACACTTCCTCACTCTTTCTCCAGCCTTCTTCTTCCTCCTCCTCCCTTTCATTCTCAATCTCTCTCCTCCTCCTCGTTCATCGCCCCCTCTCTTTCTTCGCCTTCATCTACTTTCTCTTCTTCCTTCTCCATCCTCTTCCTCCTCTCCACCTCCACGACGATCTCTTCTCCTCCTCTTCTCGTCTACCATCCATTCGACATCTCGCTTCCTCCAAACATCTCCATCCATCTTTCCTCTGTTCCTCATCAATTTCACATCCTCCTCCCCCACTCCTCCACATTCCCACAGCACTGCAACACATCAACAGTAGCGTAGATAAGAGTTTACAGTTTATGTTAGTGTGGACGGCTGTTTGGTAGTCAGGTATCCGAGGAATGTGTTCATGTGTGTTCCTCTGAGACCAGCTGCGGGCGTCCACACAGCTGTCTGGTGAAATGGGCTTCGTTTCTTCTAATTGACCCTAACATTAATGGCACCCAAATGTAACGATTAAGATGGATTAGTTTAAGTTACTTTATGCTATTCTTGATTACTTTAGGTTAGATTAGTATGAGTTAGATTAATTTAGATTATTTTAGACCTGAGTAAAGTTGGATGGATTAAGTAAGTTAGTTTAGATAATATTATATTAAACTAAGTTAGGTTACATTAAGTTAGGCTAAGCTCGGTTATTTTAGGCTCATAGACTGGTAAAGTTATGCTTGGTTAATCTCGTCTATGTTAGATTATGGTAAGTTAGTCTTGGTCAGGTTAGAGTCTGGCTTATTAGGATTATGACCCACTTATTAGTTGACCTTTTTAATAAATTCTCTTCATACAAAATAATCATCTGTTAAGTGAGAATACGATACTACATCTAATTCAAGTAGAGTCTCATTGTAACTTATTTTCTGGAACTTGGAATGATAATTAATTTGAGAAAGAAGTGGAAGAAAATAGGAGAGAGAGAGAGAGAGAGAGAGAGAGAGAGAGAGAGAGAGAGAGAGAGAGAGAGAGAGAGAGAGAGAGACCCTATTCGACCACTATGGGTGCATCACGGACCCCCCTTCTGGCACTACTACCACTCTTGTTGGCACTTCTGCTACTCGGCCACCACCACTATAACTCTGGCCCTATAACAGAGTGCCACTAACTTTAACCTGGCATCAACACCATTACTGTCACCATATTCACTCTAAGGTCACTAAAACAGTATCTACCACCATCTCCCTTTTGGCACCATCACTATCTTGGCACTATCACCATTCTTTCACAACTACCAGCACCACAACAGCAGTGAGGGAGATGGGACAGTGAGGGAGATGGAGCAGTGAGGGAGATGGAATAGTGAGGGAGATGGGACAGTGAGGGAGATGGAACAGTGAGGGAGATGGAACAGTGAGGGAGATGGAATAGTGAGGGAGATGGGACAGTGAGGGAGATGGGACAGTGAGGGAGATGGAAGAGTGAGGGAGATGGAAAAGTGAGGGAGATGGAGCAGTGAGGGAGATGGTGAGCAGTGAGGGAGGAGAACAGAGATACAGAGTTGAATAGCGGAAGGTGAGAGGTGAGAATAACTGAAGGAGGCGCAGTGTTTGACATGTCAAGTGAGGGGAGCGGTGAGGGGGAGGAGAATAAGGGCGTGGTGAGAATAAGGGCTTAGGGTGAAAGGATGAGGGTGAAAGAGAGGGGGATTAGTGAGGTTAGGAGGGTGAGGGTTAGTGAGGATAGGAGAAAGAGAGGGCGTGGGTGAGGGATGGATGATGGTAAGGGCTTAGTGAGGGTGAGTAAGGGGGAGTAAGGGGGAGAGAGTGGTGAGCAAGGTAGGTATATGGGATGGATACTGGGGTGATAAGGAGGTGGGGAGATAAAAACAACTGTAGGTGGAGTATTTGGGGAGGAAAGACGTTCAGGTAATAAGGAGTAGAGACAGAGTAGTGTAACGTAGGGACTCTGAGATGGTGATAGTGGGTGGTAGAGAGAGGTGGATGAGATAGGGTGGTGGTGGTGGTGGTAGAGTGGCCCACGTACTAAAAATATCTACCAGCCAGCTTGTGATATTTTCCTTGCAAGAAGCTAGTGGCCTGATCCATCACCGGCTCATACCACTATTGTGTTGTTTGGACCGACACACCTCACACACTCACCTCACACACACTCACCTCACACACTCATATCATCCCACACACTCACCTCACACACTCATATCATCCCACACACACACACACATCACACACTCACCTGATTTGAGTGTGAGGTGAGTGTGTGGTATGAGTGTATGAGGTGAGTGTGTGGTATGAGTTTGTTTGGGATGATTTGAGTGTGTGAGGTGAGTGTGTGAGTGTGAGGTGTAAGTATGTAAGGTGTGTGTGTGTGTGTGGGAAGGGGGGGGGGTGTAGGTATAACGCCATTACTGAGTGACTCAGCCCTGATTCCTCGCCCTCCTCCATCAGGTGCAAGATTCTAGGGAAAATTCTCCTCCTCCTCCTCCTCCTCCTCTTCCTCCTTTAGCCCTCCGCCTGTGGTGTCGTTTGCCAAGTAGTGTTCACGAAAGAGACGTTCACCACCCTAGTCAGCCGTGTGTGGCGGCGTCCTACTTAACACCTTGGGATTTACACAAGGAAAACACCACGAAAAAAAAAAATATAAAAGTAAATAAAAATAAACGCAAATAAATAAATTATGCATTGTTTTACCGAGTCATCTTATTTGTGTCTTTATGGTGATGAAATTTTGTTTCCGGGGAAATACTGTTGCCAATCCTTAAATCACATGGACTCAGAGATGTTCAGGCGAAAATTGACGTCTGATGAGAGATAATAGGTGGAATGTTTTCAGTAGGGAGATGTTTGAACGTGAGGCCTGGCTCATAGAGGTGCTCCCTCCCAGCCGTCGACAGATATTTTACGCTGCTGCAGGACCCCTCCCCCCCCACTCCCACCCCCCCAACAAAAAATAATAAGTCATCTTTTTCACAGAATTAAGTAGATTATATATTAATTCCCGTTAAAAATGCAGACGGAATATAATGAATTGTTTTGAATATTAAGGAGTGTATATATAAAGACGCACAATCTCCCTCTGGTGGCATAAACACTTAAGAGCTGAGAAAAACAAAACAATATAAACATTACTTAAACATCTTGATAACTTAAAAGGTTATCTAATACTTCTAAAAACCCTAAGAAATATCTGTACACTCACGGCCATATTATTAAACAACATCTACCCCTTCCAACGAAGAATTTTTTCGAAGGTATTGTTCCATCAAGCGGTATTTTTAAATGCTCGAACCTCTTCCACTTCGTGCGGGATAATTTTTTTAGGTCTGGTAATACTGTCTCCTTCGCTGATGCATTATGGGTCCTGTGTGTGTTTGTTTACCTTCGTTGGCGCCAAATTTAGTAATGTAGCAGCTCTCGTCAGGGATATTTTTTCCTCCAAAGTTTCCCGGGATTTCTTAGTTTATTTGATTGGAGAGGAGAAAATTTTGCAAAATAAAAGTACTTGAGGGAAGCTTGTTACATTAAAGAAACAAGCATGGTTACGAATTGCAACATGTTTAAATGCTGAGGGATATGGACCAGTATAATGAGACAAAACTCACCAGAAGAGGATTTTGCATATAGGTAGAATATTTATAGTAGGAGAATGTAAAGACAGGAAGTTTGGTAGCGTGGCCGTGATGTTACTTACTCAGCGTCAATACGCTTATCTTATCTCGTATGTCAATACACATAAATACGTTCTTAATGGGACAACTTGTTAAACACCTCTTCGTTACAACTATTTATTAATTCACTCAATGACACGGACACGTTAATATCATTATTATATCGGGGTACTACACATTATGTTCACTGCTATTAAATCTTGATACTCCAAACTTTCTGCTAGTTCCTTTTCGGTGGAGAGCATAGCCAATGCATCCAATTTCTCTTGAGACATAGTTGTTCTTAGATATTTTTGTATTAATTTCAGCTTGGAAAAACTCCGCTCCCCTGATGCCACTGTGACTGGAACTGTCAATAAAATCCGATATGCTATTTCTGCCTAAGGGAAGGAACCATTTAGAGACTTGAGAATCTGAAGGACTTGAAGTGCACTGTTTGTTTCTTGAGGAATAAGTTCTTGGAGTACTCGAAGCTCTGAGAACAGGTCTGCACAATCAATATCGTGAGAATTTCCAACACTCAATGAATTATCCAAAGCTATACATCGCTCTTGGTTGTAGTTGAGAAGGTGGGGGTGGTGGTAGGGGTTGTAGTGGTGGTAGGGGTGGTGGTGGTAGTAGTGGTGATGGTGGTAGTGATAATTGTGGTGGTGGTGAGGAGAGGCAGGTGGGGGACAGGACAGGCGAGCATACATACACAGGTGGTTTTTGTGTGAAGGTAAACTTGTCGATGGCGTCAGTGTGTGTGTGTGTGTGTGTACCTGTGTGTTTGTGTGTATGCCTACGTGTATGTATGTGTATAATGGGTCTATAAAAGGTATTGTACTCGCGACACACAAGAGAGAGAGAGAGAGAGAGAGAGAGAGAGAGAGAGAGAGAGAGAGAGAGAGAGAGATTTTCAAACGATAATACAGTACAGTCAAAAAACAATTGCAAGGTATAAAAATTCCTTATTTTTTGTACTGTTTGATACTTGTATGTCAAAATAAGATTAATTAAAATAAAATCCCTTCTATGAAAAAATTATGGATTTAAGGTTTTCATCTAACTTGGTTAATATTTACAACTACACTTTATCTACGTCACACTACACTTTATCTACGTCACACTACACTTTATCTACGTCACACTACACTTTGTTTACGTCACACTACACTTTATCTACGTCACACTACACTTTATCTACGTCACACTACACTTTGTTTACGTCACACTACACTTTATCTACGTCACACTACACTTTGTTTACGTCACACTACACTTTATCTACGTCACACTACACCTTGTTTACGTCACACTACACTTTATCTACGTCACACTACACTTTGTTTACGTCACACTACACTTTATCTACGTCACACACTACACATGTTTACGTCACACTACACTTTATCTACGCCACACTACACTTGTTTACGCCACACTACACTTTATTTACGTCACACTACACTTTAACTACGTCACACTACACTTGTTTACACCCTTAACATCTATCTACACCATAAACTTAAAAACTTAATACTAGTGTAATTATTATTCTCGTACTTACCATCTAAATAAATATAAAAACCATTTAAAGTAATAATCTATCTCCCCCCGGCTGTGTGTATGGGTTGTGTGGGGAATTCACGGGGTACGGAAACCTCAAAGAAGGGAGGGAGAGAAGGGGAGGAGTGATATGTAAAAACTAGTGAGGAGAGGAAGGGGGGGTTCAAGTGTGGAAAGCGACAGGAAAGATCCAAGACAATATGTATAATAATATCCTTACATGCTCAGCTCCTCAGTTTACATACAGTAGACGGTAGAGTATTCATATTATATCACAACACAACAAGACGCTGTGTTAAGTCCAGATCTTGTGATTCATTTATTCTTCAGTTAGGACGAACGAAATAATTATCATGTCAGTGTTGGTGTCATGTCAGTGTTGGTGTGATGTCGTCAGTGTTGATGTGATGTCGTCAGTGTTGGTGTGATGTCGTCAGTGTTGGTGTGATGTCGTCAGTGTTGGTGTGTTGTCAGTGTTGGTGTGATGTCGTCAGTGTTGGTGTGATGTCGTCAGTGTTGGTGTGATGTCGTCAGTGTTGGTGTGTGATGTCGTCAGTGTTGGTGTGATGTCGTCAGTGTTGATGTGATGTCGGTGTTGATGTGTGATGTCGTCAGTGTTGGTGTGATGTCGTCAGTGTTGGTGTGATGTCGTCAGTGTTGATGTGATGTCGTCAGTGTTGATGTGATGTCGTCCGGTGTTGGTGTGATGTCGTCAGTGTTGGTGTAATGTCGTCGAGTGTTGTGGGTGTGATGTCAGTGTTGGTGTGATGTCGTCAGTGTTGGTGTGATGTCAGTGTTGGTGTGATGTCGTCCCGGTGTTGGTGTGATGTCGTCAGTGTTGGTGTGATGTCGTCAGTGTTGATGTGATGTCGTCAGTGTTGGTGTGATGTCGTCAGTGTTGGTGTGATGTCGTCAGTGTTGATGTGATGTCGTCAGTGTTGGTGTGATGTCTTCAGTGTTGATGTGTGATGTCGTCAGTGTTGGTGTAATGTCGTCAGTGTTGATGTGATGTCGTCGGTGTTGGTGTGATGTCGTCAGTGTTGATGTGATGTCGTCAGTGTTGGTGTAATGTCGTCAGTGTTGATGTGATGTCGTCGGTGTTGGTGTGATGTCGTCAGTGTTGGTGTGATGTCGTCAGTGTTGATGTGATGTCGTCAGTGTTGGTGTGATGTCGTCGGTGTTGATGTGATGTCGTCAGTGTTGGTGTAATGTCGTCGGTGTTGGTGTAATGTCGTCAGTGTTGGTGTGATGTCGTTAGTGTTGGTAGCAATGTCGTCAGTGTTGGTGTGATGTCGTCAGTGTTGATGTGATGTCGTCGGTGTTGGTGTAATGTCGTCGGTGTTGGTGTAATGTCGTCAGTGTTGGTGTGATGTCGTCAGTGTTGGTGTAATGTCGTCAGTGTTGAGGGTGTAATGTCGTCAGTGTTGGTGTGTGATGTCGTTAGTGTTGGTGTAATGTCGTCAGTGTTGGTGTGATGTCGTCAGTGTTGGTGTGATGTCGTCGGTGTTGGTGTGATGTCAGTGTTGGTGTGATGTCAGTGTTGGTGTGATGTCACTATTGGAGTCATATCAGTGTCAGTGTCATGTCAGTGTTGGTACTACAGTATTGTCTATACACCGACCAATGTTATCGATAACTGTGCCATTGTTGACGCCAGAACCAGTGTTGGCGTCTTGCCAGTTATGGTTCCACGCTAGTTAAAGGTGTCAAGCATATGATGGTGTTGGTGCCAAGTTGCTGATGGTGCCCGGATGGCGGTGTTGGTGCCCTGGTGGCGGTGTTGGTGCAAATCTATGTTGATGTCCCGCCAGTGGTGGTGTTTGGAGCAGCTACAACCCTCTCACCCACAACCCATAACCCCTCAATTCATAACCCACAACCTTCAACCCATAACCCTTCACCCCTCAACCCCTAGCCCCAGCTCTCCCCACCCCCACCCCTTACCTGCTGTGAACATGATAGGTAAATATTCTCAAGGCTGGTAACCCCTAAGGCATTTCCTAAGTGACGTCTGATTCACCTGTCTTTAATTAACTTACTTTTCACTCTGCTTATACACCTGTGTGGCTCTTTACTTATTAATGTTATCTCTCTCTCTCTCTCTCTCTCTCTCTCTCTCTCTCTCTCTCTCTCTCTCTCTCTCTCCATCATCATAACCACCGCTCATAACTCACCACATGAAGGCTCCCCCAGATGCTTCAGGACCACCACCACCACAGCCTTCTTAAGAGCTAGACCCTCCTTGGCAAAAAACCTCGACTGGCTGACTGGGTGTGTCCCTCTATCTGGGTCAAGGGGAAAGAGGAAACACCCTTAAGAGTATATTAATGAGAGAGAGAGAAAAAGGGGAGGAAAGGCCTTGGAGGGGCATCTCTCTCTCTCTCTCTCTCTCTCTCTCTCTCTCTCTCTCTCTCTTCTTGCTGTTTTCAAGTCAATTAAAATTTTAGTTTAAACCAAAATTTGCTTTAAAATGGGATTAAAGGAAGATATTTTGGATTAGGTGAAGCTCCCAGGAGCTGCAGGAGGCGTGGTAGGCGTTGTACTCTGGTTCAAATACGTCTCTGATGGATGAATGAGAAACAATCATTGAGAAACAGAGTGAAATTCAGTAAAAATAATATGGCAGGATTATGAGAGCGAAAGAGAGAATTGGTGATATAATTTAGAAGGTTCTGATCTTGACTGTTAACTTGTGGTCTATGTTAGCCATCAAGACATGGTGATATATTCTCACGCTGGCGTCAATCCCCTTCACCTCACCTTCCTTTTCTTCACCCCTTCCCTTCTCCCCCTCCCCTCACCCCTCTCCCCCTCCCCTCACCCCCAAACAAAGGTCTATATTTACCTCGTGGTTCACCCGGACTGAATGTTCCTCACCGCGCCTGACAACCTCCAAGTACGCGACACCCACACACTGTTGTAGGTGTTGCTGGGACAGCCTTCAAGACGAGAGCTGTCTGTCTGTCTACTTGTCCGAGAGATTTACATTGGATGAGTTAAAATTTACATTGAGCTCGAAGTGATAGAATGAACAGATCTGTCAGGACCTCGTCAGCTCATGTCCCAGGTGCTGATGGGAGAGGTGGGTTAAGAGCCTCGAGAGGAGAGACGTGAGCACACACACACACACACATACACACTCACACTCTCTGGCTGTGTTTGAGGAGACTAAGGAGATTGCTGTAACAGACGAGCACAGTATTGGTAGCCACTCCGCTGTAGCATGAGGTCGTATAAGTGCCGACAAACGACGTCTTCTGCCCTCTCGTGGAGAAGAACATAAGAACATAAGAACATAAGAAAGTGGGATACTGCAGGAGGCCGACTGGCCCATACAGGGCAGATCCCTTTCACACCCATCCCAGCACTTCCATGTGCCTATCCAACTTCGTCTTGAAGCTCCCTAGCGTCCCCGATCCTACTATAGCACTCGGTAGCCTATTCCACATATGCACAACTCTATTACCAAACCAGTGCTTGCCTATATCCTTTCTGAATCGGAATTTATCTAATTTAAAGCCATTTGTTCTAGTTATTTCGTTATTACTGAGCTTCAGAACATCTTCCATTTTACCCTTGTTAATCCCACTTACCCACTTGTACACCTCTATCATATCTCCCCTAACTCTACGCCTCTCTAATGAATGTAAGCCTAAGCTTTTCAGTCTTTCTTCATATGGAAGGTTTCTAATATTATGGATCATTTTTGTCATTCTTCTTTGTACTCTCTCCAAAGAATCTATGTCCATTCTATAATAAGGACACCAGAACTGAACCGCATAATCCATGTGTGGCCTCACTAATGCTAGGTAAAGTTTCAAGATAACGTCAGCAGTTCTGTTACTCACAGACCTAGATATGAACCCAAGAATCCTGTTTGCCTTGTTGCGAACGCTAATACATTGTTTTCTAGGTTTCAAGTCGTTGCTAACAAATACACCTAGATCTTTTTCACAAACTGAGTTTTCTATTTCCGTGTTACCTAGTTTATACTTAACGTTTGTATTCGTCTTCCCTATCTGTAGTACCTTGCATTTATCAGTATTAAAATTCATTTGCCAGTCTACTGACCACTCATGTAAGGTATCTAGATCTCTTTGAAGGTGTTCAAAGTCACTGTCTGAATTTATCACTCTCCCCATTTTGGTATCATCTGCAAATTTACTAATCCTACTAGTTATGCCTAAATCAAGATCATTAATGAATATAACAAACAGCAGAGGGCCTAATACAGATCCCTGGGGAACTCCGCTTTTGACCGCACCCCAGTCTGACTTTAATCCATTTATGCTGACTCTTTGTTTCCTACCAGTTAACCATGACCTAATCCATTTTAATACTGATCCACCTATTCCATGTGCTTCTACCTTCCTTATCAATCTCTCATGAGGGACTCTATCGAATGCTTTACTGAAATCTAAATAAATTATATCATATGACTTATCATTATCTACCGCTTCATATACTTCTGAGAAAAAGCTAAGCAAATTTGTGAGACAAGAACGTCCCTGGGTGAACCCGTGCTGAGAAGAATGAATTAAGTTGAATGTTTCAAGGTGGCTTCTGATTTTTGTAGCAATAATTGACTCTAGCAACTTGCCTATGATTGACGTGAGACTAATGGGACGGTAATTTGATGCTATTGATTTATCACCCTTTTTGAAAATCGGAACTACATTTGCAAGTTTCCAAGCTTCTGGCACCAGGCCCGATTCTAATGACTTATTAAATAAAACTGCTAATGGATTACTCAACTCATCTCTACATTCTTTTAATATTCTAGCATATACCTCGTCTGGACCAGGCGATTTATGAGGCTTCAGTTTGTTAATTACTTTAAGCACATCGTTACTAGTAATATTGATATTCATCAACATATTTTCTATACTGTCGTTATATACCTTATGAACTTCTGGAAACTGTGCTAGGTTTTCATTTGTGAATACGGAGCGAAAATGACTATTTACTACACATTTCTAACTCATCATCAGTCATTTCTCCTGTCGTAGTTTTAAGGGGACCTATTGTATCTCTAACCTTTGATTTATACAGTTGATAAAAAGCTTTGGGGTTATTTTTCGATTCGTTTGCTACCTTGATTTCATAATTTCTCTTTGCTTTCCTAATTTCTGTTTTACCTGTCTTGTTAGGTTCTGATAGTAACCAAGTAAGTGATTTTCGCCTTTCTTAACTTTTCTATATACTCCTTTCTTTTTCCCTAGAAGATCTAAGAGTCTATTATTCATCCATTTTGGTTGGTTCCGTATCGATCTGAATTTTCTTTTAGGGATGTGTTTATTTTGGGCATTATTGATTGTCGCGGAACTCAGTATATAAATAAGCTACAGTGTTAGGTAACAAACAGCTGAACATGTTAATGGTGGTCAGCAAAACTCGCAACTGTGTATTTTGACACAGATTTTGTTAATTTTATCCTGGTAAAGTAAACGATAAGAAAACGTCATTTTAAAAGCTATTCAAGATTTGTTTTTAATTACAATTCTTAAAAAAAAACTACGTTATTGAAGCAGAATGAAAGGATCACCTGTTGATTAACCGCCACAGCTTATTTCACCTGATGATTGAACACCTGAAAGCTACCTGGATGGATTAGAATAGGTCAGCGTTGAGTTTTTATCACGAAAATTTAACCTGGGGTTCCTTATCTTCAGGTGATCTAACGTCAATAAGTTAAGAAGAACTCTTAAAAGATGATGCCCTACAAGCAATAAGGTAAAAAATTAAAATACTGATATTAGTTACGTGCTGTCTTCAGTTCCTTGCCAACATAAATGCATGAAATTCCAAACGTATATACAGGGGGTCTCAAAAAATGTATACACACTAACCTACAGTTTTCGTGGATACTGCGTGAATACCTGCATTACAACATCATCATGGTGTATACATTTTTTTGAGACACCCTGTATACCACACTATACTAGGTGGGTTGTTTTAGGCGTGGTGCCCTCCGTGTTGATAGGTACTGTAGGTATAGTGTGTCTGGCAGCTCCTCTCCCTGCAGGTGCGTGTGTGGCTGCAGAAGGTCGTCGGTCCTGCCAAATATTTATGCCAGGAGGAAGAAAGAGAAGTGATAAAGAGCCTTCGAGTTATTGTGTCACTTTTGAGAGGCGGGAGTAAACACAGGAGAGAGAGAGAGAGAGAGAGATTATCTCCTTTAACAGTAGTTACTTGGACGTGTCTTCACCATCAAGACAGTTTATCTCTGTACAGTGTAAAAGACCTGAACAAAATATATCCTTTTATTTAATGAATAAATCAGATCTAAAATAAGAACATCTTTTAAAAGTCACTAAGTAGATTTTTTTCCTAACTCATCCAATTTTCTTCTCTGGTCAGACTGGCTGCGTGAGAGATTAATCAATTTATTATATATATTTACTAGTTTATTTATACATGCATTACTTTTGAGTGAAAGAACATTACACACAATACATAGACTCCTAAAGCGACACTTTGTAATACGGAAATAGATGATCAGAGAGGAATGTAATGCACTTCGTATTTCCTGGTCGCGTAAACATACAGTACATCTCTCCAAAGCAACTCTGAATGGAGAATGAGGTCACTGGGGGAATCTTCATTTAACATTAATATTATATAGTGTAGAGGCTGTGCACGACGCCACGGCAGCCTGCCAACCTGGTTTTCACTTCAGTACGTCAACCTCCATACTTTACCCGGCCACGATCACTGAGACTCCTACAGTATATTAATATCATCGTCTCGTGTTCTCTGACGGTTTAATTATTGTGATCAGTGAAGTAGGACATTTAAATACCAGATGAGATATTTGATATTTTCTCGGGAATGTGGACAAAATATATGGGATCACCTGAAGAATTGTCACCCTAGAGTTTGGTAGGGTGACAATATATGTATTCCAAGTGTTGTGATAAATGAGGGTTGTGTTCGGTGACCCTGACGCTTGAGAGAGAACCACACTTAAACCCTAAAACAACAATAGAACTTGGCACACACTGACACTTGAGGGTTGATGAAGCAATTTCTGGCTCGATGTCGCCTTAATTGTTCAACCTTCCTTCATCATCCAGTATAAATATAATAATGCCATATCTTACAACAGCTTAAACAACATATCTCATGTAACTCACTTGTCCCAACAATGACAGAAACTAAGGAAATGGAACCAGCGCGGTGGTCGAGTGGATATAACTCGCCCCAAGGCATCCCTAGTCCACTTACCTACGAATTAGTAGCGATCTTTTAACAGCTGAGGAAATGAAGATTGTCGAGTGCAGTGTCGGCCTTGCATACCAAAAGCCACGTATACAGTGCAGTAATGCTTTGAATTTGCACCGTCCCAAGCGAGGTACCATGACACTGTATCCCCGTGAGAGCTCATGACTCTGTTGGCCAATAATATGACATTACTTCACTGTGCAGTTACCTCATTATAAAGCAATTGTCTTTTTTATCATTATTATTATTAGTAAGAGCGTTAATATTAGTAGTAGTAGTAGTATATTATTATTACTATTATTATTACTACTACTACCAAAAAAAAAAAACCACAACACAGGGAGAGAGACTAGGACGGGCGCCAGCAGGAGGTCGAGTCTTGCCAACACGACACACAACAACACCTGCTCGGTCACCATCTGCTCCTGCTAGTATTCTGGTCCTTTAGTCGCAACTGTTATCTATGTCACCTTTTGAAACATAGATATCTGTGTTCTTTTAATTTTTTCTCTATTCTTCTATAATCCCTTGAGTAAGGAGATGTAGCCCGTTGAGTACGATAACTTAACCCCTTGAGTACTATGATGTGACCTCTTGATTACGATACCTTAATCTCACAAGTACAGTTTATCTCACTCAAGGGGATTAGTCAACACATTTAAAGACATAAGTCACCGTGTAAATGGAATCAAATATTGTACTCGGGGGTAAGGATATCTTACTCAATGGACAGATTCATAGTACTCAGGAAAAAAGGCATCGTACACAAGGGGTTAAAGGAAAATATGTGATTTGTTTACGGTAAGACATTTTTAATACGACTATACTGTAAAAAATAAAAAGTATCGCGCAGGTTGGGGGGGGGGGTCTGCTGACTTTCGTAATGATCCATACAGCACCTGATGTGCCCGGAGGGTTGGTATGTGTGCCTGTATGGCAAAGGTTTCCACCTACCTATGGTAGGGCAACATACTGTATGTGAGGACACCCTCAGGCAAGGAGAGCAGCATCATAATACAGGACCAGCACACATATTCCACTATCACTCGTCCGTGATGTCATATTGTTTCGCACATAATCCCTGCGGTATTTTTTTTTACTATGTGTACATATTCGTCGTGTGATTCGTAATTTAAATAAGATAAACTTTTATTTTTTACGTCAAATCGAGAATCAAGTTTCTAGGGGATTTTATTTATTTATTTATTTATTACGGTTATTAGTTAGCGACGATTCTATTAAGCCAGTAAGTAATCAGAATCACGAAATTACTGTAGATAAAGTTGGAATACAACAGACAGAAGGTATCAAGGAGGATCGGATTCCCAAATGCTCCTGGGATGAGAAATTTTTCTCGCTTGAGCATTCTAGTTAGCAGGTTCCAGTAATAGTGTCAGCAATACCGACCCAGACAACATCATAAACAAACTATGATATTACCTTGATGAGATACGTTCACTTCAAGCCAATGTATGGTATACAAACCGCCTACAGGAGTCTATGAACCCGATACCGAACCCTCCTAATGTGATCCAACACCATGTTCCTCCCGACGACTACCATCTTTTGTTTATATTTCCACTTTCTTCTCCTCAATGTATCTTCATCTTCTCTTTACTGTGCTTTTTGTTGATCTTATCTCTCTCTCTCTCTCTCTCTCTCTCTCTCTCTCTCTCTCTCTCTCTCTCTCTCTCTCTCTTGTGTAAGCTCTGACTCAGCTGAGACCAAGGGAAGCTATGCCAGAATTACCAGGTGAGGAAGTGGGAAACAACGCCAGACGGAGAGAGGAAGGAGGAGGAGGAGGGAAGAGCCTCGTTACACACACACACACACACACACACACACACACACACACACACATTAAACAAAAAACTACCTACGTACACAAACACACACACTTATGCATACATTTACACACACGCATGGACTCTGCCGGATGGATGAGAGTCAGCGAGGGACACTACACGACACAAATAACAGTGATGCTTTACTCTCCATGTTTATTGTGACATCAGCGGTGATGGTTGAAAGACGGGAATTCTCTAAAAGTTGATGTGAGTCAGTTGATAAACAAGCCAGTCAGAGAGAAGCCGTCGTGGGCGGGCTGAAGTACGGTGACATGCGGCCATGGGATCAAAAATCCTGATGTCGAAGAAAGCTCGCTGTCCCCGCCTCCAGAATCCTCGAGCACTGACGTCCACACGGGCTTCGTTAGATGTGTTTGAAGTCCTGTGTTGGAAGATCTCGCCATCCAGTGGAAGGAGGGTCGGTTCTACCATGACATCCCGGCAGATTTCCTTCAACATATTTGCTGTGAGATCCCTTACCTCGTCATGCCTCATGCATATGAAGCCCCCCTTCTTGCAGACCATGGCGTGATCGCCATCACAGGAAGAGCCACACACGCATTGGGAGGGCAAACCATCTACTGGCCAACCGTACCTTGGAGCAATGGCATCTGTAAATTCTTGTTTGTTAAGGCTGAAACCATTTGCCCTTATCGGTAACGTAGTTAACCATTTCGAGGCGCCCACCTCCTGCGCTACTACGACTACTACTACTACTACTACTACTACCACCACCACTACTACTACTGCTACCACCACCACCACCACCACCACTACCACACCACCACCACCACCACCACTACTACTGCCACAACCACTACTACCACCACTTCTACCACCACCTCCACCACCACTACCATTTCTACCACCACTACCACTACTACCACACTCGGGAACTACAACGCCTTATGACCACCACCACCACTACCTCCCCTCCCCACAGGACGCTGCAGCAGCCAACACAAACTAACAGTGACCTGGCCAGGCAGCTGCTGGTGATGTGTGGCACGTCTGCATCACCTGCCGGCGCCCTCGTCTCCTGGCCCCCTTACCACCACCCTACATACACCCAGGGGCGTCCTCACCACCACCTACACCCAGGGGCGTCCTCACCAACACCTACACCCAGGGGCGTCCTCACCAACACCTACACCCAGGAGCGTCCTCACCACCACCTACACCCAGGGCGTCCTCAACACCACCTACACCTAGGGGCGTCCCTCACCACCAGCTACACCCAGGGGCGTCCTCACCACCACCTACACCCAGGGGCGTCCTCACCACCACCTACAACCAGGGCGTCCTCACCACCAGCTACACCCAGGGCGTCTCACCACCAGCACACCCAGGGGCGTCTCACCACCACCTACACCCAGGGCGTCCTCACCACCAGCTACACCCAGGACGTCCTCACCACCAGCTACACCCAGGGGCGTCCTCACCACCAGCTACACCCAGGGGCGCCTCACCACCACCTACACCCCGTCCCCACCACCACCCACACCCAGGGCGTCCTCACCACCAGCTACACCCAGGGGCGTCTCAACACCATCTACACACCCAGGGGCGTCTCACACCACCTACAACCAGGGCGTCCTCACCACCACCTACACCCAGGGGCGTCCTCAACACCACCTACACCCAGGGGCGTCTCAACACCACATACACTCAGGAGCGTCTCAACACCACCTACACCCAGGGGCGTCCTCAACACCACCCACACCCAGGGCGTCCCTCAACACCACCCACACCCAGGAGCGTCCTCACCACCAGCTACACCCAGGGGCGTCCCACCACCACTACACCCAGGGCGTCCTCACCACCACCTACACCCAGGGGCGTCTCACCACCAGCTACACCCAGGGGCGTCCTCACCACCACCTACAACCAGGGGCGTCCTCAACACCACCTACACCCAGGGCGTCCTCACCACCAGCTACACCCAGGGCGTCCCACCACCAGCTACACCCAGGGGCGTCTCACCACCAGCTACACCCAGGGCGTCCTCACCACCACCTACACCCTTTACTCTGGAAACGACCTCAATGGTGAAGGAAATGTAAACTGCAGTGTTACAGATGTCTTGGACCAGGTTGCTAGCGCTCTCTCTCTCTCTCTCTCTCTCCAGATACACTACACTACCCACCAAATAATGACTCGCTTTTGCTTTCCTTTAAAACTCGGAATTTCATCAAGTGAACAAAACGCTCTCCACAAAGCTTAATGTAATTTTAGTTAAGAAATTGGTAAAAGAGACACAAAATGAAAGAAATAGAGAGAGAGAGAGAGAGAGAGAGAGAGAGAGAGAGAGAGAGAGAGAGACTAGTATTAATGTTGGTGGTGGTAACAGTAGTAGTAAGAGTTGCCAAAGATTGTAGTAGTAATAGTAATAGTACTAGTAGAAGGTGTGGCTATTGGGGGCCGTTAAAAAGTGGTCGAGGATTCTGGACGCGGGACAGCGAGCCTTCTTCGACATCAGGATTTTTGATCCCATGGCCGTTTGTCACCGTAACCTAGCTCTCGATGCTGCACATAGGAGGAACGAGAACGACAAGAGAAGGGCATATGGGGAGAGAATTCAAAATGTCGATCAAGGCAGCTTCACTCCGCTAGTGTTCACAACCTCTGGTGGGATGGGCCCAAGCGCAAGATGTTTCTACGCCAGACTCGCGGAGCTGATCTCCGAACAGAAGCAGCAGCCCAGAAGTTATGTCACAGCCTGGATGAGATGTCGACTGTCCTTCTCTCTCCTTCGGTCGGCTTTGCTCTGCCTCAGGGGAACGAGAGCTTCTGCCCCTACTCCGTCAACTGCTGCAGATATCGACTATGAGGCTACAGTCACCGAATGCCGCATCGATCTGCGGCTCAACTAATTTAACACAGATAGGATAGTTGCTTATGTATTAGGATATTTAATATTAAGGTAAATAAATGGTGGCGAAGGTGTGGCTATTGGGGGAGGCTGGAGGCCACGTAAAAAAAAAAAAGTAGTAGTAGTAGTAGTAGTAGTAGTAGTAGTAGAGACAATGTCAGAAATAGTAATATCAACAGAAATAGTACCATGAAGGTCGTGTGCAAGACTCTGAGGAAACTGTTTGATCACAAGCCAGCAGGAGCAAGTGTCCGCAATACTAGGGAACCATTGGACACGTGGATACTTCCTGAAGACACACAAACCATCAGCCAAGTGTCCACGACGGCAAAAGATGTTGGTACACGTGGATACTTCGTGAAGGCACACAAACCATCAGCCAAGTGTCCACGACGGCAAAGGATGTTGGTACACGTGGATACTTCGTGAAGGCACACAAACCATCAGCCAAGTGTCCACGACGGCAAAGGATGTTGGTACACGTGGATACTTCATGGAGGCACAAATCATGAAAACAAAGGGTCAGGTTAGGTTGATGGACAGGAATTCTCACGCGAGACGATCTTATCACAATGTCTACTTGTTAGAAGCTCAAAAAGGTCGAGAAATCCTATCTTGCGGCAGGAACAGCAGAAGCAGCAGCAGTAACAGGAAAGGAACAGCTGTAAACAGTAGCAACAACAAGAGTAACAGATAGCATGAGGATACAGCCAGACTTCTATTGATTGTATTGCTGGTCTCGTAAAGTCCACAGAGGTTGGTGGGGCGAATTTTGGCACGGGAGGAGGAGGGCTGAAGACTTAGTTAATTTCTGGGTGGTGGGCGTGGTGTTGGCACATTTAATATAGATCCTGGGGCGTGGCTATCACCTTTTAAGTAGCTTCTGGGCGTGTTTCACATTGTTTTGTATGTAGGTCGTGGGCGTGGTAGTGATCTAGTATGTAGGTCGTGGGCGTGGTAGTGGTCTAGTATGTAGGTCGTGGGCGTGGTAGTGGTCTAATATGTAGGTCGTGGGCGTGGTAGTGGTCTAATATGTAGGTCGTGGGCGTGGTAGTGGTCTAGTATGTAGGTCGTGGGCGTGGTAGTGGTCTAATATGTAGGTCGTGGGCGTGGTAGTGGGCTTGGTTGTAAGTTTGTGGGGGTTGTAACCTCTTACGTTTGAGTTGTGGTTATTAAGGTGTTGTATGGGTGTCCTGTGGTGGTTGTAGACGCTGCAGTTGTACATGGACGTGCTTATAAATTGGTCGTGTGTTGTGTGTATGCAGGGGGCGGGCGTGGGCGGTGCCTACTGTGGAGTGGTGAACATGAGCCGGTGGGCGAGCTGACTGTAATAGGTGTTAGAGAAGGAGTTGGTGGGCCCCACCTTGAAGCAGCACCTCCCTCACTCTCACCACCACGTCCTCCACCACCTCCAACAATCTCACACCTCCCACAGGGCATCATTCAGCCCCCGTGCCCCTTGGTGTCTCGTGGACGTAAGGTTGTGGAAGAGGGCGAGAGTTTGTGGGTAGACGGACCTTCAGGAGGTCGGAGGTATAAGGGAACACAAGCCACCCAAAATACCCCTGGTGTGAATGCTGCCCCCTTTCATCTCTCTCTGCCTCTCTTTGCATCGCTCATGGCGTTTGTAAATTACCTTAGACGCCGATGCGGAAGAAAATGGTGGAGCACGAATCAGTTTGGGCAGGATGGTGGTGGGCGGTCCGTAGCGGGCGGGCGAACGGGTGGGCACGGGGGGCGGCGTGCCAAGGAGGTGTAGCACCGGATCCACCTTGCCAGTGTTGCCCCGAAAGCCAGCGCGCGTGCACCTCCTTTCTGTCACTGCCACCGTCGCTACACTCGTTGTCGTCATCATGAGCTGGCCATCTGCATACGGCTACAAGTACACCCCCATCGGCCTCCGCCAGAGGGAGAAGAAGGATGACTCCTCGGGGACTCGCTCCATCTGCACCACCGTCCACCTGCCACAGGGCGGACACCTCCTCGACATTGAGAGGCAGTATGGCATCGACGGCTCCATGTCCAAGCGGGTGAGTGAGTCCAACACATGTAACACAGCTGGAGGGGACGGCTGCTACAGCAACACCGCCCGCCCTCAACACCTACAACGACAATATCTATTTATTTTCTATTTTTTGTCCCAACTCTCTTTAGGAACGCCATAGACGTCCCTATGGCCTTCTTTGACTAATAAAAATATTCATGTTGTAAAAGGCATGGGTTGAATTACAGTGAAGCTCACTGAACGTAACTGTCGACAGCAGCAGCTTCAACAGTGCAACAGTGAAATTAAGACGATACTGTACCATCGAATTGTGAAATACAAGAAACTCATAACGCGTTATAAGCGGTTTGTTGAAGGAATCTATAAGTTTACTTACCAACGAAATATTATGTTTGCTCTTCATAGATAACACGACAACGCTAGAAAACTGCCCTCGAGCCTTACAGTTGTGACGGGCTCGGTGTACAGTGTGAGATAAAACACCGAGAACGTGTGTGTTGTTTATCTAACCTGAACATTGTCTCCAGTACCCAGTGTGTTTCTCTACAGTCACGTGTACTATAGTAAAACTGTTGACATATCACCACTCCTCTCTTAACGCACACATTGTCACGATATACAACATACATCACAGATCTTGCCTTCCTCACTACAGAGAAGAAGTTGTTTAGATGTTACTAGAAAACAATAAATGCTGATACCATTCTTTATGACGTCATCCAGTTCCATGTTAACTGAACCCCCAAGAAAACTTTTGATTTCTTTCGTAAGAATAATTGTTTATGTAGAAGAATAACAACACACAGTTAACTTGGTGATGAAACGAACATTTTTCTTCCAAAGTTGAGTTAATGAAGTGTTCAATAGAAATGAGGTTAATGTAAGTTTTAAGGACTTGTTTAAGCTGAGGTTCGTTTTATTTTTGTATAAAGACCCAGAATGTTCTTATTCAAGGTGAGAAGATGTTGTTTAACACTTTGAATACGATTATTTAACACTTTGAATACGATTATTTAACCCTTTGATTATGACGGCTTAACCCTTGGATTACGATGACTTAACCCTTTGAGGTCGATGACTTAACCCTCCAGGTGTCATCGGGTTAACAAGATAGAACTTAGCGGGTGGAGGCGAGACGTGGGTGGTGAAGTGATAGATATGTGACACTGGCCAGAGGCAGACTGTCGGTGCACACAAGCTGGATATATATGGAATTTAATCGCTAATTTCTCTCTAAAATATCTAAATAAAATCCGGTCATAATTCAATAAATACATAAAAAGTCAATACGAATAATAAATATAATAGTATTAGATTCCATGGTAAATTCCTGTGAGGTGTCAACGGAGGCGTTCCGATCCCCTTAAAGTATTTTAATTATGAACTCGGAGTTTCATTCACACACATATAAATACAATAGCTGAATTTAATGAATTTGATGTGCCATTTGAACGTCCAGCTACACTGTGGAAAATACAAAACAGAAAATTAAAAAAATGAAGCGAATGTCGTCACAGATATCGCACGATGTAGAGTACCACGGAGGTTCTCAATGACGGGAAAATTTATGTTTAATGAAATTGGTAGACGAACGTTCCTAATTCTTTACTATTATGACGTTGAAGTAAATAAGGTATACATAATTTATTATACGGGAAAATATACGAATACCAGATGACGTATTGATGTTGTGTCTGTGATCCAACAACAATGATCTTTAAGCGGATAGGAGAGGTCCAGGATAGGAGAGGTCCAGGATAGGAGAGGTCCAGGATAGGAGAGGTCCAGGATAGGAGAGGTCCAGGATAGGAGAGGTCCAGGATAGGAGAGGTCCAGGATGGGAGAGGTCCAGGATAGGAGAGGTCCAGGGGAGAGGTCCAGGATGGAGAGGTAGGAGAGGTCCAGGGAGAGGTCCAGGAGGTCCAGGATGGAGAGGTCCAGGATAGGAGAGGTTAGGAGAGGTCCAGGATAGGAGAGGTCCAGGATAGAGAGGTCCAGGATAGGAGAGGTCCAGGATAGGAGAGGTCCCAGGATAGGAGAGGTCCAGGATAGGAGAGGTCCAGGATAGGAGAGGTTCAGGATAAGAGAGGTCCAGGATAGGAGTGGTCCAGGATAGGAGAGGTCCAGGATAGGAGAGGTCCAGGATAGGAGAGGTCCAGGATAGGAGAGGTCCAGGCTAGGAGTGGTCCAGGATAGGAGAGGTCCAGGATAGGAGAGGTTCAGGATAACAGAGGTCCAGGCTAGGAGTGGTCCAGGATAGGTGACGTTAGGGAATAAAAAAGTCGAAATTACTTAATCAATCACCAAAGGTTCTCGTCGAGGTTGGTCGTGGGGAGAGAAGTTCTGATTAACGAGATGGACGAGAGGAACACAGACAGACAGACAGACAGACAGACTTAAAGGCTGGGTATGTGATGTCTACTCGGAATCATGTGTAAAAGGTTATCAACTAACGAAGACGATAATAACAATAATAAGAGTGATAATTATAGAATTTGGAATATTAAGAATAATAACGAAAAACAAATTATGACAATAATAATAAATAATTGTGCATAATAACAATGAAAATGCTAACATATATAATGAAGATAATAAAAATAACCTTTTTAGTAGTTTATGTATTTAACTTAGTCAGATATGTAAGAAAAAATATTAACAGTCCCCAGTTCATCCAGTCTCACTATAAAACTATTTCTTAATCAGTTTTTCGTCTCCTTGTGAGTGTTCCGAGCATCTGACATCATCTGGGAAGGATTACCGAGCCTTGGCATGTGACCACAGGTTCCTATATGACAAATTTACACATTATGCAGTTAGTAAAGTCTTCGATAAAGGAATAAATATAATATATACTGACGTGATAGACATTAGACAGAGAAAAGAGATAAAGATAGAATTATAATTATCAGTTGATAGTTTTATATACGTAAATTGTTCTGTGGTGGTAGGGAAGGTCGTGATTGTGGTGAGAAGTGTTGGTGGTAGGGAAGTCGTGATTGTGGTGAGAAGTGGTGGTGGTAGGGAAGATCGTGATTGTGGTGGTGGTTGGGGAGGTCGTGATTGTGGTGAGAAGTGGTGGTGGTAGGGAAGTCGTGATTGTGGTTAGTGGTGGTGGTGGTGGTAGGGAAGGTCGTGATTGTGGTGAGAAGTGGTGGTGGTAGAGGAGGTCGTGATTGTGGTGAGAACTGGTGGTGGTAGAGGAGGTCGTGATTGTGGTGAGTAAAACTTTCTAGAGGGAAGAAAATAAACATCTGTGATTATTACGAGAATAAATGACCAAAAAAACAACAAATACGAAAGAGAAAAAATAACAAGATAGATTAAAAATAAAAATTAATAAGGTAAATAATAATAATAGTGAATGGAGGAGAAAAGACGATTGGAAGTAACTAATGGTGATGAGGGAGTGAAGGAGGAAGAGAAAGAGGGAGGGAGGAAGGAGGAAGAGAAAGAGGGAGGGAGTGAAGGAGGGAGAGAAAGAGGGAGGGAGGAAGGAGGAAGAGAAAGAGGGAGGGAGGAAGGAGGAGAGAAAGAGGGAGGGAGTGAAGGAGGGAGAGAAAGAGGAAGGAGGGAGGGAAAAGGGACATTAGATGAAAAGTAGAGTGAAATAATTAAGGATAAAGGAGAATAGGAAGAAGGATAGTAAGGGAAGAAGAGAAGGGAAGGAAGGACTAGAAGAAGGGCAGGAAATGTATGATAAGGATAAAGGAGGATAGGAAAGCAGCCAGCGATAACGAAGGAAGGAGAGAGAGAGAGGAAGATGGATGAGATGAATGAGTGTAGTGGCTAGTCGAGGATAAAGGAGGATAAGAAGGAATTAGAGGTAACGAGGGAAAGGAGGAAGGAAGGAATGAAGGAGAGGGTGGGGGCTGTAGCGAGTGCGGCAGAGAGGCTCTGAACGGGGGCTGCTATTTCTGTTTCCTCCCTCTTCTCCCTCACACCTTCCTTGCCACCCCTCCTCCTCCCTCCCTCCCTCCTTCCTTCCCTCCCCTCCCCTCTCCCCCTCTCCACTACCACCACTACTGACATTCCCACTCTACCACAGGTAATCCCCACAACACCCTCTTACTCTCACCACACAAACTAATCCTCACCTCCCTCACCACACCCCTCCTTCACCCCCTCACCACACCTCCCACCCCTCCCTCACCACACCCCTCCTTCAC
This sequence comes from Homarus americanus, assembly GCF_018991925.1. NCBI lineage: Eukaryota > Metazoa > Arthropoda > Malacostraca > Decapoda > Nephropidae > Homarus > Homarus americanus. The sequence continues at coordinate 3,513,395 of NW_024725031.1, read as the reverse complement.
CTCCCTCACCACACCCCTCCTTCACCCCTCCTTCACCCCTCCCTCACCCCTCTCCCTTGCACTAGGACCATCTTACTCTTATCACCAGTCACCTCTACTCTACATTCCCCAGAGACTCGTGTCAGGAGTCACACATCATAGGAATAATATTTTGTATAATTTAGCGATGTATCTAATCTATCTAATCCATTATTATATCGTTCTTTCTATTCCTCTATCTACGTATACATCAAGGGAAGAGGAGGAGAGGAGAACAAGAGAGAGAAGAATAAAATAAGGAGAGATTGTGCCAGGGTTCATTATGTGCAGAGATTGTTTTGTTTTTGTTTCTAGACACTGAGAGAGTTATTGTGTCATCTCGCGCCTCTTGTGATTGTTGGAGAGAGAATCTATCCGGGCAAAAGGCTCGTTACAGGGGTCATAGCAGCAAAAGATGTACTGTAGTGAGAATTATATCATGTTTCAATATTATATAACCCCAATACAACGTCTCTTTCCTTACGGGGTTTCCTCCCATCAGTAAGTGAACAAAATATATTCGACGTCTTCTACTGTATATGTAACACGTACTTTATATCGTTCCTGGATACGTAAATAACATCGGCTTTAGTTCACGTTACTCTACGCCACGTGAGATAAAGATTATTATTATTATTATTATTATTATAATTATTATTGTTATTATTATTATTATGAATAGTTCAAGACATATATGAGAATATTAATTGGTTTTAAGTATATTCTGAACCTTTACGACTGCATCCTAAGTTAACCTAAGAGACGACAGACCTAAACTGAATCAGGTGTGTCGGGGAACTGACTTTGGATTTTCAACACCTTACGAACTCACGGTTGAAATCACATGAGCTTTATAACAGAGAAAACATTGTGTGTCTTGAAGAGTGTTCCAGTGAAGTCAGTGTGTGTTATAGCGAATACCTCAGTGAAAGTATTGCATTATAGGAAGATGTCCGCTGAGCTTGGTAGGGGAGGGAGTGAGTCTGCCATCGTTATAGAGTGAAGATAAACACTAGGGAATACATGAATAAGAAGGACAATGTAGCTGGCAACCATAGTGATCTTACTAGTGCATGACCCACCCACTACCCCACCCACCCACCTACCCACTACCCCACCCACCCACCTACCCACTACCCCACACACCCACTAACACTACTACCCCACCCACCCACTTCACCACCCCACCCACCCACCACCCCACCCACCCACCACCCCACCCACCCACCACCCCACCCATCCACTACCCCACCCACCCACCACCCCACCCACCCACTACCCCACCCACCCACCACCCCACCCACCCATTATCACTACCCCACCCACCCCACCCCACCCACCTACTATCACTACCCCACCCACCCACTAACACTACCCCACCCACCCACTAACACCATTCCAACCACTCGCTACCATTACACTATCACCACGGCAACCACCCACCACCGCCACCACTTCTATTTTTAGCCACTCATGCTAAAATATTTCCGCTCGCTAAAATTCTCATTATTAACAGTATCTTAAGGTCCGCAATATAGCGTTAACAGCCACAGATATAAAGCTCAATTTCACAGCATCAACGACGCCTCGGGGAAATAGTTCATAGATCTGAGTCTCTTTAATTTCAGTAACTCATCTTGAAGAAATCATACTAATTACTATTTTCCAGGTAATCCTTCATGGTACCTGCTGAAGGAGTCACCATAGCAGTAGTCTTCAGTAGTTAACAATAGAGGTCTTACGCCCAACGAAAGCAAGTCTTAAAAATACTTCATATCAAATATCGTCAAGGAATGAGGAAGAAAATGCTCTTGTAGAATAACCCACTAGAAAGGTGGTCACACACACACACACACACACTTAAACATATACACTTAAACATACACACACACACGCGCACACTTAAACGCTTAAAACACACACACACACACACACACACACACACACACAATACACTGTTTACCCACATTTCTAGTCGGTTGTTTGTGAATTATCAGTGGGTACAGAAAGTGACTCTTGCTCTATACAATGTGCAGTTGGTGTGCGGTGTAGAGTGTGGTGTTGGGGCGAGGACCGTGGAGAGGTACAAATATGGAGTTGGTTGGTGGGGCTGACGATGATGGGGGCCTGGCGTGCCAAGAGGCCGGGGGTGGTGGTGTTGGGGGGGGCGGCTGTGTGGGGGAGAGGCAGGCAGGGGCTTCTATCTCACCACATCCACAGCCCTTAAGAACACCACCTGAAACATAAGAGATCTTTTATAAGGGAATTTGTTTAGTATGTAGGTTTAGATATTGTGTTTGGGGGGGTGATGGAAGGTGTTGCGTCTCCTGCCCCACGTCAACCAACCATATTCCAACCCCCCCGGCTCACCGCTCACAGGAGAAAAGTCGCTGAAGTATTGATTTTTTTCCGTAATATTTGTTGTTATTTGTTCAATCAAAGCTACACTCCGCTCACTACACCGAATTGTTGAGTTATAATAGACAATGCATCCTTATTGTGTCTCAGACCTCTTCTTTACTCGGCTCCCCGGGTATCTGGCATGTATGTATACTTTTTAACCCAACACACACACACACACACACACACACACACACACACACACACACAAATAAATACAAGCATAACTGTCAGAGATTCACTCGTCAAGGATCACTGCGAGGTTGAAAGTAGTAAGGGTGGGTAGTATGATGAAGCTTGAGGGTGTGGCTGTACGCACCTTACTCCGTGCCAACCTTTCCCGGCCAAGAAACTCTCCCATAACTTAGAACGAATAAATCTACTCCTTCTCCTCCTTCTTCTCCTCCTCGCCCAGTGAACGCGGAAGAGACACACACGGTTCTTTCTTGGTTCGCCTTTAGACGTGTTGACGAGTGTCGATGGTATACCGTCAAGGAGACATTTTGGCAGGATTAAACCTCTTCTGTCACTATTCCAAGCAGCTCAGGCAACGGGTCTGGCTGCCTCACTTCTACCCACATCATTCATTTCCGCGTGAGGTGTTTGTCTCAGCACTGTCCCTAATAGAACAGTCCTCGTCTAACAACCTTTCCTTATTAGTAAACTATATTGGTCACATGGTATATGACATACACTGACATTTTTCAACTGATGAAATGATCCAAAAGGCAGAATTTTGAAATCCACACCGAAGAGTTGGCTCCCTTGATGACGGGAGGACGCTGTACTGTATAAAATTGAACGGACGGCAGCCACACACCACCATTGCCGTCTAGACTACACCTTTTCACATATCCGTTGAGACATTGTTACATAACTATTTGACAAATTTCATAACCGAATGACAGAACACATATCGAATGGCAATCTAAAATAACTGTTCGTTCATGCTAACGGAAATGATTGACATAAGTTATGAAGTTGACAGACGTTAACAATAAACCGACAGTCTACATATAGTTTGAGAATGTAACAATTGGAGAATGACATACCACCAACAGTTATTTTAGATTGTCATTCGATATGTGTTCTGTCATTCGGTTATGAAATTTGTCAAATAGTTATGTAACAATGTCTCAACGGATATGTGAAAAGGTGTATCGTTCTGTAATAATTTTCGTTATTCAAATAATTTTACGTTATTAAATCATCACTTTCATTATTCACATCACCAAAACACTAAGATTTCACATTTTGACATCATGATAGTCGAGACCATTACCGTCTTTTGCTTGTTTATATCATTATTAATCAGTAGTGAAGATAATATTGCCTACATGCAGACTACTGTATGTATGGTTGACTGAGCGACGCATTGCAAGTGACCCGACTATAGGGAAACTACAAAGGGTCGCTCCTCTTCTGTAGTAAATTCCAGGATTGTTTTCTTACCGCCGATTGACACACACACACCTAATAGGTATTCACGGAACGAAAGTAGTGGGTTATAGGATCATTCAGAGTCGACAAGAGGTAACTTCTGGAAAACTGCCTAAGACGGAGAGCGTTTAGTGTCCACTGAGAAACGTAGACATTTTAGCTGACAGATGAAGAGCAAAATATTAACTACAAATAACTTACGAGTAGCGTATGTTATGAAAAAATGAGTGTAATTAACTGCCTTGTTTATAATATTTCCTGTTGCTTTTGAATACAGTAATCTCGAAACATGTCAGTTCACGCAAACAATAGACTATGGAAGGGAGGAATGAAGTATGATGGTGTGGGTAGGAAAAGTAGAAGCAGCAGCAGCAGCAGTAGGAGGAAGAGGAGCCTTTGCTGGCCTTGCCGTGTTTGGCTCTTCACCAACACTAAACTTGGCAGCTAATACTTACCTGACACCCATTTTCGGTCATGCAGGCAAGTCTTCCCTGGGCCTAGGAGCTTGGATAAGCTTAAGGACAGTCTGCTTTGATCTTAATTTTATTCAAGAGGATGTGACTCCAACTGATCTCTCACTCACCCCACGACCCACCGCACACAAAAATATACATAACGTATCTAAGAAGATGAATTTCTACGCTGGGGAGATAATATCCTTCATGGACGTATGTAATCATGATGTCTCTCTAGTTCTATATTTAGAGTACTTAAAGGATCACTCTAAGTAGACCAAGATGGACCTAATTCTCAAAGAAGCCAAAAGTGTTGAAGTAATATAGATAACGACTGGTCTATTTTTACTGTAAATTGATTTATAAGTGTTGATTCTGTAATGATTTCAGAGTTCATGAGGTGGAAAATACAATTCAATGCACTCAAAATCAAATACTGTGGAAGTCTATTCCAGGTGGATGTAAGTTATATATGGTACGACCTGTATATAAGACGCCATCTAAGAAATTATAAAATGGTCAAAAGAGTATTTTGAATTAGTGTCGCCAGATTCTCTGTTCGACGATAGATGTGAACTTATCATATTTAATAAAAATACTGACGTGCAGAGATAACACTTCACCATTAACGTCCTGAAATAGACTTGCGACACACATACAGCGTGACGTCACGAGCAGTTGCCTAATGCGTGTAGGGCAGAGTGTTATTGCCGCGGCTCGTCTGGCCGCTGGTGCCAACACTCGCTGACAGCCGCCCCCACCTGTAGCCCGAGACAGAAGAGCATCAAATGCAAGGACAGTTCGTTAGTTTTGAAGACGAGTGTAAAGTTTCCATCCCCACCTTCATATATTATTAAACATTAACCAGAAGGGCGGCCACTGTACCAACGTGAAGCCCAACGATCTTTCAGTCACCTTACATGATCGAGGCAGGACTGAGAGGTTATCTTCCCGGGCGGTGTATATAGAGTGGGTTAATGTGTCAGCTTAACACTTTAGACCATCGCCTGGGAGGATGTTGACCCAGGGTTATGACACTCGTCGGCTTCAACAGAGATATAATACCCAGGAAGCGACATGACAGACTTAGAAATATTTGCACAATGATCCTTGAATACCAACGCCGTACTTGGATGAACTTTACAACACTCGCAGTTATAACGCGGTACATGTATGGGAACATGGTGTAGTTGCGGTATTAAAGAGTATTGGGTTTGAAACAGTATAGACCATGAATGTTTTAAGTTTTTTAAAGGTGAATCTTATCTTATTTGGCCATTATCCAACCTCTCGTGGCAACCCGAGAAAAGTTAGTTAAGGCGTCATAAGAACAACATTTATTTGAGGTTTTAAAGTAATTTGCCTTTAATTTCATAATACATTAAATTCCCCACACCACCTCTGTTCTCTTTCAAATATGGGAGATGGAACCAAGAGGCAGATTACATAGTTAACCCCGAGTGACACACGATTGTTGCTGTGGTTCTTTGCTCAAGGTGTTTCAACTACCAGGATTATTTACCCTGTTCGATCTCTGTTTTGAGGATCAACAAGTATTCCGTGTGTAAGTCTAGCGGACGTGGGTGTAGCGAGTCTTGGAGGTGAGTCATAGGCCCCTGCTGGCACCGCCGCGAGTGACCACCCCACCACAAATAGATGACTATAAACGACCTCAATGTACAAAAGCAGTGAGGAGCGGTGGCGGGGCGTCACTGAGAAGGTCGAGCGATGAATACACCGACTTGTTGCGCCAAGACTTAGAGCAAAAATAGAAAGTTTCTACTAGTTTATGAGATTGTGGCTGGAGTGAGGTGGTGCTCCGGTACAACCTAATGTACTATTGTGACCACTGATGTTAATGATATTCAGACAATCAACCAAATAACATGGGCTTAGTGAGTTCTCCCAAGTAAGGGTCATTGGTAATATTTCTTCTTCTTTACATGAACCTTGAACCTTAAATAAGCAAGTCTCTTACTGTGGCAGAATATCTTCCGTACATTGCGTTTCAATTCCTTGCACAAGTACACTTTTGCTCTTCAGACACATACGTATATTTCAAGATCTTTTGGAGTATATTGTGGTTGATAGTTACAGTGTAGCTTCTAATCTTGCTTATTTTAATACCCATAATGACTCAAGAGCGTATAATGTACAGTACCAACCTAACAGGGAACACACATCAGCCTCCCACAACACTTGCTACGCGTGTTTGCCTCAGAGAGAAATGCGTATTGAGGATTTAGATGTCCCACGTCCTTGGTTGTTATGTAGAGACAGGCTGACACACTGCACAAGTCTTCTCGTAACATCAGGGAGGCTCTCTCGTTCGGGTCTCATCTGGCTTTTACCTTGTCGCCTCTTGACACATCTTACCGCACCGCATCACGTTCTCGCCACTATTTCTAGACCAGCAACCCCTGCCAGGGAGTGGGCGCCGGCCACTACATATGGTCACTTTTTTTTATGCATTATTATTCATATTTTATTTTTGTATGTTGAAAATGTCACTTCAATAGATGTCATATTGATGAATATAAAGAACCATGACATCATTTTTGTTAATATGTAGGAGAGATGTGTACTGGTTATAGAGACTACAGTATCTGATGTTTATATTCAAGACAAGTATACTGTACACAGGCCGTCAGTAAGTCATTACTCATTAATTCTAAATGAAGCCCCACATGCTACTCCCATTTATATTCAGGACAATACAATAACATTTTAAATGAATACAAGACACGATGCAGTCACAGTTTTATACATGTAACATTTCTTCCAGGATTTTGTTATATATATAATGGCAACGTTGCCATACATTTGTTTCTGATAAAATTCTCATTTTCTACAAATCAAAGATCGCTGAAAAGGATTTCGTCGACAACTATCCAAGGCGTTTTTTAACATCCATGAAATATCCTGATGCAGAGGATCCCTTTAGAACGGTGAGTGAGGGGCGTGACCGTAGTGGATGGCTCCTGTGAGGACCACCACGCCCGCCCCGCACGCCCACAACACCAACATAACTCATACTGTCTCCATAGTCGTTCTTTTGGGTCAATTTCTGACATCGTCACGACTTGTCTAATACATTTTTCTATAGTAGTTTTTTTGGTTAACGTGTTATTTAAGGTTTACAGCAGCTGCTCTAAATCACTGCAGCTGTTAACACTCGTATGATAAGCTTCACTCTACTCATTATTATGTTTCAGGTCTGCTTTCTGCTCACACGCTCTCTTGCTTATTTAGTAGTACTGACACGTTATCAAATTAACTCATTTCATTTTATATAACCAGTCATTTTATTTTCTGTATAAAATACTGTATTGTTGTTTGTTTTACTAAGCTGTAAACATCAGCAAAACTTTTTCTGTTTTGTTACTGTGTCTATCTTAGTGATTTTCCTTTAATTTCGTAGTTATTTTAATATAATTTTCTGATATACTCTTGAACAAACTTAGTATACAGTTTTGTTACATTCAACATGTTGAAATAAGAGCAGTGGAAATCCTCACTGATATAATAATATAGGGACGATACTTGGCTTTTATTCTTAGATGTGTGAGATTATGAGCCAGCTGAACACTGCCAGAGTGTAAGTATGTGTTTATGGTTGTCTTGCAGGAGGATTATTGCGGGTTCATGCCCTACACCCCATCCGTGGCGGCAGTCAGGCGTCGGCTCTAACCTCCCTCCTCCCGCACCGTCACTCTTTCTCTCTCTTTCTCTCCTTCATCCTGCCATGTTCTTCACCGCCACAATCTGAACTTTTCACGTTAAAAGAACCTGTAAAAATTGCATAAACATGCGGCACAATTACTGACGTTCGGTGTATTGGTGCTAACGATAAAAAAATTACCTAATTGATTTATATAAATATATTTTCTGTTGGCTCTAATAAGAAATAAATTATATGGGTTTATTATAGAATTATGGAGTTAGCTGACGAGGTAGACCGTGCTGTGTGTGTGTGTGGAGGTCCTGCAGCTCCTCGTCCTGGTGGTGTCCTCACTAAACTGGACTCTCACTCAGCTGAGATACAAACACTCGTATATGTCTCATAACCCCTCAGCATACCACCGTGACCACCACCAACACGTCACAATTAAAACGCAGAGATGACAACACTTGCTGTACACTCTTTTCAGGTACACAGTTGTCATTACGTGAGAAGACATAGAGAGTTTATGTTGATGAAAGGTGAGGACAGCAGGACGCGGGTTGACACACACACACACACACACACACACCTCACTCTAACCAGCTGTTTTATCATGAGATTCTATTCGTTTCTACTTATAAACTTAACGCTTGAGTTATATCCATATACATACATACATATATACATACATATACTGTGTACTATACATAATATGCAGTATATATGTATAGGTGTACTGTGTAAGTTTTATGACAAGTTGTCTTTATTTAGTTCGTATTAATGACATAAACATTATTACTTATAATTGGATTATCTTTAAGTGATCTCATTCTGTTTTTAACAACAATCTTTCGTCTCTGATTATATATTTATGTTTGGAACTAATTTGATGTCTGTTGTTTTACTTGACGTTTCTTTGCGATTTCTTCAATGCTTTCGGCTAATAGACTAAAGCGACAACACCAGTGTCTCCAGTAGAGCTTTAACCTTTCTCTCAGCCTCTCCTTGTGGCTTCCAAAGTAGAGGTTCCAATGCTTTTCTTCTGGGTCTTTTATTCCTGCAGTTTTGTCCAAGATGTTTGATGTTCCACTTCCTCTTTAAGCATCTTTATTCTTAACTATTGTAGGTTTTTCTTCTTTCTCTTCTTCTTTAATGTCTTCTTCTTCAGTGTCTTTTTCTTCAATATTCCGCCATCTCTCAGAAGGTCTCTCTCTTGCTGTAGATGTCTCTATACTCCTTCAATGTCATTAATTTTTCATCCATCCATCCATAACACAACCCAAACTCTCCTCATCTACAGCTACCTCTAGTCTCCTTCAGTATTATCCTTTCTTTCTACAGTAGTATCTTATCCTCAAGTAGTTCTCCTGTCCGCCCTTTAACTTACTTTACTGTGTTCATCACCCACGTCCACGCCGGAGAGGATACAGTGTCCGTCACTGCTGGACTTTAGGCTTCACACAACCTTGTGAGTTGTGGTTCTGTGTGTCGCCTGTTGTATGTTGTGGCGCTCAACTTGGTCTAGCATTATTTTTTAACCTTTAAATTCTCTCCTCTCACCCACCATCTCCCCCCACCTGAGGCCCTACACCCCTCTCTCCCTCACTCTCTACAACGCTAATGACGAACAGGATACAGTTTAATCCCTGAACGTGAACCATCTTCTTGTGGTGAAGAGTCTCGCCCTCAAGCAACTAGACACCTGACACTGTAAATAACATAGATGACACACCTGCTGGTGCTCACACTAGTACCCGCGACTGACACCTGTTGATACTCTTAAAGGCCAACTCTGATTTACTTTCTTTGTGAGTGTCATAACTTTGAAGAATCAGTAATGGAGTCTGATAGTTCAAAACAATCCCATAACAATACGTGATTGATCAATGAGCCCCAGTCCTAATAGGCCCCAGTCCTAATAGGCCCCAGTCCTAATAGGCCCCAGTCATAATAGGCCCCAGTCCTAATGGGCCCCAGTCCTAATAGGCCCCAGTCCTAATGGGCCCCAGTCATAATGGGCCCCAGTCATAATGGGCCCCAGTCATAATGGGCCCCAGTCATAATGGGCCCCAGTCATAATGGGCCCCAGTCATAATGGGCCCCAGTCATAATGGGCCCCAGTCATAATGGGCCCCAGTCATAATGGGCCCCAGTCATAATGGGCCCCAAAATTGACAGAACCCAGTCCTAATGATTAAGGTCGGTTGAACCTTTTAAGACCAATGTACAACCTGGACTATAAGGCACCACTAAGCTTGTTTCTTTGTGTTCCTAATTATCTAAATGAAACATCCATAGACGAAATACTTATGATCAGTAATATAAACTTACGCATGTCCAACACCAGTGCCTAGGTCACCCCAGCCTAGGGTCGCATCTCACCGCCTCAAAGGATTTTTGCCTAACAATAACAATGGTCTCTTTCACCATTTTTTCTCTCGGGCATTTTCCTTCCCATTTTCTTCCGAGAATGACTGCTTGCAACCTCTGCATGAATTTTGTTTTGATTTTGCATTTCTGTGTTTTTATTGCAGTGTGACACCGCCTTTTGTTGTGCTTCAGTTAATATTCGTCATTATTTCATTATATTAACGTTCGGCCATTTTGGATATCATGGTCATTCGTTACTTATGTTCACTAACAAATGTAACCAACTTGGGCTTAAGTTAAATTAGTCACCTTCCTTGTACTTCACAGATACAACATTGTGTTTTCCAGAGAAATATTCAGCGATTTACATTCAAGTTCTTCTGTTTTAAAAATTAAATGCCACGACATTATTACCTCTGTGTCGTCAATATATTCTTCAAGGGGTGAAAGGCCTCCATTAATGTACTACACCATTACAAGTGGTGGCTGGGCATTCCTCTCCATACTATTGTTGTTCTTAATGTAATCGTCGCTTTTAATATTGTTATTATCACTCCTATTATTATAATTGTAATTATTTTTATTAGAACTGTTATTGTTGTTATACCAAGTTGTGTATCAGAATTTAGTTATCATCTCCCACACCTGCCTTATACACCATGCAGGTCAAAGAATCATTCATACTCTGTTTTCACCAGTGTATCATTCTGGTCGTCGTGATGTTCAGTCAGTCAGTTAGAATGTTTCATGGACGTGACCTCTGCCGTCCTGTTCGACTGAAGGTGACTTTTGGATGGGTTCTGAGTGACCTTGGACGTGACTCTTAATGGACTATGACCTTTGATTTGAATCTTCCATCGATGTGACTACTATCGGCCGTCTCCACTATTGGCTGTGACGCTCACTGACCTCTGACCTAGCTATAACCATTCATAATCTACATCACACCTACATAACTTGCGAAGCGGTGGTGGTGGTAGTGGTGATAGTAGTTAACTCTGCCTTTAACCATTGAACAAAGGCTACTTTACCCCCTGTTGTGCTGACCTTGAGATTGGTGTTGCAGGAGACGCAGAACATGGAGCCCTCCTCCGTGCCCCCTGTCATCCGGCCACCCATCAGGGCCTCCTCGCCGATGAACCCAGACTTCGAGATGCCACGAGCCCTTACCAGCCCCTCTGATTTCGAGCGACAGGCTGATGACATCATTGCTAACTTCCGCGCCAGACAGGGAATGCCCCTGGAGGTGAGTACCGGAGGGTGGTGCAGGCAGGAGTGAAGGGGGAGAGAAAACAAGTGAGGGAGAGGTCTGTAAGAGGGAGTGAATGAAGAGAAATGGTTAGGAGAAGAATTAGATGGAGATGGCAGCGTGAGGGAGGTCAGAGTGTGCCTCGTAGGGTGATGGAGGAGAGTGAGGGAGAGGAAACAGCTTGAAGGAGAAGAAACTGAAGAAGAATGGACATGGGAAGATAGATACGAAAATAAATTTGAAAGGAAGTTGGGAAGAGGGCGATAGAAGGGGAGGAAATGAAATAGATTGAGGAATAAAAAGAAGAAAAATGATGGCATAAGAGATGTACTAAAGAGAGATGATGGGCCGACATAAAGAGGAAAGCAAGAGGATAGAATGAGAGGTACAAGGAGGGAGGATGAAAGTATGAGAAATGAAAGGGGAGAGAAACGATAGATGAAGAGGGAGAAGACGAAAGAACGGAAAGTGGAAATAATTATACTTAAGCTGTCATTATTGTGTTCTATATGGAGTGTTGTAGCTGTCAGGGTCTTTATCCATCTTTAAATATCAAGGTGTTAATTACATTTTCAACCTTAAACATTTTCTTAAAGTTCAAGAATGATTATGATTGTCTTTGCCTTATGATTTAACAAATTAATGTTAGTTATTAAAGAATTATTTAGTCATACAGGTGCGCAAAGAACAGGATTCCATTGCCACTGAGAGATTGTGTCCAGGTTAATTGACATAGATCACCTGAAGACTTTCCCGTTAGCTTATTTCACCTGAACATTAACCTAACCTAACCTAACCTAACCTAACCTAACCTAACCCTATCCTTCCAAATAGTCTGAGGGTGGTAAATCTTTAGGTGAAATAAGCTTTGGGGAGAATCTTCAGGTGATGCATTGTTTTATTATAAGATGTTCTACTTTAATCTTTACTGAAATCTTGCATTATATTATGTGAAGGAGCGAGGTAACAGGCAGGGATCCACTGAGAACTAAAATCCAGGAAATTTCACTGAGGAAAAGTGGGAGACGAATAAGAGTCCTAAAAATTCTCCAGGCGATCTTGATGTTGACTCGAGGATTAACTGTGTTTTATATTTACCCAAGAACCAGATTAAACCCCTTTATAAACCCTTTAAATGGCCAGTTCACAAGACTAGTTAAGACCCTTGTATTATCCCTAGAACCAGTAATTTGGGGACACTAAGACCCCATACACCACAAGACTAGTAAAGTCATCAGTGTTAATCGAAGTCCTGTAAATACACGTGTATAATAAGTCAGATTATAACTATACTCCTATTATTAACGTCACTAAGATCTATTAACACACAAGTAAAAGAAGATGTGAATATACACTCAGATAATACAAGGATATAGACTCATACACCAACGTCAAGAATTAAGGTCTACTGTATTAATAAAACAATATAAAACCGATTGTATCCCGTATATGGCCAATTAACAAAGCATTTCAAATCCATTTATAACCCCCACCCCTTCAAAACAAACCCCCCAACCCCTCCAGAAGGCAAGGTAAGCCCTCCACCCCCAACAACCATGCAGACCTCTCTCCCCCACCCTCCCCGAGCCTAGACGTTGGCGGCGAGATGGACAATCAGCTCTTGAGGTCGTTCACTTGGGTGAGACAACAACCACCCCTTAATGACAGGGAACAAACGCACCTCTTGATTATGTCATTCAATATAAATATTATTATTTTTGTTTTCATTTTAAAGATAAAATTTAAATCTTAAGTTAGTGTGTAAACGGAGAAATTAATTCTTCATTAACGTTAATCTGATTAGAAAATGAGGTTAAATATCGGTGTTTTTAAGGCGTTTTGGTCAGCTAACATTAAGGAGAATATGACCATAGGAAACAATAAAATTATTGATTTTGAGGAATTCTTGACCTCATTATAAATACAATGTATTAATGAACTTCCGTATAAAGGGGCGTTGTTTCTCTTGTAGCTCAGGGTGTCATCTTATGTGCAGATTAAACTTAATGTATACTTAGAGTGTAATAAACAGACAGACAGACACAGACATGTATTCAGTAAAATCGTCACCCCTAGATGTGTATTTCTAGTTGTATGGCTAACACGAGGAATCACAGTTGGTGGGAGTTGCACAAAGTGACTCTCCATGAACGCTTTACGGCTACTCAGGCTTCCCTTCCCTCCCCAGCATGAAGGCCACACCTGACCCTCACATGCCAGTATCACGTATAGTATACAGTATAGCTACTAGTAAATCCCTCAGTATAATGATTCAATACTTCCCATTTTGGTCCAATGTGACTGAGTCCTCCAGATGTGAGGAGTTCTAATCATGGCGTTGGTAACTTGGGAATAAGATAATTTATCCCTTATAGGTACTGTAAGAGAAAATAACCTAATGCTGCTGCCATCTATTTTTATGGTGGTGAGAAGGGATGGATTCCAACCAGGACCTGCTCGTGCTTCTTCTCAAAACTACTCTTTGCCTGAGACTTAGGACTTTGGTTTGTGGGACTTCGCTGCTATCACGTGAAGGATCCTAGATTAAATGTAGGTCCTGTGAGGCCTTGGCCCCTTGTCGAGTTATTTTTTCTTGTGGTTTTTCTGCTTTTTCTTTTTCAAATAGTGAGAGCCTTAAGCAGTGTCCCTTTAACGCACCAAACTCTGTTGCTTGGTAAATAATTCTAACTGTTGAATGATCTTTTATCTATCTGTGTACAAGAGTGCTTTGTCACGAGATAAATTGATCATTGACCGAAAGAGAAAACACTGAGGTAGCGTTTACCTGTGTGAGTGTGTGAGTGTGTGTGAGAAAGAGAAAATAGATAAACAGAAAAAAAGACAATAAGAATACACACTTAATAATAGAAGACAAACAGCTGAGATTATTTAAAAACCCACTTAAAGGAATAATGATACCTGGAAAACGGTACTCATCTGCAGCATGTAAACTAGCAATGTATACTGAAGGTGTCCCGCTTGCCTCACCCAGTGAACGACCACACTGTTCTCCGCTCAACTTCCTAGGGCAGCCCACCGCCCCATAATTATTGCTCTTATAGTCTCAAGTCCCTCTTTCCAGTCGGCCCGGGAGGCGATCCAGTATCTGGACGACACTTACGGCAAATACTCAAGCAGCTTGCGTCGGGAGGTACCGGCCATGTCTGCTCTCTATACCGTTATCTTTTTATTTATCACTTATTCGTTTATTTACTTGCTTATGTTTTCGTTTATAGCGCTGATTTTTTTTTTACTAGATGGGTTGATTAAGCAGCATGTGGAAGGCTGTAACACACAAACACACCCCTAACACAAGACGCTCTTCCCCACGACAGAAGACGTGCAGGTCTAGGATCAAAGTTGTCAGTGCTCGCACCGCTCCTGGGATATGATGGTTTTATTAAAGTGTTCACAGGTCACTGAGCCTCAGGGAAGTACAACTGTCACTTGCAGAAAGTACCGTAAATTTTGTCTGAAATCCATCAATCAATGAGATTCTTGATTTTAAAGAGAATTGTAAGACAGTCAAAGCATTTTACTTTATCTTCAAAATACATATACATGTGAATTATATTTTGAATTTCCAGGCGACGAATCGATAAAATTCTTGTTTGATACGTATAGGCCTACATACAGGCCAACGTATAGGCCTACATACAGGCCTACATACTAGAGGGATCCTAAAATTTCAGCAGAAATAAAGGATATTACAAGAAATAATGTTTTAGTTGGGAAAATATGTAACTCGTCTGTTCTCATTGTTGTCTCCTTGCGAGGGTTAGCGGGCGATGCAAGGCATCCTGAGAAGACACCAGCCTGACCTAACTCCTCACTCTGTAACCTACCTCTCCATCCTTTATAAAGACCGTCTACCCTAGTTGACTCTTAACATGAACGTGTTCACTGACGACAGTGTTTCCCCACAGACTTTTGACTCTATTGGTTTATACAAGATTACATTGACTGACGATCAACAAAACACGAGATTGGATTAACTAAGTAGACTGCTTGAGGCAGAGTCTGAAAATGTTTATATTTAACCCTGGAAAGTTGACACAAGCATGAGTATTGATAAATCAAGTAAATGTGTCCCTAATATATTGACTAATACCCTGTACCAGCATCACAGTCCTCACATCTGGCTACTTTACTGAGGCAGATAGTGTACTCGTCCAGTGTATCACCAACAGTCTTGATACAGTGTAATTTGCTCCACTCGAGGTCACTACTTCGAGAATATGTTACCATAAGACAAGGTTTAGTGAGTAACATGTCCAGACGACCCTCACCTCCACATACACGCACCACCGCCCCAGACACAGTGGTGATAACCTTCCACAACGCATGGCTATCAACCCGACCACTAGTATGTTCTCCCGAGCAACAAGGAGGCATGTTAGTGTTTATCTTTGGTTATATTTTCCCAGAAACAAAAGTTTACTGAAAAAAAAACGATAAATAAAATCGTCACGAACTTCGGACTTCAGTGAGGTTGACTTGTATTTTACAAAACGCATTTTTGTTCAGTAAAGTTTCTCATTTAGTCGAAGGTGATTTTTCAAATTAGAAAAACAAGGAAAAATAGCATAAAGTTTCTCTGCCTTTTACAAAATAGAAAGTGATCTATTCTACTCTTTTTTACTGTTCCTTCCTAATGCTAGGTTACGGGAGCCCGCTCGTGATGAGAATCCTAAGGTTTTGAGAACTTTCTTTGATCCTTGACCAACTTCCTATCTCCTACGCGTGGATATTACATTATTTGTTCACCTGATTCACAATATTACCGTTTTACTTCTAATCCTTTTCCTTACAGAAATTAATGTGGCGTTTATAAATACCCAACACAGTATCAGTTGCATGTAAGTTACTGGCAGCTCTCTGGAGACTACTGTGACCCTCCCTCTCTCATGTACTCTTCTCTCTGCTGAATGGCCTGTTTATCCATGCTTCTGCGGCTGGTAGCATTGATGATGAAGCTGAGAAAGAATTAAATAGTGATGATTCTATTCCTCAGACTGTGTCGAAATTTATCTAATGGGGTTGTAGATGAGACCTCAGAATATCAAGTATATTGGGAGATTAGATTGTTTTGTTAGCCGAGGAAGAGATTCATTATTAACAGATAAATCCCTCCACAGGAACAATTTCTCACCAAATTACTGTTAACTTTTTCAGCTTTAATTATGCACATCGCCCCTTGACAATATACTTTCGTAAGTGTGCATGGAAACATAACACTTTAGTATGATTTTTATTTTGTATTCATTTCCATTTTTAATATAATGTTAGCTTTATATTCGAGATTAACCTTTAGAACTGCATCAAGGTGCATGAATCCATAATGCAGCAGAGACTACGTCATACTGAGGCAGCAGACGTGAGATTCACGTCAAGCTGTGATGTTGACGATGAACGCTCAGGGTAAGACACATTATGGTTCAATTAAACTGAGGAAACGCAGCAACGAAACACACATGAAGCTTTTGCAGTGTTCTCATGTCAATAGCAGTTAGCCTCAGCTAGTATGAATAAAGATGATGACTGATGTTCAGTTTTTAGCTGTGGTCCTTAACACGGCACTCAGGATCAGCACGACTAGCGCTGGTCTTCGAGAACATGTTAACCTTCATGGTGAGGTGTTTCGCAGTCTTTAGTAGTAGAGCGACATGCCCGGCACGTACTCTCACTCTGGACGTAAGAGAACCAGCCGACCTACTCAGTAAGAATATAGTGTGATAAGACTGCAGTTCCCCCTTGGCTCCCAACAGGCCTCCTCCTCAGCTCTTGCCACGGCGGGGGGGTCAAAGGCTTCCCTATTCTCCTCCGGCGCCGCCTTGGCCTCGACCGAGCTGAGCGCAGCAGCCAAGGAGGAGTCATCCATGTTGTCCTCAACTTCGCGGGTATGTCCTTACCACCTCCAGCAATTCCTCCGGGTGCTGGCTCTTCCAGGACACCCGCAGAGTCGTGTAGTAGCTAAAACAAGGACGGCGTTCCCTTGGACTATTATATTGTGTCATGTCCGTCTCGTTGGTGTTGTTTACTGCGGTGACTCATTAGTGCTGCCCTTCACTTCCTCACTTCTACTTCACTTTTTATCTCTTATAAAAGTTATTCCAGATTCATTAACTACTTTTCTTTCATATAATTTTCTCTCTCGGTGTCTTATTTGTTCCTTCTTGTAATATTCTTGTTTATCATGCACAGTAGTTCTGTTTCGTCGTTGTCTCCAGTCTCTGTATTTCCACGTTCTGTTAGTGTAGTTAGTTCATGTGTGCGTCGTGTGTTAGAGTAAGGACATGCACTCCTAGATCATGGTCGTGTCAATTAAAGTCCTTCGTTACGGAAATAAAGAGTCAAGTGTCTCGTATGAACGTCGTTTGTGCCACTAGTCGTCACCATCCCACTTGTCTCCGTGCACAGACGTTGCAAAGAGTGTCATCAATACATGTGTGTCTTTAGTCACACAAAACAGTCAGAAGACAACATATCCACAAAGAATGCATCTATAACAAAACCCGAGATTCACCCACCACCAACACCGAACCACTCTGGTTGCGCAAAAAATCTTTCCCATGTCTCAGTCTGTCCCACATTTAGTTATTACGTAATATATAAGTCAACCTGCGTTTCATGATCGTAAAGTCAACTTCCATTTCTTCTATTGACTGTGTTGTGTCTACACCAGCTAGCTGAGTGACGTTGTGAACATAACTCTCACTTGTCTGACTCTGTTATGGATTCTGCTGACCTTTAGCCTCTGTAGTTTTTTTGTGTAGTTGTGTTGAAGAACTAAAAAAACATAAATAAGAGTGTTAACTAATTCTACAAACTTCTGATAGTTTCAGAAAAAATAAAATGTAATATTTTTTTTAACTGCTAAATAAATTAAGTCTCTACATTAATGATCTAACTCAAGTGGATTGCAGTTCATCTTTTAGTAAAGCTTGACAACTCTCTCTGCCATAACACATCGATACTAACACCTCACACCGGAAGCTACCGCTCACAGGATGAGTATGGGGTGCACATTAAAGTAGCTGCTGTAAGCGCCACACCCGAAGGGCTTGCTGCTCTACAGGTCTCACCGTTTCTCTCACCATTTCTCCCTTAACAACAAGTGCACGATTTTTTTTTATTTCATTTTATTTTCTTTTGATTTCAGTCAGCTAACTATTACCTGCCATGGGGTTACCTTGGCGGGGAGAGGGGCCGACATTTTCTAGCTTCCACACAATATTAGCAAAAGGTGATGGGACGTCACACACGCAAGCTCTCTCTCTCTTCCATTCCTTCACATCAAGATTATTACTATCAGGAGCAGCTTTCCTGGCATCATGTTGAAGGGGATTTGATATACATTTTCACCACTAAAGTAAAAGAGGAGACAGTTAACACCGTCTCCTGCGCTCTGTAAAGATTGTTGTCAGACATTCAGATCCTCACCAACAGCGTCCACTGTAGGTAGTAATAATATGTTGTGGATTAATTGGTAGCAGAACAAGTATGTTAGTTGTAATGTTTGGGAATACTTTAGTAGACGTAAGGAACTTGACCCATTAGTGGATGAGGACCTCAGGCATGTCACCTCTAAGATGATTCACTGTTGCCAAAATGCACGTGAGTAGTGCACATAGTGTTTATATGTAGTGCTGGAGAGAGTACACACTGGGGGGTGGTACACACTACCATCACAGGTACACACTGGGTGGTGGTACACACTACCATCACAGGTACACACTGGGGGGTGGTACACACTACCATCACAAGTACACACTAAGGGGGTGGTACACACTACCATCACAGGTACACACTGGGGGGTGGTACACACTACCATCACAGGTACACACTGGGGGGTGGTACACACTACCATCACAAGTACACACTAACACACTACCATCACAGGTACACACTGGGGGTGGTACACTACCATCACAGGTACACACTGGGGGTGGTACACTACCATCACAGGTACACACTGAGGGGTGGCACACTACCATCACAGGTACACACTGGGGTGGTACACACCATCACAGGTACACACTGGGGGTGGTACACACTACCATCACAGGTACACACTGAGGGGTGGTACACACTACCATCACAGGTACACACTGGGGGTGGTACACACTACCATCACAGGTACACACTGGGGTGGTACACATTACCACAGGTACACACTGGGTGGTGGTACACACTACCATCACAGGTACACACTGGGTGGTAGTACACATTACCATCACAGGTACACACTGGGGGTGGTACACACTACCATCACAGGTACACATTGGGTGGGTACACATTACCATCACAGGTACACACTGGGGTGGTACACATACCATACACTGGGTGGTAGTACACATTACCATCACAGGTACACACTGGGGGTGGTACACATAACCATCTCAGGTACACACTGGGGGTGGTACACATGAACCATCTCAGGTACACACTGGGGGTGGTACACTACCATCACAGGTACACACTGGGGTGGTACACATTACCATCTCAGGTACACACTGGTGGTCAGGTACACACTGGGTGGTAGACACATTACCATCACAGGTACACACTGGGGGTGGTACACACTACCATCACAGGTACACACTGGGTGGTAGTACACATTACCATCACAGGTACACACTGGGGGGTGGTACACACTACCATCACAGGTACACACTGGTAGTACACATTACCATCACAGGTACACACTGGGGGTGGTACACATTACCCTCTCAGGTACACACTGGGTAGTGGTACACACTACCATCTCAGATACACCCTGGGGGTGGTACACATGACCATCTCAGGTACACACTGGGTGGTAGTACACATTACCATCACAGGTACACACTGGGGGGTGGTACACATAACCATCTCAGGTACACACTGGGGGGTGGTACACACTACCATCACAGGTGCACACTGGGGGCTGTGGTGAGAACAGTTCTCTGAGACAATCAAACACTGTGACGGTATGAACAGTTTAACAGTAACACACACACACGGGAGAGGGCGTCTAGGGGCTCCGTTAGACTATCACCGTACACTACCGTACATGTTTTCATGTACAAAGTCACGCATGCTTCACTCTGTACCATGAAAAACGTAATTAATAATACTGCCCCATGAACGCACCACAGACTCTTATAAATATCAAGTGTTCCACACTGTACCCTGTTCTACCTCGGACGTCCCAAGTGTTCCATGCTGTACCCATTTGTACCGTAGACATCCCAAGTACAATGATGGATCACTATACCATGGTATTCTGAAGATTTTAGTTTACCATAGTACACTTTGGTTGTCCAAGTGTCCCTAGCTGTGCAATATTGTACCATTAACACCTACGTGTACTATACTACACGACCCCTGGCATACAAATGGGCTTTTAGAGGTTTTTACATCATGTGTAAGACCACACTGTGACACTAGTGACCACGTCTATTGTTCTGTTCTTCACACAGTATTCGGTTTGAGAAAGTTTACTTAAAACATGAGAGTAAGTTTAGATGTAAAGTTTAAATACAGCAATTTACCCCTGTAACATAAAAGAGTAATTCATGCAACTACGTGGACAGCCAAGTGTACCTTGGTACAATTATGGACACTTGATTGCTTCATATTGCACCATCAACACCCTGGATGGCCACATTGTACCACGTATGTGTACCGTAGCATACCCTGAACATTTCACGGTACCATATCGTAGTTTAATTACAAGATGATGTCACACTGTACCGTGGACAATGTTGCCAATGTTGTCATGCACACCACACAGTCAACAACACCAGAGTTTGGATGCACTGATCACTGCATGTTACATAGTGTGTCTGCTAGTCGGTGTTGACCCGGGTTTATGTTTGGTAATGATGCTTTCTTTTTTTTGGTCTGGATCTTATGTTTTTCTTGTTTATTTTGTTTTTTGTTTTAAGGATTATTGATATTTTTCCTTAGGTAATGATTATTTATAACTATAATGCATTACTGTAGTACTTATTATAACTATAAATCTATGACATATTGTAGAGGTTTGGTAGACGTAAATGTTAATTATATTCATTTTAAAGAAACTTAATCTTCATTTCGTTGTTATTTATTAATGTGGAATACAATTGTATCGCTGTTGATTTGATAAAGTACAGTAACTATAATAAATTGTCAAGTAAAAGAGAGACACGCATTAGTTCACTACTGTTGGTGCTGATGGTCGTCTCTCCCCACAGGTCAGAAGGACACTGAGGAAGGTGGCAGAGGACGACTTCTAAATAGTTGACGAAAAAGCTCCAGAACGAAACATCCATCCCTCGATTCATCTATCAATCCATCCCCCTTTTATCCGCTAGTCCACAACAAACTGGATTTTAGGGCAACGACTGACTGCTGGTTATAAGGGCGGATCGCACGAACGATCAAACAGGCTCCTGACTTCGACGTTTTAACCGCCTATCGTCGAACGCGTTGGGCAGAGGGGTCACGGGTCTAACGACGTCTCTTCACAACTGCGAGGACGCCTCCGGAGACATTCAATAACTCTTGTTGTAATGTGTGACGCAGCCGGAGACTTGTTTACACTTGCTCTCTGGGTTCGGATGTGTTGGCTTTTTCACCCATCGGTACAGAAGCATATCACTGAAGGCTCTGTAAGTCGTCACAGGGTCTCAGGCTCCGTCACGAAAATAGAATAAAAACAAAATAAAATAAAACATAACAGCTTCACTCAGAGAAATATTAAAAAAAAGGCACAAACTCTGCTCAAAAATGGAGACTGTTTTGTCTTGTTAATTTTTGTTGAGCATTTCATACAAAAATTCCTCTTGATTAAATTTCTACAGATTTTTTTTTAAAGTTTGTATTCGAATTAATTTTAATTTAAGCTCTATCACATATATCCATAAATATTTTGTATATAACATTGGCAAACATTGGTCAAGCACTGACAGGTTTGATAAAAAAAATGGATAGGGAAAATAGGCTGTATTTTTACTCCTAGAAATTGATTTGGGTTTGTGTGTGTTGGTGTGTAACAATGTTCCTCAACACACCTATAGAACACTGACGAACAATCGTTCTATCAAAAACTGACTTAGCAGTTTTACTTTATTGTCTTTTCGTGCAGAATAAATATACACAAAGTTTAATGTCATGGTATTGTTTTCCTTCTTACCGTTAAGTAAAACTGTACCAGAAAACAGAGAAGCAAATTCGTTTATAAACACACATACATACATACATACATACATACATACATACATACATACATACATACATACAGTACATACATACATACATACATACATAAGTACGTTCATACATACATACATACATACATACATACACACACACACATACACATACATACATACATACATACATACATACATACATACAAACACACATACATACCCTTACATACATACATACATACATGCATACATAGACCAATATCCTGCTAAATCATTTGTAAGAACAAATGGTACAGCGTCAAGAGGTAATTATGGTATCACTCCCCCGATACACTGCGGTACATATAGTAACACTGTACACGAAGGCGATGAAGAGGAGCACTAATATGCCCACAGTGTAACACCTCACTAGTCTCTACAGAGGACTTCTCTGGTGATGGTAATATACTGTACCTCTAACAGCATGACCCCCGTCTGTCTCACAATAACTACAGGTTCCTTAATGTCTTCATTACCCAAAGGGAAGATAATTTACTGTAGTTCATGTTCATGCAAACACCTTGCATAGATTGCGAATCACTACAGGGCACTCCGCGTTACAGACAAAGTCTGCCATAGAGCGCTTTGTTGTCTGCTTGTCTTAATGTACGACAAGGAGACATGTAGGCTAGAAGCAGATGGTACCATGAGATTCTGCACAGATTTCAGACTAGTGAATACATAAACCAGAAAAGATTTTTATCCTATTCCCTGGTTAGATGACTACATTGATCATGATGGTAAGGCAAAGTATGTAACAAAGATTGACTTGAAAGGTTATTGGCAGGTACCCCTCACAGAGCGAGCCAAGCAAATTTCTGCTTTTGTAACAGATGATATTTTTCATTATTGCATATTGTTATTCTCGGATTAAGTCAAGATTTACTTGATTTAAAAATGTCGCAAAAACGCGCCTCTTATATAAGCGCTCTCTCCGTCTACCTGCTACCATTCGTTGACCTTAACGGAATCACCCCTGCCTCTTAGGGTTAATGAATACACTCGCTCACCAGCCGCCGTAGAGTATAGTCACCACCGGCTCCAGTGTTTCTGTCCTCCAAAAAAATAGACAAGGAGTCTGGAATATAACTGGTTCTTATACAGGAGCACACGGATATATTTCTTCTGCCAGGTACGCAACTCACCATCTCTTAGGACTTAGTATAGCTAGATATACTGTTATTATCAAGCACGTTAATTAAAGTAAGGTATTCGAATTGGAATGAGTCAAGTGTAACTATCTAACCATGATGTAAAAACAGATCTACCAAGATATTATGGGAAATTCTCGGCGTGATGGACCGATTGTTACGCCCTTGGCTGCGTAAGACATTCTGGTTGTTTTTGTATTATTATAGAGACTCTTTACATCCACAGTGTCAATACCCATAAACAAATTGTAGCTCTAGTAGAAGTGGATAAGTCAAAGCGCTTCCAACAAGTTTCTAATTTTTATTTTCCAAGTTTTTTGTAATTGATATTTACTGTAGATATGGGTCGAGGCTCTGTTTCTACAGTAGAAAACCGTGCTCTGACTGGTCTTTCGAATTGTGCTGTGATTGGTCGGCGGAATTATGCGCTCGTTTATTGTAAGCTTAGTTGTTGCTTTTTGTATCTCTTTATATGTATTAAGGAAAGTAGTTCTTCCTGTGTGTTAAGGAAGGTAGTTCTTCCTGTGAAACAAAACTGTTTTGATGTATCTGTCCAACTATAGATCTGATTATTATTTTTAATCTTACTTATAAAATTATTTTATTGAAATGAATTATTTTGAGAGACGATTACAGACACTATTTGCATCTCCATATGTATGACCAAACCTACACCATAAGTTAATGAAACATAAACAACTGTTCAGGCATTCTACAAGAGTAAGTTGACCAAGTGCATTATTCAATAGACGATGGCACAACATCCCCTCCATAACATTATCGTTGGTTCACTCAAGAAGCACAGCTCTCCACCTTCATTAAAACGAACATTGTCAAAACTTAATAGAACTTCAAGGTTACGTCTTATAGGTGATCACAGTCAGGGAGGGTTAAGGGAGCGAGTAGATCATGGTGGTGGTGGCAGACGCTGGGGGAGACACCTTCATTAAAACGAACATTGTCAAAACTTAATAGAACTTCAAGGTTACGTCTTATAGGTGATCACAGTCAGGGAGGGTTAAGGGAGCGAGTAGGGTGGGTGGCAGACGCTGGGGGAGAGAGGAGATGGTGGTGGCAGACGCTGGGGGAGAGAGGAGTATGGTGGTGCAGACGCTGGGGGAGAGAGGAGGCGGTGGTGGCAGACGCTGGGGGAGAGAGGAGTATAGTGGTTGCCAGACGCTGGGGGAGAGAGGAGTATGGTGGTGGGCAGACGCTGGGGGAGAGAGGAGTATGGTGGTGGGACAGGGGAGACAGACGCTGGGGAGAGAGAGGAGGGTGGTGGCAGACGCTGGGGGAGAGAGGAGGATGGTGGCAGACGCTGGGGGAGAGAGGAGTATGGTGGCAGACGCTGGGGAGAGGAGGGCGGTGGTGGCAGACGCTGGGGGAGAGTGGGAGGTACAGACGCTGGGGGAGAGTGGGAGGTGATGGTGGTGGCAGACGCTGGGGAGAGAGAGGAGTATGGTGGTGTCAGACACTGGGGAGAGAGGAGTATGGTGGTGGCAGACGCTGGGGAGAGAGGGAGTATGGTGGGTGGCAGACGCTGGGAGAGAGGAGTATGGTGGCGGCAGACGCTAGGAGAGAGAGGAGAGGTGGTGGCAGACGCTGGGAGAGAGAGGAGGAGGTGGTGGCAGACGCTGGGGAGAGAGGAGTAGGTGGTGGCAGACGCTGGGAGAGAGGAGTATAGCGGTGGCAGACGCTGGAGAGAGAGGAGGAGTATAGTGGTGGCAGACGCTGGGGAGAGAGGAGACATAGTGGTGGCAGACGCTGGGGGAGAGAGGAGTATGGTGGTGGCAGACGCTGGGAGAGAGAGGTATAGTGGTGGCAGACGCTGGGGGAGAGAGGAGTATGATGGTGGCAGACGCTGGGAGAGGAGTATGGTGGTGGCAGACGCTGGGGGGGGGGAGGTCGATGTATTTACTCACGTCCTATTAAAAGTGGAATCAAGAAGATGTCAGACTCTCATAATAAAGCTGAATAAGAAGGAGTTACACGCTGTCTCCCTCTTTCGTTTATTATATTAGGACGTGAGTAAATTAATCTTTTTTTTTTTTTTTTGAGTGAGTCCTGGCGTCGAAATTGCGCGGAGACTATTACGGTTCTATGCGCTCTCTTGTCCTCTAGTTAGAATTTAAAGAAGAAATAATGCATCTTTGGGAATGGGAATCCCGTGTCTTTAAGATATTAGAAAACAAATGTCAACTCAGCCGAGGCTTAAAAGATCACTAGTGTTTTTTTCAACTCGATCTGGTGATGTAAGCCAAGGTATATAACAGGTTTATAATGAAGTAACCAAGACCGAATGAAAAAGGTCATTAGCATAATAGTGAAAGCTCTCTCTCTCTCTCTCTCTCTCTCTCTCTCTCTCTCTCTCTCTCTCTCTCCACTGTGAGTATCTCGTGTAGTTTTTGTCAAGGTAATCTTTCTACCTGAGAGCGACGTAAGACAATGTCAGGTTACTTGAATATACTTTTTGTCATACCTGCCCATAAATTTATAAAGAGAAGGACAGACATATCTCCTTCTCTCTTTAACACATATGAATGAATCATGACCAGGAACTCCAAACATAGACCTGTGAATTGCAGATCACATCATGTATGGGGACGCCGGAGTTGATGTCATCAGTTACCTTGTTTACCTAATGTAATGGCCCGCTACTAGAGGTGGCCAACTGGCCATGCTGAGGGAAGGAGGCCAGTGGCCTGTGTACGATCCCTCCATTGTTGTTAATAATTTTGTCAAGGTGAAACTGTGGAGGACATCAGCTACGTCTCGCCGAAGGATGTCATTTGAAATAAGAGAGATGTACAGTAAGGTAAGTGAAGCAATACAATGGGTGGGTGGGTGGGTGGATATATTGATAAATACCTAATAAAATCCCCACAAGTTAACTGGCTTTGATCACATAATATATTAATAAAAACAATAATTCAAATTTTTAAATGTAATGCATATTAATGGTAATGGTTTAGTGTGTGGTAAGTAATGAATGATATTTTGGTTCATGTAAGTGAACCCAA
Organism: Homarus americanus; assembly: GCF_018991925.1. NCBI lineage: Eukaryota > Metazoa > Arthropoda > Malacostraca > Decapoda > Nephropidae > Homarus > Homarus americanus. The sequence goes on along the minus strand of NW_024725031.1, from coordinate 3,486,406 downwards.
AATATTCCCTGTAAGTTTATTGGGAATTAAATATTTTAACACTATTCTCTTACGGTATATAAGTACAAACACCCGGATTACTGAATTGTACCGCTTGTAAATATCTATTTTTTTTTCTCATCACAGCATTAAGACACTTAGTATTTAGTTATCATCAGTAACACATTCATGATGCATGCTATCAGGAAGCGAGTTTGTTAACACATATATACTGTACTGTACACACTTGTGTTGTTGGCAGGTCAGCTGGTAATCAACATGGAGGAGCTTGGAAAGCCAGCAAAAGACTCTCTGATGAGTAACAACCTTTCGTACTCTACACAGGTCTACGCTGCATTGTCAGGTGAGTCAGTAGGTAGAGCGCAAGTAAACAAACTAACCCCCAGATAATATATTGAGCATCGTGGTTTAACTTATAAACATGTGCGTTAATGATATCATAGGACGCTTTACTTACTATAAAGTAGACATCTCGCTTATGTTCATTTATCATAATTTCATCTCTCCGGCAGCTTCTCTAGGGGCGCTGGCCATTGGGAATATCATGGGCTACTCCTCCCCGACCGGGCCACATCTGCTGAGTAACTCCACGGGGGAGTCACTGCAGCTGAGCCAGACAGAGTACAACTGGTTCTCGTCGTCAGTCAACCTGGGCGCTGCTGCTGGTGGTCTGGTGGGCGGCCTGTGTATCAACACACTGGGCAGGAGAGGCACCATGTTGGCCTCCGTCTTGCCTTACCTGGCCGGGTGGGTGCTAGTAGGTGCGTGTAAATGGCGTTTTCCTATTCGTGAATCTGCAGTAGACGAAGGTACTTGCTGGGAGACTTGCTTACTACAGTGCTCTCTCTCTATGTATTGAAGATGTCTTCTCGGCCTTTCGTTTCAGGCTGAGAGAGATGAGGTCCCCTGACAGCTCCTTTGAGAACAAATGATTTAAAACTTCAACAAGATCTTCATTTTCAGATCCGAGGCTCACGGCAACGCCTTAGAGGATTTTCTTGAAACTTAGGTCACAAATTCCTTGTATATTGTAAATCGAAGTGAACTATATTTGAGGTGTTGTGTTGTTTAGAAAATTATCTCGGAAAAAGTAAGTTTCTACGTGTTGAGGTGCTTGAGACAGTTCATGTTCTAGCTAAGTCTCGCCATGATCTCCACCGATTGACTTCACGAATGAGACATACAGTATATGCTTTGAAAAGAACACCGTGTGTAACTGTGTATATCTTCTTTTTGATAGTAGTGCATTTTTTTTTATTTCAAGGATATTTCAATAAAACTTTCATCCACTTGCCTTGAATTCAAGTGAGTTAACTGTTTTTGGTACGTCACCTGGTGGTCACTTCTGGTACTAACTAATTTTCTCTCTTTAAAAATATAAATTAAAAACTCTACAATTTCTGGGTAATAATTGCCCTTATTAACCTTTTGTAGTTTTTTCTTTGTTTGGATACTTTCTCAAATGCTGAAATTATAATCTAAGTAGAAACGTTGCGAAAAGTGAAAATAGTAAAACACACATTTTCATTTGTTCGCAGGTTGTGCCCAGAACTTTGCAATGATTTTGCTGGGTCGGCTAATAACAGGTATGTGTATGGGCGTGACATGTGTGGCAGTGCCGACCTTTATTGCTGAGTTCTCCTCCGCCAACATCAGAGGCACCCTGGGTAAGTCTGCCTCATTATAATACTCCATAAACTATAGCCTCACCTCAACCAAGTCTAAGATATCCATTGCATTATGCAATTTGTACAGTACCAGTAATAACTATAACACTGCCCAAAATAGTGCAATACTATGAACCTGGTATTACTACTGTATATGACCGCCATAACAAACACATATGCTTGTTGTGTACACAGGCAGCGGCTTCCAGCTGATGATCACGGTCGGCGTTCTTTACGTCTATGGTTTGGCTCCGGCCGTCGGCAACTTCCGGTGGCTGGCTGTATCCTGCAGCTTCCCTATCGTTCTCCACATGATTATGGTCTACTTCACCCATGAATCACCCAGTTATCTTATATCTAAAGGGAGACATGAGCAGGCAGCAACGGCTCTCCAGTATTACAGAGGTAAACACAGTCATCGTTGCTTTCCTCTTATAAATCTTAGTCCCGTATTTACCATTGGAAAGGTTTTATTTAAGCATATTTACAAGGTGCACTAATCCTCAAAATCTCCTTCAGTTTGACAGATCACTAACGTGTAATTATTTCACGCTTAAATCTCTATGCGTTGCCAGCATAAAGGTACCGTACCGTCCATGTACAATGAAAGACAAAAGTCGTGTCGTGAAATTTGGTGAAAACATGTGCCGAAGGGCTAAACTTTTGGTGCGCTCTGCCTTGTGGTAGGGCTCTCATAATGCTTCACGAGTTATGTTTAATCTTCGGACAAAACCGCGACACGACTTTTGTCTTTGATTGTACATCTTGACTGGATGTACTGCAGGGAGGAGAAGGAATAATCTGAACTTTCTCGACTCCCGTGATAGTCAAACTCTTGCACTTTATCGAGACCCAGAAGGTTGTGTCGTTATAGGGTGTTATAAACAAAGTCCTTCTCTACCTAAATAATACAGACCTTCACGTTCCTTTAACCTTCTTCGCAAATTAATCAACTTGACATAACTAACTGGTCATTATCTCCTCTTCTCCTCGTGTTCTCTGAGGTAACTATCCTCCGGCTGTCCAGGAAAACATTACAACATTGAGAAGGAGCTCCGACAACTACAGAGTTATTTAGAGGAGACTCAGGAAAGAAAGCGTTCACTGGCAGATATTATGAGACCTTACAACCTGAGACCATTCATGATCTGCTTGATGCTGCTGCTGTCATCCCAGTTATGTGGAGTCACCCCTGTCATCTTTAACATGGGAATTATTTTCAAGGTGAGGCAACATACTGGCAACTTCCAGGTTCCTGCAGGTCGTCAACAACATTAAATATACTTTATTTTACATTATATGGAAAACAATTATATAATTTAATGTAGGGAGACAGGTAGATAGGACTTTTTGTACAAGAGATAGGACACGTAGGATTAGGGTGTGTTTTCCTGGGGCTGGGATAGGGCATGTAGCTGAGAGGTTAGACAGGGTTTTGTCAGGGGAGGGTACCAATCCAGTAGTGTGTCTTAGTGTGGGAGGAAACGACATAGGAAAGGTTAGGAGTGAGGAACTTTTGAAGAGGTATAGGGAGGCGCTAGGGAAGGTTAGAGATAGGAGAGGGATCCCGATAGTATGTGGTGTCTTGCCTAGAAGAGGGGTTGGTCGTGAATGGCTGTCCAGGGCAATTGCTATAAATTGCCGACTGGAAAAAACATTGTGCAAACAATGGTTGGGCATTCATTGATAGCTGGCAACGATTCTATGGCAACGACTACCTGTACAGTCGTGACGGAGTACACTTGTCTCGTGCGGGGGTAAAGACGTTGTCTGCATCCCTGGAGCGTGAAATTGTCACTCCAAAAGGGGGGTTTCGCCAGTAGAGAGAGGTCGGGGAAAGTGGGAGTCAAAAAACAAGCAGGTCCTGGGAAGTAAAATTAGTTACTCAGGACGAGGGGTAAAACAGGACCAGGGAAGGGCAGGCTTAAATGTATACTATACAAACAGAAGGAGCGTTCGAAATAAAATAGACTTGCTAAGAGCGGTTGTATGTACCGAGAATGTAGACGTCATAGCAATCACCGAAACTTGGATGAATCTGGCGAGCAAATTTTTTTTATCAGAGTACCACATAGAAGGGTACAACCTTTTTCACAAGGACAGGGAAGGTAGGAAGGGGGGAGGGGTCTCACTCTTCGTCAAGGATACATTAAAATGTTGTATTAATAATTCAATAAAGGGTGAAATAGGAACCGAGTCTGTATGGGCAGAAATCACGGAAGGAAGAGAAAAAACTAATTATGGGAGTGATTTACAGGCCCCCAAGTCTGGGCAAAGAAGCAGCTCAGCCCATATGGCAGGAAATAAGTAGGGCAGCAAAATGTAACAACCTATGCATTATGGGGGATTTCAACTTCAGAAATATTGATTGGAACAACATTGTAGGTGACTATGAATCTGAAGACTTTCTAGACGCAGTACAGGACAATTTTTTGAAACAACTAATTACAGAACCTACTAGAGGTAACAATATATTAGACCTAGTATTAACAAATAAAGAAAATATTATCAGAGATATCACAGTAGGGGAAGAACAAAGTAACAGTGATCACAGAGAAATCAGGTTCACCCTAAATTGGGAAACAAAAAACAATGACAATATGGTCAGAGTCCCAAACTTTCGGTTGGCGGATTATCAGGGATTAAGAAGGTACCTAGGTGAGGTCACCTGGGAACAGTCACGTCAGTCCCCAGTAGGAAGGGGTGAGGTCATAGATGACACAACAATTGATCATGACTATGATATATTCACTAGTATACTACATAAAGCACAAGAACAAAATATACCATACAGAAAAATTAGGTCAAATAAGAATGAGCCAAGGTGGATGACCAGAAAACTTAAACATGACATAGGAATAAAGAAAGGAATTTATAAGAAACTAAAGGGAGGGGAGGAGCAGCTCAGAAATAGGTATAATGAACTATCTAGGAATGTTAAGAAAAATGTAAGGAAAGCAAAGAGAGACTATGAAGTCAAACAAGCAAGAGAATCCAAGGCGAATCCCAAGGGATTTTTCCAGGTATATAGAACAAAAGTCAAGGACAAAGTTGGGCCTTTACAGTCATGGAGGGGAGAAGTGATAAATGGCAGTGAGGAAATAAGCAAAGCATTGAACAACAACTTCTTATCAGTTTTCACAGAAGAAATTCTCGAGGAAATTCCAGAGGTGGAACTGATATTTAGGGGAAAGGAAGAAGAGAAATTAAAGAATATCACTATCAGAAAAGAGGATGTTCTTAAGAGGATAAATAAACTAAAGAAGACAAAATCCCCAGGGCCGGATGAAATTTTCCCTCGAGTCTTGAAAGAGAGTAGGGAACAGATTAGCAGACCCCATGTAAATTTATTTACAAAATCATTAGACACCTGAGTTGTGCCAGACTTGTGGAAACAGGCAAATGTAGTACCCATATTCAAAAAGGGAGACAGAGCATCAGCGTCAAATTACCGGCCGATCAGTTTGACGTCAGTAGTGGGGAAATTCCTTGAATAAATTATAACAGATAGCATCCGATCGCATCTAGAGAAAAGCAAATTAATCAATGATTCGCAACATGGGTTTACAAAGGGAAAATCTGTCTAACAAATCTGCTGACGTTTTTTGGAAAGTCTTCCAGGTAGTAGATAATGACGAAAATTACGATGTTATTTACTTAGACTTTAGCAAAGCATTTGACAGGGTACCGCATCAGAGGCTTCTGAGAAAAATTAAGGCTCATGGTATCGAGGGGAAAGTTTTAAATTGGATAAAATCATGGCTCACCGATTGAATGCAGAGGGTCAGCGTAGATGGTGTTAAATCTGAGTGGGGCCGTGTAACCAGGGGTCAGTACTAGGCCCACTCTTGTTCATAATCTACATAAACGATCTAGATACTGGGATCAGCAGTGACATAAGCAAGTTTGCTGATGACACCAAAATAGGGCGGCAGATTAATTCAGGGCAGGATGCAAATGCATTACAGGAGGATCTAAATAAACTGCAGGGGTGGTCTGAAAAATGGCAAATGAAATTCAACACCAGCAAGTGCAGCATACTTAATATTGGAAGAACAAATACTGACAATGTATACAGCCTTAATAACATCAACCTAGAGAAGTCGACTTGTGAAAGAAACCTAGGGGTACTTGTAAGCCCGGACCTACGGCCTAGAAAACAGTGCGTTAATGTTCGAAATAAGGCAAACAGAGTATTGGGTTTTATATTTAGAAGTGTAAGTAATAAGAGTGCAGAGGTCTTATTGCAATTATATCTTGCGCTAATCAGGCCGCACCTCGATTATGCGATTCAGTTCTGGTGCCCTTATTATAGAATGGATATCAATTCACTAGAGTCGGTGCAGCGAAGAATGACGAAAATGATTCCGGAACTTAGAAACCTTCCATATCAGGATAGGTTAAAGAAACTTAACTTGCATTCCCTAGAAAGATGAAGAGTGCAGGGAGATATGATAGGAGTATTTAAGTGGGTGAAAGGAATCAATAAAGGGGATATAGATAAAGTTCTTATAATATCCGAGCAGGATAGGACTCGGAGCGACGGATTTATGTTGGATAAGTTTAGGTTTAGGAGGGAGATAGGAAGAAACTGGTTCACAAATAGGGTGGTGGACGAGTGGAACAAGCTTAGCAACTTTGTAGTAAGTGCTGGAACTCTGGAAAGTTTCGAAAGGAGGCTAGATAGATTCATGGATGATAGAGAGTGGTAGTAACTCTCGACAGGAGCTGCCATGCACAGGCCAACCGGCCTATTGCAGACTCCTTATTTTCTTATGTTCTTATGTTCTTATGTAAATGTTTTTGTTTTGTTTTCTGTAATGGTGTTATTGGTTCACACACTTAGTGGTGATTATAGCTTATTACTGCATTAATAACCACATATGCAGTAGGGAGTTAAAATGTTATCGTTGTAGGACGCCGGGGTGGGGTTGTCAGAGGAGGTGAGTGAGGTGGTGGTCAGCGTGGTGCAGGTGGCGGTGACTGGCGGCGCCTCCCTCCTCATGGACCGTGCTGGCAGGAGGATAATGCTGTTGCTGTCCGCCGCCATCATGGCCGTGTCAATTGGTCAGTCATCCCATCACAACATGTTATATCCCGATGCTGTTGTCACATGAACAACTCTGGATATAGAATAAACTAAAAGTTGTCCAACATCTTCAATGTAAACTGATAGTAAATTAAACATAGTTTCGCTGCCCATCATATTATAATTATGTAAAATAAGTTATTACTCTTGTTGACAGTGAGTCTGGGCGTGTACTTCTACCTGAAAGAACAGGACAGTGTGTGGGCGGCGGAGACCTTGGACTGGTTACCACTCACCTCCCTCATACTGTTCATCACCGCCTTCTCCCTTGGTTTCGGCCCCGTCCCTTGGCTCATGTTCGGTGAGTCCCTCCTTAAGAAAACCTACGAAGGGTCCCCAGGATTAGATTCAAAACTGCTTATCCAATCTACTCCATAGCAGTCCTTTCAAACTGCTTTTGTCGCCCATATATATATATATATATATATATATATATATATATATATATATTTGTATATATATATATATATATATTTATATATATTTCATTAGCCCAATAAAGCACGCGGACTTCTACATACAATCAACACCTCAACCCGCCAGGATTCGAACCCACGGCCCACAAGCCTATGACTGTGACCGGGGAACGCTAACCGCTGGACCACCAGGATACTAAAAGCAGTCCTAGACTTTGTTATATTTCACACAAAGCCTGTTCAACGAGCTTATGGCGCCGTGAACTTCTAATGGGGACCACCCGTATCACGTAGGTGGTCAGAGTAACGTTTTACCAAATCCGGCTTCGAAACACGAGGATCCATATATATTTCATTAGCCCAATAAAGCACGCGGACTTCTACATACAATCAGGCTTTGTGTGAAATATAACAAAGTCTAGGACTGCTTTTAGTATCCTGGTGGTCCAGCGGTTAGCGTTCCCCGGTCACAGTCATAGGCTTGTGGGCCGTGGGTTCGAATCCTGGCGGGTTGAGGTGTTGATTGTATATATATATATATATATATATATATATATCACTGTAAGTGCGCGTGATCCAGGTATATACAGTACTGATAACAACAAGAAAACACGAAGTTCCCAAGCGCGTTCGTGTAATTCACATCTTCAGGGGTGAGTACAGATTAAGGAGTAATTATTGACAAGGCTAATATATACCCTGTACAGTAAAGGAGAGCGAGATCAAGTCCCTAGGGACAGCAGGTGTCCACCATAAACACTTGTCAACCGTCAGTGAGACAAGACGTGCCCCGAAGGTGCTCCCGGTTTTAGCAGCCAGGCCGAGTCTGTTTGGCCCTGCCACTCCCCCTGCTCCCCAAATATGTAACTGTATATTTTCAGCCTTCTGGCTGCCAAGCTCTTTCAATAAACCGTTAATTATTATTATTATTATCATTATTATTTATAATCAGGTCATAAGGTAGGGTGACCCAACCCTTTCCTCTGTTACAAATCATCTTAATCACAAAATTGTCCAATTTGTACAAGCAATTAGTCAAATTCATGTTGACAGATTCGATATGTTTAAGAGATTAGATTCTGTAATGCTCCTTCTGACAATTGAATTACAATGTAATATTGAGGAGGCATTATCCCAGTCAATGTAATACTAATTACCTTTCATATGAATGAACAGAGCATTGGATTCCTGGCCTGTCCTAACACTATATTTATGCTGCATTTACAAGGTTCCTTGTAAGGAATGTAATACGCTCTACTTAGGCCAGACGGGAAAAGTTTTTATAACTAGACTTAAACAACATAAATAAATACATAAATAAATAAACTTATATATATATATATATATATATATATATATATATATATATATATATATATATATATATATATATATATATATATATATATATATATATATATATATAAAATCAACGACCTCACCAGCCAGGAATCGAACCCTCGATCTACTGGGTGGGACTAGGGAACGCTACCGACCAACCCACAAGGACACTAAAAGCAGTCCTAGGCTCTGTTATATTTCACACAAAGCTTTGTGTGAAATATAACAGAGCCTAGGACTGCTTTTAGTGTCCTTGTGGGTTGGTCTGTAGCGTTCCCTAGTCCCACCCAGTAGGTCGAGGGTTCGATTCCTGGCTGGTGAGGTCGTTGATTATATGTTCAAAGTCCGCGTGTTATATATATACTATTTCCGTAGGTGAACTACTTCCCCTCGAGGTTAAGGAAGCTGCTGGCAGTTTTGTTTCGTTTTTCACTCGTTTAGCTGCCTTCTGCATTACCCTCGTGTTTGTCCCTCTCCAGGTGAGTCTCTATGGCCCTAACTTTCCTTCCTCACAACTAAAGTCAGCATCAGTATAAACAATGAATATCAGACTCGACTGTCAGTTCATATAACCATACCAGTACTTACTATGACCAGACAGTATCCACATACCTGCTGAAATTGTTAATAAAAAGTTGAAGCTGCCTTTGTCGTTTAAGAGGTTTCTTGTTCACAAAGAGACGGATAAAATGCACACACACATATACAAATTGATAACCTGTCTCGTTTTCACAGACTGCCATGGGGGACTACGGTGTGTATTGGCTCTTCGGAGGAGTTTGTCTGCTGGCCTTGGTCTTCACCTTCTTGCTCGTACCGGAGACTAATGGCAAGACGCTGCAGGAGATCACAGCACATTTTGGAGGCCCCACAACCATGAGTCCATGCAATATGACCCATGAAGCCTGTGTCGCTGGTCCTGTACATAATACATCGTCAGGAGTGGACAACAAGGCATACACCGACTCGGTGTAAGCTGCGTATTATTTCAGATATGTGGATGTGACAGTGACCGAGTGATCACTTCGCTAAGCCAGCAAAGAGCTGATTGATAGGTTTTGTTTGTACCTGTGTGTGTGTGTGTGTGTGTGTGTGTGTGTGTGTGTGTGTGTGTGTGCGCGTGCGCGCGCTTTGTAACTAACTGTGTAGTATATCAGAGATAGGACCTTCTCAGCAGAAGTGGTACAGATGAAGTCAATTATACATGGCTTCAATCAACAATGTCAACTGACCGCTTGTCTGGACTGTGCATACTCGTATACTCATCATGAATCACCAGACGGTGCTAGGCTTGACCAGACTTGGCCAACACTGAAGCAGGTTCCGATAAATTCAGGAGCCAGTACTTACCCAGTACTTGCTAACAGTGCGTAACAGAGACGTGACCGACCGCCCAAGCGGCTAACGAGCCGATCAGCGTTGTAGAGGCTAAAGGTAAAAAAGTAAGTAAAAGTGATTTGGTCGTTTTGGAGTGGATAAGCGCCGCCTGCAGCATTTATTTAACAACTCAAATTACTCACCTAATGTACTGAGCAAGTCATCCCTACACAGCCAAGCTTAGAGAGTTTGGAGCAAACTTGAAGAGTTGAAGTACCCAATCTTCTTCCAGTTAAAAGAAGAAGAAACCACAAGAACACACAGGTGGTGGCCCAAGAGCCTCCATGCGAACATAGAAGAACCAGACCCACTATATGAACAAATAACACCATCACTTAACAAATGTAAATTAATACACATTACATGAATGAATGTCTAGCTAGCTTAGCTCTCCCCTCCCTCCCCCCCCTGGCCTCCCATGAGCGGGCGGGCGTCTGCTGTGTCTAGCCACCCCAACCAATTCCCTCGACTCAGCTAGGTGGACAGCCCACCTGTTATTACTCCCTACTACATTACTTCTCGTTTCTATTCTTTCATTCTCTCTTTCCTCTCCTCTCTCATGGCAAAGTCATGTCACTTTACTTCATCATCATCATCATCAGGATTAATTATATAAAATTAGTTATTTTCGTTTGTTTTTAATGATAATTTTAGTGATTAATAATTTGGCGATAACATTGATAAGTGATATTGCTTGAAAGTAACTTAATTATATTTCATCATAATATTATTTGGATGTATTTACCCGTTTTGAATAAACTGATATGTCAGGTCTTGTCTTGCTTTCTTGCACTCCCACTCTGGAAGAGCCCCTGGTGGCACCATCGCTCCTGAAAGTGCCCCTGGGTGTCTTCACCGCCTCTGGCAGGGCCCCTGTGGTTGCCACCGGCCCTGGCAGGGGCCATAAGGACGCCACCCTTGGGCTAGCCCTCTCGGGGCGCCGCCGGCTCTTGTGACAGCCCCTGAGGGCGCCACCGTATCTGGGAGGGCCTCTGCGGGCGTTGGCGCCTTTGAAAGGGCCCCTGAAGGAGCCACCGCCCCTGACGGAGCCGCCTCCCCTGGAAGAGCCCCTGGTAGCGCTGCCGCCCCTGGGAGGGCGCTTGGGAAAACCTCCTCCAATGGCAGGGCCCCCTAGAGACGTCGCCGCCCCTATGACGGCCCCAAGGATCGCCTCTCCATCTGGGAGGGCCCGTGGGGGAGCCACCGCTCTTGGAAGGCCCCCAGGGGGCGCCACCTCCTATAACAGGGCCCCTGGGAGCGCCGCCGCCCCTGGGAGGGCATTAGGGGGCGCCGCCATCCTTAGGAAAGGCCTTAGGGGGCTCCGACGCACTTGGGAGGTACCCTAGGGATGCAACCTTCTTTGGGAGGGCCCCTAAGGACGCCGCCGCCCCTGTGAGGGGCTCTAGGGGCGCCTACGCATCGGGGAAGGCCCCTGGGGTCGCCAATGCCCATGGGAAGGCTTCTGTGAGTGCTGCAGCCTTTAGGAGGGCCCCTGGGGGCGCCACTGCCCTCAAAGGGTGCCTGGAGGCACCACTGCCCTCGAAGGGCCCCTGGGGGTGCCACCGCCCCTAGGATTGCCCCTGGGAGGGCCACTGATGTCGCTGCTACCCCTGCAAGGGCCCCTGGGGACGCCGCCGCCCTTGTAAGGGCCTCTAGGGGCGCTTCTGACTGTGAGGGCCCCCTAGGAACGCCCCTGATCCTGTGAGGGTCCCTAGGGGCGCCTCTGCATCTGGGAGGGCCCCTGGGGTCACCGACGCCCCCTTGAGAATCCTAAGTGGTGCCGCCACCCCTTGGAGGGCCCCTGGATGCGCCACCGCCTCTGGAAGGGTCCCTAGGGGCGCCACCGTCCCTTGTGAGGGCCCTTGGGAGTTCTGCCGCCCCTGTGAGGGCCACTGGGCGCGCCGACACCCCTGGGAGAGTCCCATGAAGCGCCGCACCTGGTAGGGAAAAAGGGAGGTTCCCAGGGAGCGCTGCCCCTATAGGACCCCTGGGGGCAGTTGTTTTTGCACTATTTAGAGCAATGTGAGATATGACGGTAAATAAATACACCTCATCGCATTTCCAGTATCATCGCATCCTGAACAACGTAAAGGAGAATAAATATCCAACAGGAAAACATAAGTTGGCGTGTTGTTCTGACTGACTGTTCTGTTCTCCTATTGGCTGTCATTTCGTGGATTTACATTTTAGTCCACCAATCACAGTTAAGTAAGGGGTTTCTGGACGCATGTAATATGAACGACACCACGACCACGGGGCCTCCCAGGGATGGCGGTGTCCCCATTGACCCTCCCAAAGACGGAGGCGCCCCCAGTAGCCCTGCCAGAGGCACTGGTGCCCCAGGGGCTCTCCCAGGGACAGCGGTGCTTCTAGGAGCACTCCCAGGGACGGCGGCGCCTGCATGGGTCGTGCCTGGGTCGCCTGCTTCCCAAGGGGCCTCCTCTGGTGTGCTGGCTCCTCCAGGGAATCTCCCAGATACAGTGGCGGTCCCAGGGGCCCTCCCAGGAAACGGCGGCTCTTCCAGGGGCCGTTTCTCCGGGGGTAGCACCCCCAGGGGTCCTCTCAAGGGTGGTGGCGACCCCAGGCGGTGGCGTCTCCAGGGGCCCTCCCAGGGTCGGCTGTGCCCCCAGGAGCCTTGCAGGGGTCAATGGCGTGCCCTCTCAGGGACGGTAACGCTCCCAGGGGCCCTTCCAGGGACGGCTGCTCCCACAGGGACTTTGCCAGAGACACTGTCGCCCCCAGGGGCAGGTATTTTTCCACTTATTAGAACAATGGTTAGATATGACGTTAAATAAATACACCGCCCAATGCATTTCCAGTATCATCGCATCCTGAACAATGTAAAGGAGAATAAATATCCAACAGGAAAACATAAGTTGGGTTGTTGCGCTGACTGACTGTTCTGATCTCCTATTGGCTGTTATTTGGTGATTTACATTTTAGTCCACCAATCACAGTTAAGTAAAGGATTGCTAGACGTATGCAATATGAACGACACAGCGATCAAGCAAGCTATAGGGCTTTTGGGAGGAGGCGCCCCCAGGGGCCCTCCCACGGATGATGGTGCCCCGAGGGGCTCTCCCAGGGATAGCGGCGCTCCTAGGTGCCCTCCCAGGGACAGCAGCGCCCCTAGGGTTCCTCTGAAAGACGGCGGCGCCCATCGGGCCCTTTCCAGGGGCGGTTACGCCCCAAGGGGCTCTTCCAGGGACAGCGGCGATCCCAGGGGCACTCCCAGTGGAAGTGCAAGGGGCGGTGACGTCCCCAGGGGCCCTCTCAGGAACGCTGGCCTCCCCTGCGACTCTCCCAGGGGCCCTCCCAGGGACGACAGAGCCCCAGGTCCCTGCCAGAGGCACTTGCAACCCCCAAGGGCTCTCACAAAGAGATTGGCGCTCCCAGGGGCTCTCCCCGGGGTTCTCCCAGGAGCCCTCCCTGGAACAGTAATGCTCTCAGGGGCCGTGCCAGGGGCGGTAGTACCCATAGGGTCCCTCTCAGGGGCGGTGGCGTCCCCAGGGGCCCTCCCAGGGACGGATGCGCCCCGAGGGACCTTGCCAGGGACACTGTCGCCCCCAGGGGCTCACCCAGTGACAACAGTGCTTCCAGGAGCCCTCCCGGGCAAAGTTAAGCGCGGACTTACTGTAGTAATAATTATAATAATAATAATAATAATGATAATGATAATAATAATAATAATAATAATGATAATAATAATAATAATAACCAACCATAATTACAACAAGTTACCAATGACAACAAGTTACCAACCATTAATAATGCCTCACGATAAATAATGATGAAAAATCAGGTAAAGAAAAATAACATTGCAAATTCTTTTATATTTATTAATACAAAAAAGAGGGAGATTAAATAATGTAAAGGCATACATAGAAAAAAATAACTTTATACACGTATATATCACGGCTTCAGCTCATTTCTGTAGAAGGAAATTGCATTGAACAATAATCTAAAATAAAAGATGTTTCCAGAGTACATCAGGTGACTGGAATCTTTGCTTTTATTAATTAGATCATTGCATCTCAGGTAATAAGGCAAGTTTGACTTCTGACAACAAATTCTGAAGTTAAGAGGATAATCTTGAACACCAAACACGAGTGACGCTCCGGAGAACTGGCGAGGGTCTCCCTCCAAATGCTGCTTGAAGGTTTTCTGTTAATTTTTGTGGATATTATCATTGTTGCGGCCGGGAGGGGTTGGCGGACACCGGTAACTAGTAAATAAGTTCTCACTAAACCCTCCAGCCCCTGATGATGTGGCCAGCCATCTCCTAATGACCTGACTATGGTATCATGGACCTATCATGGCCATACAGTATAAACTGTACTGTACAAAGAAGTAACACAGCACTCAAGTATCACCTCCGCATGGGTGGCACTGACATGATAATATATATTTGTTTTCTAAAAGTTAGCACAACTAGAGATTACATTTATATACATTTTATACTATATATTGTACACAGCTGACGAATATAACAAAGATTTCTGTATAACTTACTTGAAGCTGGACATGTTAAATATTATATAAGGCGTTCTTCTACTTAAAAACGTTCAACTTACAAACTTTCAGAGATACAAACATCATTAGTGAGGGAGGTTACATGCCAGAACAGGTGTTTAATGTGAATGAGACTGGATTATTTTGAAGAAAATTCCAGATAGAACAAACATTACCTAAGAGGAGAAGAGTGAGCAAGGTTTTAAGGCTGTATTAAAGGGTGTAGCTGTACTAAATATCCATAATCTTTTCATTTTTTACAATATGTTTGGTATCTACAAGAGTAAAGTTGGACTTACAAACAAGCCTCAGGAACGTAACTCGTTTGTAAGTAGAGGAGCACCTTATATATATATATATATATATATATATATATATATATATATATATATATATATATATATATATATATATATATATATATATATATATATATATATATATATATCGCTGCACTATTAGTATTATAACTAACCTATCTATGTACATAAGTTGTCCCTTATTGAGGTGTGGAGGGGGAAGGAAGGAGGAAAATGAAGAGCAAGAGAAGAAACTGGAAAACACGGATGTGAGAGAAGATGGGTAGGTCTTAGATAAGCAAGTGTATAAGAATGTGAATGAGCGAGGCTGGGGTGAGGAGTTGAGGAGGATTGGGGAGGGGCTGGGGGGTTGGGGAGGGACTGGAAGGGTTGGAGCAGGGCTGCAATGAGGCACACACGGGGAATGGCACGTCTCAGCCAGGCAGGACTTGGTTGAGGAGTGGCGGAGTTACACTGTATGATGTCGATTGTCCTCCGTCTACCGGTGCTCCCCATGCTCACTCTCCGGGGGGTAGCTCATGTAGTATGGGGGATAGTAGTTATGCCCACTGTTAGCTCCCACCGTGCTATAGACGGGTGGGATGGGTGTGGTGGGCGGGGGCATCATCTTGAGGGTACCTGCACGAGAGGAGGGTGGAGGAGGGAGGGTTGGATAAGGTCCCGGGTAGCCTGCCCAACTGCCAGGGGGTGGAGGAGGCTTGAGGCAGGTGCAGTTCCCGTGACTTCTCATAGCCAGTGGCCCCGCCAGAGGTCCTCCGCGGTACTGGGAGTCAGAGCGGAGGCGGATCAGGCAGATGATGATGATGAGTAAGGCCACGAAGGCAACTACACCCCCCACGATCCCAATGATGACATTGTCCATATTGGTCAGGCCGCTGCCAGAACGTGATGGGGAATTGGATTTCTCAACCTCATTAAGCTCATCACTGGGTCGTCCGGTCATGTCGTCAAAGGTGATGATGTTGTCGGTGGTGACAGGTCGCCGCAGTGTTGTGGTGAACAAGGGAGGGTCAGTGGTGGTGGAGGTGGGCCGACCCTCACAGGTCAGGTCACTCTCACTCAGGGTAGTCAGAATAACACCCTTAAGATTCGTCGGGGCATCACAGGTCATGTTATAAAGGTCATCTCGGGTCCCATGGCCTACCAGCCAACGACGAAGAGTCCTCATGTTACAGTCACAGAAAAGAGGGTTTGAACCCAGGCCAGTGAGATGTAGATGACGCTGACGAGAATCAAGAGTATTGAGGAACTGAGGACTGAGGGAGGTGATGCTGGAGTCTGATACGTCCAGCTGTATTCTGGAAGACATCGGTACCGGGAAGAACACATCGGAACGAAGATCACTAACATTGGTATTGACAAGACCGATTTTCAGCTCAGGACTGTTGATGCCAGCAAAGGCACCTCCAGAAAGAGCCTCAACCGAGCGTCCACGGACAGTGAGGCTCCGGAGGCGAGGGTAGAAGGCTGGGTGGAGTTGATCATGCACCTCTCTGTCAGTTAATTCAATGTCGACCACTTCAAGCCCCGGGTGACCTTCCAGGATGCCTTGCACGTCCAGCACGACAATCAGTGGTAATGTGTGTAGGTGAAGCTCTCGTAGGGACCGTAGAGGATTGAGAGCCAAACGCTCGATGCGGTTTGCTCGGGGAAGGTGAGACGCTCGCAGGATCTCAAGATCGTTCAGGTAGTTGAAGTCACCACGAACAATATAAGCGAGAGGGTTGTAGGAAATGTCCAACACGCGAAGGTCGGGTATCTTGGGCCAGGCCATGGCGAGACCGTAGCTCAGGTTCGGTATCTTGTTTCGTGACATATCTAGCTCCTGGAGGTTCTGAGTCAGCTCAAAAGATGACTCTTTGATTTCTACAATGTTGTTGTCAGAAAGGTTAAGAGAAATTAGAAAACGGGCCTCGATGATGGGAACTTCTGTAACATTTGTGCCAGCGAGGCTGAGATGACGCACAGTCTTGGGTTCATTCAGCAATATAAATATAGCTTCTGGAGTGAGTGGGTTGTAAGATAAATCAAGCACCTTGATGTTGACCAGAATGTCGGCGTTGCTTGGCACGTTCTGGATCTTATTGTGGGCCATGTTGAGGTCACTTAGGAAGAAATACTGAAGACGGAGGGTGTTCACTGGCACATTGTCAAAGAAGTTGTGAGCCAAATTTACCGATTGAAGTTTCTGAATCTTAGTCCTCTGGAATATCATCTCTGGCAGAGTAGAAAGTTTGTTGTGGCTCAAGTCCAGGTGAAGACGAGCGATTCCCAAAAATACATTTTCTGGAAGTTCCTCAATTTGATTATAACTTAAGTTGAGATCCTGAAGCTGCGTCGAGTTCTGAAAGGCACTCTCAGCCACAGCTTCTATCAGATTGTTCTTCAGGCTCAGTTCTCGCAGGTGAGGAGCGTTTGCAAAGTCATTATTCTCAAGACTCTTGATCTGGTTACTCTCAACATTAAGGTGCTCCAGGTCACTAAGGTCACGGATAATCTCTGGAGGGAAGAAAGACAGTCGGTTGTGGGATAGACTCAGCCAGTTGAGCTTAGAGTGGAGCTGGAAGGCGAGAGGCTGGAGGAAGGTGATATCATTGTGACTCAAGTCCAAGATCCTCAGCTCCGTCACATCAGCTGGGATGGTCAGCTTGAAGTACTCCTTCTTGAAGGATGGCAACATGTTATTGTTGAGACGAAGGATGTGCAACAGAGCGATATTGAGGAAGGCTGTATCGCTGACACTCCTGATGGTGTTGTGGCTCAGATCCAGAGTGTGGAGGAAGAGAAGGTCCTTGAAGGCCTCACTTGGGATCTCTTTAATTTCGTTGTGTTGGAGGTTGATCACATTGATGAACGACTCATTGAACTGTCCGGGTCTGATCTCGACAATCTGGTTCATACTGAGATCCAGAGTAGATAGTTTCCTCACTGGGTGGAGGAGGGTGACAGGCAGGGAGGACAAGTGGTTCTCGCTCAGGTCCAGCATCTTTAGCTCCGGCAGGAGGACAAAGGCATCTGACGGAAGACTCGTGATGTTGTTCTTGGACAGGACAAGAGTATTCAACAGCGGGAAGTCAAACTGCGGCAGCTCACTCAGAAGATTCAGACCCAAGTTAAGCTCCTTCAGGCTCTCTCGCAGACCGATCAGACTCTCTGGGATGAGGTTCTGAAGTTGGTTACCGTAGAGGTTCAGACTCTCCAGGTACGTGAAGTTAGAGAACGTGCCCTGAGGGAGTTCCCTGATGATGTTGTGGGCGATGGAGAGGTGGTGGAGGCTGGTGACAGTCTGGAGGCTGCTGGCAGAAATCACTCCAACACGGTTATAGTCCAGCGTTAGTGACGTCAGCGTCCTCACCTGTACCAGTGAAGAGAAACATGTTAGTTTTCTGTTAATTTATAATTATGACTAAATATCATGTTATTACTGTATTATTATTATTAGTAGCAGTAGTATAAGAAGAAATTAACCCAAATGTAAATTATGAGGAAAAATTTTTATATTCATTATGATACAAATAAATATTTACATTGACTCTGTGACGTATACTGTTGATTGTTATGCCAGAATATAAGGCCACACATTTTTTTCCATTAAATCTTCTTTCAGAACAAATATTACATAACAAAGGCATCAGAGAACACTTCCTAACTGAGAGAAGTAAAAGTTAGACCTTGAGCATCATAATAACAGAGTACAATCTCATGGACTGAACACTCAAGAGGTGAGTTAGTGACCTTTGCCAAGGCGGTCCAGGGGATGGCCAGGATATTGTCGTCGTCTAGCTGCAGAGTCTCCAAGGAGGTCAGCCCCTCAAATGCCTCCTCCTCTACCTGTGGGCGAGACACCCATTAGTACCTATCAGTCTCTCTCACCTGGTGTGTAGAGCGGTCTCTAATATGATAAAATTTCAACTCTTTGAACACAAATCATTAATCTGCACATCACGGAATACCTAGCCAAGATTTTGAGCAAAATTAATTTTCAAAAATTCAAACCCTCGAACATGGTAGCATGGATATTTCTTTCTGTTTTTAAAACCGTATAATAATGTGTTTGGAGGTAAGCATTGACTTTACACCTTGGCTGTCCACCAATTGCCTGGTTTGTATGTTTAGGGAGGTGGGGGAGGGATGCACCCAGCCAAGTTGCCAGTTAGGAATTTCGAGGCTTGTAAGTGGCGTGGACTGTACAGTATATGTTGAATCAATATGAGCTTATATGACAATTTTGCTATATAAAAATATATGCTGTATATGTTTCTAAAATCAAAGTCTCGAGATATTCAGAATGAGCCATCGCTTGTCCTCACACTCACAAGACCGGAGAGTACTATTACTGTAGTTCCTCACACTCACTCACCTTCCTGATGGAGTTGACACCTAATTTGAGAGACTTGAGGCCAGAGAGCTGCCTGAATGTGCCGGTAGGAAGCTCCCCGATGTTGTTCCTCGTCAGATCTAGCTGTTGAAGGGTTGTCATTGGCCCGAGAGCCACCACACCACCTAGCGTCTATTGGAGGAAAATCAAACACACAAAATATTTTGTTAGAAGAATGATAAAACATACATTCAATGTCTCAACCAGTCTGCCACCCAGCCTACTAACCAGTTTATCAACCAAAATGTCAGCCAGTATGTTAACCAGTCTGTTAGTCAGTGTGTTAATGCGTCTGTTTCAAAGTTGTACTTGACCATGACCTCAAATCTTAACTGAAACCATTATATTTTACAGTGATTTTATTTAAAATTGCAGTGATCTTAAACTACTGAAGTGATCTTAGTTTAACCTGACCTTCCCAAAAATACCCACAAACACCTACCTGGATTAAATTATCATGAAGTATAAGAGTCTTTAGGTTGGTGAGCTCCTTGAGGGCGTCAGCAGGGATCTCCGATAGGAAGTTGGAAGACAGCTCTAACTCCTCAAGTTTGGCCAGACCACTAAAGGCATCGTTCCTTATACCAGATAGTCTGAAAATTTAACTTCATTGTGAAATTCCGCCATTCAGTAGATAAATTTTCTAGGTTATTACCTGAATGTTGACTTAAATCACCACACAAGTAATCTATATTTCATGTATATCCACAATGGAAATGTGGACAGGATAAATCTCAATAAAATCACACAGGAAAAAGGGAAACAACGGAGCACCTTAGCTTTTGTCTTTATTCAAGACATCTTCAGAGGCTTCTGAAGATGTCTTGAATAAAGACGAAAGCTAAGGTGCTCCATTGTTTCCCTTTTCCTGTGTGATTTTATGGAGATGTAATCTATAGTGTATCATGTAGTTGTTATTTTGGGTTATTTACTTACCCATGTAATTGTTTAATTATTTATGGAATACTGTACTATTCATTATTATGATTGAAACTTTCATTAATTTGATATTTTTTCTCTTATCAAAACATTTAAATGATAATAATAAAATAATAATAATAATAATAATACAAGCTGTTGCTTAGTATTACCCCTGATGCCATTATCCCTTGAGCGCTTCAAGGGGTGAATCTTGAGGTGATGCTCGTAAAGTTATCCAAGTAATATTTCCCTTTAACAGGGTCTTTAACACAGTCTAAAGTAGAGTAGAAGTGAAAGTCTTGACGGTGTATAATTATGATGGAGGTGCCGAAGAAAGAAACACACTAAACCACAGTTAATAAATAATGTATTTCTCCTAAACACGAAGTACTGTATATTGAAACTATTGACAAACGTAAGTTAGAATTAAAAAAAAAAGTTAAACATTGAAGTTTAACACCAAGACAGATACAAAAAAAAATAAATAAAAAGACTATCTTGAGGCCGACCTGTTGTACGAGAGGTCGAGAGTGATGAGTTCTGAGAGCTCCTTGAAGGCGTCATCCTCCAGGTTTATGAGGCGGTTGTGAGACACATTAAGGAACACCAGACCTGGAGCCTCCACCAGGGACGACTTCTTCACCGCCTCTGTAAGTCGGTAAATGATGAGTGCTATTCTGTCCTCTTCCTGTAGGTGTAGTGAAGGAGAAGAAGGGAAGAAGAGAGGGAGAAAGAGGGAGGAAGAGAGGGAGAAAGAGGGAGGGAACAAGGGAGAGAGAGAGAGAGAGAGAGAGAGAGAGAGAGAGAGAGAGAGAGAGAGAGAGAGAGAGAGAGAGAGAGGGGAGAGAGAGAGAGGAGGGGGAGAGAGAGAGAGGAGAGGGAGAGAGGGAAAAGAGAAGGAGAGAGGGAAAAAAGATGGACAGAAGGGCAACTCAGACATTAGTTTTAGTGTAGGAAAGGAGAGAGGAATGAGAGAACATAAGATGATAAGAACATAAGAATGGAGGAAACTACAGCGGGCCTATTGGCCTATACTGGGCAGTCCCGTTTACACCCAACCCCTATTGCTCATATATCCATCCAACCTACTGTATGTTTGAAGCTATCCAACGTATTCGAGTTAATGATGATATTTAGTAACTTGTTCCACTCATCCACTACTCTATTTCCAAACCAACGTTTACCTATCTCGCGCATAAATCTAAATTTGTCAAATTTAAAACTATTGCTACGAGTTTGAGTACCTTTGTTATATCACCTTTGTTTAACCCTGACTTCCATTTATACACCTCGATTATATCGCCCCTTAATCTACGTCTCTCGAGGGAATGCAAATTAAGATGCCTTAACCTGTCTCTGTACTCAAGGTTCCTAATGCCCGGGATTAGTCTCGTCATTCTCTTCTGAATTCTTTCTAGGGATTCTATATCCATTCTGTAGTACGGTGACCAGAACTGAACTGCGTAATCCAAGTGAGGTCTCGCAAGCACAAGATATAGTTTTAGGATAACCTCGCTAGTCTTGTAACTAACACTCCTTGTATGAACTAAAAGTACCGTGTTGGCCTTGTTTCGAGCAAATACACAGTGTTGACTTTAGTTTAATACATTTGGAAGAATCCCTTGGGATTTGACTTCGCCTCCCTTGCTACCTTCAATTCATTATTCCACTTTTCTTTTATCTCGGTCCTAACCCTACTGGTCAATACCTAATAATAATTTTGAGGAGAAGGGAATGGAAGAGAAGGGAATGGAAGAGAAGGGAAGGGAAGAGCAACTCACAGCCATTTATTTTGACAAAGGAGGGGAGAAAGGGTTTAGGAAAGGTAAAAAGTAGGAATTTTTGGGGTAAGTGTTATGGTGCAGTCAGACGAAGAAATCTACCCACATATGGCTGCTACACCAAACATGCTCTCACACTTGAGTCATAAAATATACCTTGGTTAGCATGTTTATGCATCATTAAACAGAAAATTGCTTGATATATTCCATATTCTTTCCTTCATGTGTAAAAAGGAATATTTCACAGCCTAATGATGCTTCCCTCACCTATATCATTTTCCTGCAAGGTGAGAACTTTAAGATTTGCCAAGCCTCGGAGAGCAGTGGAGGGCATGGCCAGGAAGCTGTTGCCCTCCAGATGTAGGACCTGCAGATCCTTGAGAGAGGTGAGGAGGCCAGTGTCCAGCTCGCGGATGTGGTTGTAGGCCAGGTTGAGAGTCTGTAAATGTGGTGGAAAGTAATCAAAGGGATCATTTATGTCTCAGGTCTTACAACATACAATCTCAAAAAATTAATACACACCGCTTATCAGATTTTGTGGCGACCGTGTGAGTGTTTGTATTGTATTACAAAAACAACATTGTTCTACAGTAATTTGTCCGAGTTTTTGCACATCACCAAGTGAAGACAATGTGTAAAGCAACATTGTCCTAGCATGTGAGATACTTCGGATATCAAAAAGTGAGGACAATGTTGCTGTTATAATACAAACATTCACAGAGTCTATAAGAAATTGTGTATTCATATTTTAAACTGCATTATAAAATATTCACAACTGTGAGTGTCTACACACACAAGGGCACCACAAATAACAACAATAACATCAATGGTTAGTACTTGTAAGATTATTTTAAGTATTTCCATGATAATTTTAAGGTTAATTCATGAATGTTTTAAAGATTCTTTTGGATTATTTTTAAAATATTTTTATAGCACAGTATTATTTACCATGTGACTATATTAAATATCGTAATTTTATATTGTTGTTCCACATTCATGTTTATAACTAATTTATGGTTTATTATTCCAAGTGACTCTCCCTGCTGCCCTCTCTTCCTCTTTCCTTCCTTCCATCCCTTTTCCTTCCTCTCCCTCTGTCTACCTCCCATTTCCCTTTCCTCCACCATCTACCCTCCCCACGTCCCTTCTCATCCATCCTCTACCATCCTCCCCATGTCCCTTCCCATCCATCTTCTACCCTCCCCACGTCCCTTCTCATCCATCCACTACCCTCCTCCCCATGTCCCTTCCCATCCATCCTCTACAGCTACCCATTTCCCTTCCCATCGATCCTCTACCCTCCTCATGTCCCTCCCACTCCACTCTACCTTTCCCTCCCTTCTCCTACCCCTCCAACTCTCCCTTCCCTTCCCCTCCCCTCTCTTTTCCTCTCCCCTACCCCTCCCCTCTCCCTTTCCCACCCCATACACTTTCCTCTCCCCTATCCCTTCACCTCCCTCTACCCTTCCACCTCCCCCTACCCCTCTCCATCTCACCTGTAGGGCGGTAAGCTTGGCTATCTCGGAGGAGGAGAAGGTGGGGAGATAGTTGCTCCCCAGCAGGTTGTGGTCAAGTCGTAGCTCCTGAAGGTGACTCTCCAGACCCTCGAGCACGTCCTTGTTCAAGCGGCGGATGGCGTTCCTCGAGAAGTCCACCTGTAGGAACCCGAAACAGGTGGTGAGTGTGGGTAGGTAGGTTGGTGTGAGTGTATAATAATAATAATAATAATAATAATAATAATAATAATAATAATAATAATAATAATAATAATACTGTAATAATAATAATAATAATAAACGGTTTATTAATAGAGTTGCAGCAGGTGGCTGAAAATATACAAACTTACATGTGATTTAGACATAATAATATACATTCAATACACTTACAGGGCTGTACAGTACATGAATCAGGAGTTGTTTATTATTTTAACAATAGATGAGATAGTACTGTTCTTATATCTATCAGTGTGGGCTTTTATGGGCTGAATTTTGTTGTAGTGGCAGACTGCACGAAATGGGCGGGGGACTGCCAGTGGCAGTAGGTGGCGATGACGAGGATGGTGCAGTAGTCCACTGCCAAACCCTGCTATTGCGTGGTGGTGGAGGTCACAGAGGGATGGCATTTCCAGGGTGGAGAGAGAGTTGTTGTAGCCCGAGTAGTCTGCGCCGAGCATGATTCTGCAGGCCCTCTTCTGTACATTCTCTAGCTGACGTTGTTGGGTAGAGTTGAGAGAACACGATCAGGTTGGTGACGTATACGTTAATTTGGGGAGAATAAATGCGTTGTAGATAGTCCTCAGCTTTGGCGTGGGTGCCCCAAGTGACCTGAGTCGATGTAGCATGTAGAGTCGGTACGAGGCTGCCGTGATTGTGTTGTTTACATGGGCCTTCCGGTCCAGTTTGTGGTCTATAGTTACAGCCAGGAGTTTGGCAGACTGCACTAACTGAAGAGGATGGGCACCCACTGTAACTGCTGGAGCTTGAACTGGAGTGGTGGCGGTATTGACTACGGTTTTGGTGTGGTTGATGGTGACCTTGTTCTCCGTAGACCATGCCTGTAGCTTGTCCAGGGTGCCTTGTAGCGATGAATAGTCTGGTGAGGTGTTGTCCACTGTAACCCCCACAGTGCAGTCATCCACATACTTCCACCTGTGAGGAGTGTCCAATAGAGCGTCGTTGATCAGGATTAGGAAGCACAGTGGTCCCATCTTGGTCCCCTGGGGAACACCGCAGGTGAGGTGTTGGAATGTGGAGACAGAACCCTGGTACCTCACTGCCTGACGACGCTCACTCAGGAAATCAGTGAGCCATAAGACCAGGTTGGTGGGCAGCCCTAGTGCAACGGCCTTGTTGATAACAGTGCAGTAATCAACAAGGTTAAAAGCCTTCCTGAAGTCAACAAGGGCAACGGCCAGTGATGTCTTATGTTTCTCCAGGTTTTTGTGCAGAAAATCCAGGAAGATAACTAAGCAGTGTGATGTAGAGGAGGTCCTCATATTGCCAAATTGTTTTGGTTCAATTGACTGATAAATACTAGCAAATGCCCATTCAAAAACGAAGTCTTCACAGAGTAGACTGGATATGAGGGTAATGGCAACTGGCCTGAGGTCACTAGGGGACTATGAGGTGGGGACCTTGGGGATAGGGGTGACAAATGCGGTTTTCCATTCATTAGAGCATTTGCTTTGTCTAAGGGATGCAGTAATAATGGAACAGAGGGGGGTGGCAAGTTCGACTGCAAACTCCTTGTAAATTTTGATTGGGAGGTCAATTGGGGTTGTAGAGCATTTGGATTTAAATTTCAGAGAGTTTGTTGGCAATTTCAAATTGTTGAACACTGGGAGGGGAGGAGGGGGAGGGTAAGTAGGCCGGGAGGAGAGTGAGGTCAAGACTGGGTAGGGTATGATATATGGTAGCAAAGTGGTTATTAATTGTCCCAGCTGCCTCTGTGTGTGTATGTGTGTGGCAGAGATGCTGACTTATGGCAGGGAACCATAGGGAGAAACGGAGTACACAAGTGTGTGTGTGTGTGTGTGCGTGTGCGTGTGTGTGCGTGTGTGTGCGTGTGTGTGCGTGTGTGTGTGTGTGTGTGTGTGTGTGTGTGTGTGTGTATGTTTTATGGTTTTTTTTTACAGAGTATCGCCCACCCGGGCACAGGTCATCGACCCACAATGGAGGCGAAAAAAGAGGAGTAAAAAGAAATTAAAAATATTAATCTACACCACAAAGATGCCGAAAAACCAGCTTTTTGAAGTGAGACACATTGTACGAGTATGGAAACACAGAAGAAGGCAGAGCATTCCACAGTTTGGCAGTGTGAAGAAAGAAGGATGTACTATAATGGGTTATTCTAGTGTGACCGACATCCACAGAGAAACGGTGGGCACCGCGGGCAAGACGAGTAATACGAGCCCTCGGCCTTGCCGGCGGTACACAGGATGCCAAATCCACCTAACATTGACCGTTAAAGTACCTGTAAAAGAGAGAGAGTGAAGCATCATTGCGGTGTAAGAGAAATGGAAGAAAGATTATCAACTAAAGGTGGAGAGTAACAAAGGTAACAATGGTGACAATTAGTGAAGGATAAAAAAGGATGGCTTACCTTCCTAAGGGGCAGGTCAGAGGGTGGCTTACTTTCCTGAGGGGCAAGTCAGAGGGTGGCTTACCTTCCCGAGTGGCAGGTCAGAGGGTGGTTTACCTTCCTGAGGGGCAAGTCAGAGGGTGGCTTACCTTCCTGAGGGGCAGGTCAGAGGGTGGCTTACCTTCCCGAGTAGCAGGTCAGAGGGTGGCTTACCTTCCTGAGGGGCAGGTCAGAGGGTGGCTTACCTTCCTGAGGGGCAGGTCAGAGGCGGTAAACAGCTGTCCTCTAAGGGCCTGGATGCCTGCGTTCCTCTGGGTGAACTCCACAATGTTCATCCTTTTAGAAGAAAGAATTGATGATCACCATATATAATGTTCATAGGTCCTCGTGGTGGAGGAGAGGAGGAAGGAGCTACTACAGTATATATATGTTCAATGGATGTTCATAGATCCTGTACCTCTACCATACACCTGTACCTCTACCATACACCTGTACCTCTACCGTACACCTGTAACTGTTCCTATACATTAGACCAGTGGTCCCTAGCCTTGTGTAGGCTCTGGGCCTCATTTATCATTGGAAATATAGTGGAGGGCGCCAAGACTTTGGATCTACATTCAAGAAAAAAAATCATATATACTGTACAGTTATTAGCTGTTTTACACAAGTCTAACTCTTACCATTTGCATTCATTTTACATTTACTCATGGATCATGCATTCTTAAAACGTATGAAGTTATTACATTTTTTCATTACTTTCACTCTGACAAAGAATCCCCAAAATTTCACATTTGCTAATAAGCCCTTGCGGGCTCCATAATATGGTCGCCCGCGAACTACAGGTTGGGGACCACGTATTAGACTGTATAATATCTCACTTGAAGGGCAGCAGGGGGAAGTCCCCGGCGAAGGCCACATTATCACAGTTAATGGTTATATTGTGGTCACTGTTCTGACACAGACAGGGCAAGATGAGGCGGTCGCTCACTTCCACGCAAGGAAGCTGACCCACGGTCCTTCTCCACGTCAACGCCGCCGTCACCACCGTCAACGTCAGAGCCACCGCCTTCATGCCTGTGGGAGACATAGTCATTAACATGTTTATATGGAAACGATTAACGAAGAGTACATACATACATAAATAAATAATGGTTGCCCCTTGTGTAACGAGGATGGCCGGTCCTAGGACCACCTAGGCGTGAACTTGTTTAGGTGTAGATGCTGTCGCCAACACAACAACCACACCCTAAGTTAACGAGCTGCATGACCCAGTGTCAAGGAATAGTCCGAGAATACCGGACAACTCGCCAACTGCACTGGCTAACCATTACCCTGGAATACGATCCGCAAATCGATTAACATTCAGGTTCCCAATTACTGCTGGCTAGACAGAGGCAAATGGCGTAAAGAAACTTGCCCATAGTTTCACCCTGACGGGGGATCGTACTCGGGTCCGCTCGCTTGCGAGGCGAGAATGCTGACCATTGCATCATACATACACTTGCTAAAATATGTAATTGTACATTGAGCCAGAGAGTAAATACGAATTTATAGAGATATGGATATTATTGACCCCAGGCTGGATTATAGACGCTTCTTGTGCCTTATTGTGATAGTATAATCGGGCCATACTTAATACAGGTCTCTTGGGGTTTGTTAATATTTTGTATACGTGTGAAGAGAGAGAGAAAGAGCAGGAGCAAAGGTCTTATGGTTACCTTGCGGGAGAATGATATCCTCTCTCTCACACCTACACTCATACACCTACTAAACACAAATACTCATACTACACACACACATATATATATATATATATATATATATATATATATATATATATATATATATATATATATATATATATATATATATATATATATATATATATATATATATATATATATATATATATATATACACATGCACGCACGCACGCACGCACGCACACTTGCCCTACAGGTGTCCTCCGTCAGTGTTCACCCTCAGGCGATACCATCCTGACTGGGGGTGACTCTCTCTCTCTCTCTCTCTCTCTCTGCTTATTAGATAGATAAATACAGTAGATAGATAGATAGATAGATAGATAGATAGATAGATAGATAGATAGATATAGATAGATATAGATAGATGAAAGAGAGAGAAAGATAGATATGAGAGAGAGAGAGAGAGAGAGAGAGAGAGAGAGAGAGAGAGAGAGAGAGAGAGTAGTAGTAGTAGTAGCAGTGGTAAACAAGATCCAAAGGTCCATTACGACAGAACGGCCAAAGTGACAAGTTGCAGCAACTATTGCTGCAAATACCAGAGAATTTAAAGAAAAAAGTAGCTATAGTGCAGGCGGTGGGCGCCTCGAACTGGTTACTACGTTACCGATAAGGGCAAATGGTTTCAGTCTCAATAAACAAGAATTTACAGATGCCATTGCTCTTAGGTACGGTTGGCCAGTAGAAGGTTTGCCCTCCCAATGCGTGTGTGGCTCTTCCTATGACGTCGATCACGCCATGGTGTGCAAGAAAGGGGGCTTCATATGCATGAGGCATGACGAGGTAAGGGACCTTACAGCAAATATGTTGAAGGAAATCTGCCGGGATGTCATGGTAGAACCGACCCTCCTTCCATTGGATGGTGAGATCCTCCAACATAGGACTTCAAACACATCTAACGAAGCCCGTGTTGACGTCAGTGCTCGAGGATTCTGGACGCGGGGACAGCGAGCTTTCTTCGACATCAGGATTTTTGATCCCATGGCCGCATGTCACCGTAACCTAGCTCTCGATGCTGCACACAGGAGGAACGAGAACGACAAGATAAGGGCATATGGGGAAAGAATTCAAAATGTTGATCAAGGCAGCTTCACTCCTCTCGTGTTCACAACCTCTGGTGGGATGGGACCAAGTGCAAGATGTTTCTACGCCAGACTTGTGGAGGTGATCTCCGAACAGAAGCAGCAGCCCAGAAGTTATGTTGCAGCCTGGATGAGATGTCGACTGTCCTTCTCTCTTCTTCGGTCGGCTTTGCTCTGCCTCAGGGGAACGAGAGCTTCGTCCTCAATGCCGACAACAACTGCAGATATTGACTATGAGGCTACAGTCACTGAATGCCGCATAGATCTGCGGCTCAACTAATTCAACACAGATAGGATAGCTACTTATGTATTAGGATATTTAATATTAAGGTAATAAAATGGCAGCGAAGGTGTGGCTATTGGGGGAGGCTGGAGGCCACGTTGAAAAAAAAAAGTAGTAGTAGTACATAGGGAAGTAAACACTACATCACATACTTGTAATACTGTCCTCTTCTTCAGCACATCTACATGAAGCACCTCACCTGTAACGAGAAATAATATTAATAACAATAATAATAATAATAATAATAATAATAATTATAATAATAATAATAAACACACAGCGGCCTCAACACAGTACAGTACATACATAAGGTTAGGCCACATATCTACTGTATTATACAACAGAACGACCCGGCGTGGAATTATATGGGCGTGGAGTTACGAATGTGTACTCCTGGGCGTGGTCGAGGTCATGTGGGGGGTCCATGATCAAATAGTTGATGGTATGTAGAATTGAGACCACTGATATCTCTCTCTCTCCCTCTCGCTTTCCCCTCTCTGTCACCCCCCCCCTCCCTACTTTAGGTCACCCCAGCCTAGCCACTACCCCCAAGCCACAAGTCCCAGCCGCCCCTCTCTGCCACCCCATCACAGCCACCATCCTCCCTCTCATCACCCTCCCAGCCACCATCCTCCCTCTCATCACCCTCCCAGCCACCATTCTCCCTTTCATCACCCTCCCGGCCACTACTCTCCCAGCCACCATCCTCCCTCTCATCACCCTCCCACCCACTACTCTCCCAGCAACCATCCTCCCTCTCATCACCCTCCCAGCCACCATTCTCCCTCATTACCCTCCCAGCCACTACTCTCCCAGCCACCATCCTCCCTCGCATCACCCTTCCAGCCACTACTCTCCCAGCAACCATCCTCCTCCCATCACCCTCCCAGCCACCATCATCCCTCTCATCACCCTCCCAGCCACCATCCTCCCTCTCATCACCCTCCCAGCCCCTCCACCAACCATTCTCCCTCTCATTACCCTCCCAGCCACTACTCTCCCAGCCACCATCCTCCCTCATCACCCTTCCAGCCTCCCAGCAACCATCCTCCCCTCCCATCACCCTCCCAGCCACCATCATCCCTCTCATCACCCTCCCAGCCACCATCCTCCTCTCATCACCCTCCCATTCTCCCTCATTACCCTCCCAGCCACTACTCTCCCAGCCACCATCCTCCCTCGCATCACCCTTCCAGCCACCACCTCCCTCTCATCACCCTCCCAGCCACCATCCTCCCTCTCATCACCCTCCCAGCACCATCATCCCTCTCATCGCCCTCCCAGCCACCATCCTCCCTCTCATCACCCTCCCAGTCACTACTTTCCCAGCCACCATCATCCTTCTCATCACCATCCCAGCCACCATCATCCCTCTCATCACACTCCCAGCCACCATCATCCCTCCCATCACACTCCCCAACCACCATCATCCCTCTCATCACCCTCCCAGACACTACTCTCCAAGCCACCACGCTCCTTCACATCACCCTCCCAGCCACTACTCTCCCAGCAACCATCCTCCCTCTCATCACCCTCCCACCCACTACTCTCCCAGCCACCATCCTCCCCTCATCCACCTCCCCTCCCAGCCACTACTTTCCCCCACCATTCTCCCTCTCATCACTCTCCCAGCCACCACCCTCCCTCTCATCACCCTCCCAGCCACTACTGTCCCAAGCCACCATCCTCCCTCTCATCACCCTCCCAGCCACCATCCTCCCTCTCATCACCCTCCCAGCCACCATCCTCCCTCTCATCACCCTCCCAGCCACCACCCTCCCTCTCATCACCCTCCCAGCCACTACTCCCCCAGCCACCATCCTTCCTCTCATCACCCTGCCAGCCACCATCCTCCCTAGTGAGCGAGTGTAGATGAGTGAGTTTGTTGACGTTTTGTGGATATATGCCTCAGGCAGTACACCTTTCACCCACAACACCCCAGGCATACACCCGCTCCCTAGCAACACTCCAGGCAGGGCCGGATTCAGGAGTGGGCGAAGTGGGCCCATGGGCCTCCACAATCTGGGGGGCCTCCACATATTACAATATTTTATTTATTGGTTTATTCATTTGGATTATTTTTATTTTCATTCTTTAAAATTCATGTTTATCTATTCCATCGCGTAAAACTATGTTCAGCAAGAAGCGTGATAGAAATTAGGCTAGCTACTCCTTGATATTCATGAATACCTGGTTTTTCTATGAACCGTATATTTTTAATGAATGCTATTGTTTGTGTTGCTAATAATATATTTAGAATTCCACAAACATATATTGATTAAAAATGAACTACATGGAATAACGAAATTGAGATTAAAAAACATAAAATATTTTTTCATTATCACTTCCATTACGAATGCCATCAGGGCGCTGTGTTTGTTGACAGTCAGTCGGAGGGGGTTGGGTCGTGTAGTATCTGCACATCAGTTGTTATGTGTCTGTCGATTAAAGAGGAGACTTGCATTGCCCATGATTCGTGAACTTCCCACGAGTAGACATAAATATGTCTTGCAGATGTCAGTCAGAAAAATTTCGGGTTCAGAATTTCCTTCCAGCAATTGATCAGTTCCTGAGTTCACTGGATCAACGGTTAAAGGCCTATGAGGAAACCTGTTCACTTTTCGGGTTCTTGTCTAAACTGGAGTCAATGAATTGTGAAGAAATTGAAGCAGCTGCTGCAAAATTGGTTGCCGAGTACAAAAATGATTTGGATCAAACACTTGGGAGTTCAACTTGTGCAGTTTACAGCATTCTTCACTCAATTTCTTGAAGACGAAGATGATGAGAAAGGGAGGGCACATTACCTTTACAAGCTGTTGATAGACAAGAAAGTTGTAGATACATTTCCAAATGTTGAAATAATGCTACGGATGTACTTGGTGCTCATGGTCACAAATTGTTCTGGGGAACGTTCTTTCAGTAAAATGAAGTCATTAAAAACAGACTTCGTACTACAATGTGTCATGATAGGCTCAGCCACCTGGCTTTGATGAGTATCGAATATGACATCCTCAGAGAGATTGACTTCGAAAAGTTGGTCAAAAACTTTGCAGCGGCCAGGTCATGTAAAGTGCCTGGTCTGTAAATAAAGGTAATGTTTATTTTCTATTTTGCAATTGATCAATGTTTGTATTCAATATATCCATTATCCATGGTCGATGGCAGTTATTTTTATTAAAATTCTTGTTTTTTCCAACATGTTCATACTTTTGTTATAATTTTATCAAATTCATTAAATTGTTTATTTGTTTTACAATTGGATGCAAAACTTCAATTTTATTTATAGTTGAGTTAATACTTATTCTGAATCTATCTGACCTTGGACTTAAAGAAGCCTATACATGCATTGGACAGAACCATTATTTGAGTAGAGGTTTATCTGATTACTAATGCAAAGAATCATCTCTCTGTAATAACTAATAATATATTCTTTTCTGTGAACTCTTGAAAATTTTTGACATGTGCGGTAGTAGCTATATCAGGGCTGGTCGACTTGAAACCACATGAATGACTCCAGTCATGTCTCACTTTTGTGTGTGTGTTTGTGTTGGGAATTTGTACAGTCTCGTTCAAGATTCTTCGAACATTGCTGGAGACAGCTGGCAACTCAAGACAGTTTGTTCACTATAGTACGTAGTAAAAATTATGAATAAATGTAAAAGTGATCGGTGATTGGTTACTTAGTTCCCCGTTGCTTAATTTAATGGTTGGGCTTTGTTGTTTCGTATTATATTATACTACGTACTATAGTAAACAAACGGCCTTGAGTTGTCAGCTGTCTCCAACAGTGTTCGAAGAATCTTGAACGAGACTGTACACTATCAATAAATATACAGTTAATTAAAAATTTCTCAGTGTTCTAATTTCCTCAATATAACTGCAAATGGCTTCAAAATTCTCCAAAGAAGTGTTCAAATTTCAAAATTTTCCCGGGGGGCTTACAGCGCCCCCGGAACTCCCAGATGTTGAGGCTCGCTGCACTCACCACCCCACCCTCTTGGGTAGTTATAATGAGGGGGGCCTCCACAAAGAGGCTGCCCATGGTCCTCCACAGGTCTAAATCCGGCGCTGCCTCCAGGCAGTACACCCCTCACCCACAACACCCCAGTATGTTACTGAGTGCCACCCAGTAACTCGCCCACTCAGTGAGTGGGCGAGTTACTGGATAAGTGACTGAAAAATAGCAGCAGGCAACTCCACAATTCCATTACCTAACTCTGGTCACACTCTCAGTCTTCATAAAAAAAAAGAGCGAATTTCCGGATCACGTTGGGAAGGGAATCAGAGCGCGGTTTCACAGTGACTGGCCAACAACAAGACCTAAACAACACTAAGGTGACTCCATGAAACCTTCGTGAGATCCAAAACCCCGATTAAGTGTGATTTCCACTCGAAAAATCAATTTAAAATCTATATAACGGAGGTCGGAAATAACAGCACGCCAACACCGCTCAACAGCAGATTAATTCCTCTAACTCCGAACAATAAGCTTTTAGTTACACTTGATGAACATTAAAATACCGGGAAAAAATATTCGTTTATGCACCCATTCAGAGATCGCTTTATGTCATAGAGATAATTTCACCACCAAGACGCTAGAACACCTTTTTTCTAAACCATGGACTTTCTGCACTAATTCTTGGGATTTCTTTTTCTTTTCCAAAGGACACGTCAAGGAAGGGAAAGTACTGTCACTCACACTAACAAACAATTGGACTTTTGAGTCTTTTGTCGTCAGCACAGACATGTGTCACTTATTGCACAACGTCAATTTAAAGTCTTTCGCTTCATTTTGTTGTCGTCAAAGTTTGCGATTAAGTATATATTTTCCTTGTTGGATTTTTATTATTTGTCTGTTGCTGTCATCAGTAGACATGTTGTAATTGCTGTTAATAATAATAATAATAATAATAATAATAATAATAATAATAATAATAATAATAATAATAATAATAATAATAATAATAATAATTAGTGTTGTTACTACAAATCATCTACTAATACACACAACAGCGACCCCAAAACTGAATTATGACAAAACATAAAAGACCATTCCACTCGCTTACCCCCTAACGACCAGCCTCTCATAACCACCCACCAACGATTCCTATCATATGGATGAGGTACAGTACGTGGGCAGGGGTATACGGAAAGAAGTGGGCGGAGATCCGTCATGGAACAGACGTGTCGTGGGCGTGGGCGGAGTGGTCATTCAACAAGTTTGAGAAGGTGAAGGGGTCAGGGGAAGATTGAGTGAGTGTGTTCAGCAGCGTGTACAGGAGAGTGTGTGCTCTATGACGTAATAGAATTTTAGAAGGGGAGAAAGAGAGAGAGTCTGGGAATTCTTTAAACGTAGGAGCTAAGATTAACACCTTCTTCTGGTTAACAATCGTGACCTGTTGACGTCAGGCCAAGACTAACATATCACACCAGATATTACCAAAGCAACACTGCCTCACTCAGCTTATCTCACCTGAAGGTTGACCACCCCAACGCTACCTGGTGGGGTTAGGGTAGAACAATAGGGAGATAGTTGTCGAGACACAGGTGACAAGAGACGAAGTCAAGTGAAACAAAAGCTCTCAGTGTGCTTTTGTTTCATGCTTGAGGGAACTGTGTGTGTGTGTGTGTGTGTGTTCCTCAGGTCCGCGTTCGATGTCATAATGAAAAAGGCAATAGTGGAAATCATTCTAAGGTTCACTATTGCTTCACCTCCACTACCAGAACACTGTAGCACTAAAATATGGAAAATGTTTGACTGTGCTTTGTGTACAGTATAGTTCATTGTCATTCAGAAAATAGCAACAGTGAAATTCCTTGTTGTGTTCACTGCCATATGCGATCTTACAACAAGGAATTTTCTTATATCCTTCTCTGTTTAGTCGTCACCCTTATTTAACGTCACTACATACTGTTAAAGTGTTATGTGTTTTCCGTTATACCCAGTGAACATCTCCTCGATGTTCACCGCTACTCATAACATAATAACAATCACTGCCATTTGTTCACTGTTCACCACTACTCATAACACAATAACAATCACTGCCACTTGTTCACCGCTACACACCATAACAATGAACTCTACACTCTAGTGCTCCTAATTCTTGGTGTTCTTATCTACGAGTATATTATGTAACAATGAACGCCACTGTGAAGGTGAGTGTGAACAGTAGTAGGCAGGAACGTAAGGAACAGTAGCAGACAGGGACGTAAGGAACAGTAGCAGACAGGAAGGTGAGGAACAGTAGCAGACAGGAAGGTGAGGAACAGTAGCAGACAGGAACGTAAGGAACAGTAGCAGACAGGGACGTAAGGAACAGTACTAGACAGGAAGGTGAGGAACAGTAGCAGACAGGAACGTAAGGAACAGTACCAGACAGGAACGTAAGGAACAGTACCAGACAGGAACGTAAGGAACAGTAGCGGACAGGAACGTAAGGAACAGGGGATCAAATTTCGCTTTTCTGTCAAGAGAAACGACTGGCTTGGGAAAGGTGCAGCGTTATTTTGTACAGTGTTATAATTACTGAGCTACAGTGCATTGGTGTTACAGCGTTACGGTATACAGTGTATAAATTTACAGTGCACTAGTGTTAGTGCCACAGAGTTACAGTGCGTTGGTGTTAGTGTTACAATATTACAGTTCACTGGTGGTGTTACAGTGCACTGGTGTTACAGTATTATCATGCACTGGTGTTACAGTGTACATAAATGTCATAGTGTTACAGTGCCCATGTGTTATGGTATTAGTGTCCATCGCAAATTAGTCAATGCATAGTGTTACAGTGTCACTAGTACTGCCCCTCCATGTTGTATCATATCTTCAGTATTATTACAACTCTCTCTCTCTCTCTCTCTCTCTACCCCCCGTGTATCTGCCTCCCAATTCCAGATTCTCAACGGAATTACTGTGAAATTTGGTTGATCAAGACGTGAGAGAGAGAGAGACCGTCACAATACACTGGCCTCTCAAA
This sequence comes from Homarus americanus, assembly GCF_018991925.1. NCBI lineage: Eukaryota > Metazoa > Arthropoda > Malacostraca > Decapoda > Nephropidae > Homarus > Homarus americanus. Next base: position 3,450,425 of record NW_024725031.1, on the reverse strand, counting down.
ACCTTCACGCTAAACTACCAATGTAAATTTCACTTTCGTGTCAATATTGAATGATTTGTTCACTTTCTTGCTCGTCCTGATTTTTCATCCATCATTATTTTAGTGGTGTTTTAATTGTGTTTTATTCGTGTTTTATGGTGTTTTATTGTTGTTTTAATTGTTTTAAATTGTGCTTTAATGGGGTTTTATTGTTGTTTTAATGGTGTTTTAATTGTGTTTTAGTAGTGTTTTATTGGTGCTTTAATGGTCAATAAACCCCAGCTTCACTTTAATATTTCCTGACCTCACTTCAAGCACATGAATACTTCATATAAAAATAAAATAATTGTACCCGTCTACCTGTCCACCAGTCTACCTATAGACCAGTCTACCTGTCCACCAGTCTACCTATAGACCTGACTACCCGTCTACCTGTCAGATAATACATACAGTAAGCCAGATGATTAATGCAGTAAGCCAGATGGTTAATACAATAAGCCAGATGGTTAATGCAGTCAGCCAGATGGTTAATAAGCTGAGAGAGAGGATATTACAGGTAAAATACTTGGTACCTGGACTAAAATCTCTTCAGTTGGGACAGAGGGACCAGGAGGAGGAGGACTATGTTAGCAGTTCACCTTGGGGTAGCAATGGCCCTCTCTACGCCCTGGGTCTTACTATGAGAGGGAGAGGGAGAGGGAGAGAGAGAGAGAGAGAGAGAGAGAGAGAGAGAGAGAGATTATGGGTGTGGCACAGTAATGTTAGTGGTCATAAGCTGTTCAGGGCACGGGTACGTTCATCTGAATTGGCACATGGGCACGTTCACTTATCTATAGAGGTAACGTTCCCCGGTCACACACATAAGATCGTGGGTTCGAGTCCTGGCGGGGTGAGGTTGCTGATTATATGTAGAAGTCCGAGCGCTTTATGGGCTTATGAAATATAAGTTTGCTCACGTTCACCTGAATTAGGCAGAGAGATCACCTAAATTTGCTCACGATCACCCAAGTCTGAGCACATTAGGAGGAGCGATCACCTAATCCAACAGGCGCACGACACACCTGATGCTGTAGTAAGATAGATGGAGCTCAGGTGTGTCGATCGTGTACGCCTTCGGGTATAAGTAATTAGCCACACTTTCCCCATGCTGCATTATTGTTTACTGTCTGCTCAGCTGATTCTCAGGTGAGTGACTCTCAGCCACCAGCAAGAGTTGTATGTTACGGAGGCAGTACAGTAAGTGTGTGGAATTATATACTGTACTTGTGTTCTCTCTTCTATTTCAGAAATACGTGAGTGTGGAGACATTAATTTATCCATTAAACATTATTATATTTATTTACATAAGTTGAATGCTACATTATTTGTTAATTAATACCTATGTATTACATGTATACCACGGACGAAGAAGTTTGACAACCTTACCGTGTGTACAGTGTATATATGTGTACTGAAAATGTATGTATATCTAAGTGAGAACTTGTGTGTTGACCCTTCTACCTAACCATCTGGCTATCCGAGACGGGGGAGGGGGTGGTGGTGAACAAAGAGGTGTGGGGGAAGGTGGTGGTGCAAGTGGTGATGGAGGTGATGGTGATGGAGGTGGTGGTGCAAGTGGTGATGGAGGTGATGGTGATGGAGGTGGTGGTGCAACTAGTGATGGAGATGATGGTGATGGAGGTGGTGGTGCAAGTGGTGGATGGGTGGTGGTGGTGGTGGTGGTGGTAGCAGCGGCGGCGACAGCGGTGGTGGAAGTGGTCGCGGGGTTGTGGTGATGGTGGTGAGGTGATGGTGGTGATGGAGGTAGTGGTGGTGGTGGTGGGGCAGCGGCGACGGCAGCAGTGGTGGAAGTGGCGGGGGTGGTGTGGTGGTGAGGTGATGGTGGTGTGGGAGGTGATGGTGGTGGATGGTGGACATGTGGAGGTGGTGGTGATGGAGGTGATGGTGATGGAGGTGGTGGTGCAAGTGGTGATGGGGTAATGGAGGTGGTAGTGGTAGTGGTGGTGGTGATGGAGGTAGTGGTGGTGGTGGCAGGCGCGACGGCAGCGGTGGTGGGTGGTCGCGGGGTTGTGGTGATGGTGGTGGAGGTGATGGTGGTGATGGTGGTGATGGTGGTGGTGGTGGTGGTGGTGGTGGTGCAGGACGGCAGCGGTAGTGGAAGTGGTGGGGGTTGTGGTGATGGTGGTGGAGGTGATGGTGGTGATGGAGGTGAGAGGTGGTGGTGGTGGTGGTGGTGGTGGTGGTGGGTGGTGGTGTGGTGGCAGCGGCGGCGGGTGGTGGTGGAAGTGGTCGCGGGGTTGTGGTGATGGTGGTGGAGGTGATGGTGGTGGTGGTGGTGGTGGTGGTGGTGGCAGCGGCGGCGGGGGCGGCAGCGGTGGTGGAAGTGGTCGCGGGGTTGTGGTGATGGTGGTGGAGGTGATGGTGGTGATGGAGGTGGTGGTGGTGGTGGTGGTGGTGGTGGTGGTGGTGGTGGTGGTGGTGGTGGCGGCGGCGGCAGCGTGGTGAAGTGGTCGCGGGGGTTGTGGTGATGGTGGTGGAGGTGATGGTGGTGATGGAGGTGGAGGGTGATGGTAGTGGTGGTGGTGGTGGTGGTGGTGGTGGTGGCAGCGGCGGCGACGGCAGCGGTGGTGGTGGTGGTGGAAGTGGTCGCGGAGGTTGTGGTGGTGGTGGCGGAGGTGATGGTGGTGGTGGAAGCAGTGAGTAGTGTAGGAAAAGGTCAAGGAGAGAGACAGGTGGGTGGGGTTACCGGGCACAGCACAAAGGTAAGATGGTCACTGCTGTTCGGATGCTCCTTGATTCGGACGTTCGTAATTTAATAAATACAAAAATACAATTTCTGTAAAGCAAACGAAGAAGTACTAATGTTAACAAAAATTTCAGAGAAATAACGGTATTGTATTTGAAATTTACAAGACACCAAAAAAGGATACTTCGGTCATATTGTTAGGGATGAGACGATAATAACAAATATTAATGGGCAAAGGTGAAGGTAGGATGGTCAGGGGAAGGCAGAGACCGAGATGGATGAATGAAATTAAAAACTGGGTCCCTAGAGAGACGCAATGTCTTGAAGCATTGGTAAAAAAAAACCCAGAACGTTATAAGTGGAGGAATGTGGTTACCAACCCTCAGATGTGAGGAAGGTACTGTAATTGACGAAAACTCTTATTAATTTAATCCTGGGACCTTGATAAGTTATCTTTTCACCACTAGAAGTTGATTGTGGACTCTTGTTACCTTACACACACAAACACACACTAGCTACCTTAACCACTCTGTTGGTATGAATGAAAAAAAAAGGAAATTGTCTCTCCTTCTCTATCCTTCTTTCACACTCTTGCTTTCTCTCCCTGTGTGTGCGTATGTCTTTCACTCTCTATTTATCTCTTTCTTTCTTCCCCACTGTATGTCTTTTTCTCTGTGTTTCTCCTTCTGTGTGTTTATACTCGATATAGAAGATACAAGTTGAAAGATACAGTAGGTTAGGTTAGGTTAGGTTACATAAGAACATAAGGAGTCTGCAATAGGTCGGTTGGCCTGTGCATGGCAGCTCCTGTCGAGAGTTACTACCACTCTCTATCGTCCATGACTCTATCTAGCCTCCTTTTAAAACTTTCCAGCGTTCCATCACTTACTACAAAGTTGCTAAGCTTGTTCCACTCGTCCACCACCCTATTTGTGAACCAGTTCCTTCCTATCTCCTTCCTAAACCTAAACTTATCCAACTTGAATCCGTTGCTCCGAGTCCTATCCTGCTCGGAAATTATAAGAACTTTATCTGTATCCCCTTTATTGATTCCTTTCACCCACTTAAATACTTCTATCATATCTCCCTGCACTCTTCGTCTTTCTAGGGAATGCATGTTTAGTTTCTTTAACCTATCTTGATATGGATGGTTTCTGAGTCCCGGAATCATATTCTTCGCTGCACCGACTCCAGTGAATTGATATCCATTCTATAATAAAGGCACCGGAACTGAACCGTATAATCGACATATAGTTGCAATAAGACCTCTGCACTCTTATTACTTACACTTCTAAATATAAAACCCAATACTCTGTTTGCCTTATTTCGAACATTAACGCACTGTTTTCTAGGCCGTAGGTCCGGGCATACAAGTACCCCTAAGTCTCTTTCACAAGTCGACTTCTCTAGGTTGATGTTGTTAAGGCTGTATACATTGATAGTATTTGTTCTTCCAATATTAAGTACACTGCACTTGCTGGTGTTGAATTTCATTTGCCATTTTTCTGACCACCCCAGCAGTTTATTTAAATCCTCCTGTAGTGCATTTGCATCCTGCCCTGAATTAATCTGCCGCCCTATTTTGGTGTCATCCACAAACTTGCTTATGCCACTGCTGATCCCAGTATCTAGATCGTTTATGTAGATTATGAACAAGAGTGGGCCTAGTACTGACCCCTGGGGAACCCCACTGGTTACACATCCCCACTCAGATTTAACACCATCTACGCTGACCCTCTGCGTTCTATCGGTGAGCCATGATTTTATCCAATTTAAGACTTTCCCCTCGATACCATGAGCCTTAACGTTTCTCAGAAGCCTCTGATGCAGTACTCTGTCAAATGCTTTGCTAAAGTCTAAGTAAATAACATCGTAATTTTCGTCATTATCTACCACCTCGAAGACTTTCTTAAAAAACGTCAGCAGATTTGTTAGACAAGATTTTCCCTTTGTAAACCCATGTTGAGAGTCGTAGATTAGTTTGCTTTTCTCTAAATGCGATCGAATCCTATTTGCTATAATTGATTCAAGAAATTTCCCAACTACTGACGTCAAACTGATCGGCCGGTAATTTGACGCTGATGCTCAGTCTCCCTTTTTGAATATGGGTACTGTAGGTTATGTATCTAAGCTACTGTGCCGAGTAGCAACCTTGTATATAAGCTACTGTGCCGAGTAGCACCTATGTATATAATTACGTGGCAACACTGCACGTGTTATGTGGCAACATTGCCCCGAGGCTGCCATATGGCAAGGCAGTCTCAGTCTGACTCTGTGGGCCGTGCATGGCACACGCAAGTCACCACTTGTATTTCTCCTATCCCTTAATAAATGGACTTCAATGTTACCCGGTGTTTCCCTACCCATCACTGCATTCTTCAGGGAACACTTGGAACCTTCAGGTACTACATTTGCCTGTTTCCACAAGTCTGGCACAACTCCCGTGTCTAATGATTTTGTAAATAAATTTACGAGGGGTCCGCTAATCTGTTCCCTACACTCTTTCAAGACTCGAGGGAAAATTTCATCCGGCCCTGGGGATTTTGTCTCCTTTAATTTATTTATCCTCTTTAGAACATCCTCTTTTCTGATAGTGATATTCTTTAATTTCTCTTCTTCCTTTCCCCTAAATATCAGTTCCACCTCTAGAATTTCCTCGCGAATTTCTGTGAAAACTGATAAAAAGTAGCTGTTCAATGCTTTGCTTATTTCCTCACTGCCATTGATCACTTTCCCCCTCC
>NW_024725031.1:3254959-3439959 GCF_018991925.1 Homarus americanus | reverse complement strand
CCTCCTCGTCTACTCACTTCTCATGGAAGCAACACCGATAACACTAACAAGTAACACCCACAACACCACAACACCACAAGCAACACCACAACACCACAAGCAACACCCACAACACCACAACACCACAAGCAACACCCACAACACCACAAGCAACGCCCACAACACCACAACACCACAAGCAACACCCAACACCACAAGCAACACCACAACACCACAACAACACCACAACACCACAAGCAACACCCACAACACCACAAGCAACGCCCACAACACCACAACACCACAAGCAACACCCACGACACCACAAGCAACACCACAACACCACAAGCAACACCATAAGCAACCCCCAAAACACCATAAGCAACATAAAATAGTGGGAGGACAACTGCATACCTCCACCAAGGACCTGAGCGGCCGGGGATGGTGTTACGGTACACAGGTGGGCCGGGCATCTGCTCCTTAACACACGCTGAACACCACCACTAATATAATGTGTCTTCTACTGTTTATAGACTTTTGTTAAGTATTATATTATTACTGTTCAATGTTCTCCTCTATCTCATATTACCTCCTTTGAGCACTTTTTCCTACCTTACACTGCATTGTGATAACTCCTGTCAAACCGTTCACCCCTCCCCCAGCTCGCATGGTGTTGGCGGCGTATGATTACATAATTAATACTTACTCCTTTGTTTATATGTCCATACCCACACAAACACACTAGTAACACCTGCTGTACACACACAACACACACTAGTAACACCTGATGTACACACACAAACACACTAGTAACACCTGCTGTAGTACTGTACACACACACAAACACACTAGTAACACCTGCTGTACACACACAAACACACTAGTAACACCTGCTGTACACACACAAACACACTAGTAACACCTGCTGTAGTACTGCACACACACACAAACACACTGCTGTACACACTGCTGTACACACACAACACACTAGTAACACCTGATGTACACACACAACACACTAGTAACACCTGATGTACACACAAACACACTAGTAACACACACACAAACACACTAGTAACACCTGATGTGAGTACTGCACACACACACAAAACACACTAGTAAACCTGCTGTAGTACTGTACACACACACAAACACACTAGTAACACCTGCTGTACACGCACAAACACACTAGTAACACCTGATGTACACACACAAACACACTAGTAACACCTGATGTACACACACAAACACACTAGTAACACCTGCTGTACACACACAAACACACTAGTAACACCTGCTGTACACAAAAACACACTAGTAACACCTGCTGTACACACACAAGCACACTAGTAACACCTGCTGTACACAAAAACACACTAGTAACACCTGCTGTACACACACAAACACACTAGTAACACCTGCTGTACACACACAAACACACTAGTAACACCTGCTGTACACAAAAACACACTAGTAACACCTGCTGTACACACACAAGCACACTATTAACACCTGTTGCACACACACAGACTCACTAGTAACACCTGCTGTAGTACTGTACACACACAAACACACACTATGTTGATTATGGAATATTTGTTCATTTATGGCACACACAGACACAGTCACTTCCCAATACCCTAATGTCCCTCTACCTGTTAAGAAGATGGCAAGACAGATACATTCGTTTTCTGGTCTACGTGAACAATACCATTTACAACATTTCTCGGCCCAAATGGTCAGTTTTTCAGTTGGTGGTGAGTTCCATTATGCAGTGTATTGAGTGTCCGAGTGAAGGTTTGAACTCAAAATTTATGTCTCCTACGTCAGCTGTTGGTATATTTGTGAGTTCATTATTACAACTGTTAATTCAGATTGGAAAATTCCATTTATTGGCCATCATACGTCACCACTAACTGTAAAACTGCGCATTAGGGCCGAGATATGTTGTAGATGTTGTTATTATGTCTTAAACGAAATGGGGTATTGAGAGAGAGAGAGAGAGAGAGAGAGAGAGAAAATGACAATAAAATCAAAATAAAGGGAGCACAAAACACTATATTACTCTTAACAATATATAAATCAATGTAGAAACAACACACTACAACACCAGAGAGCCGTGACCACAACACACGCGGATGTGGCTACGAGTTTGGAGGGGGGGGGAGGGGAGTCAGCTAATAACATTGAGGAAGACACCCAGGAGGATAATATAGGCAGTGGTCTAGTACAGGAGGGTCATGTTAATTACAGGTGTGTAGAGAAACCCAATCATCCGCGTACTGGTTACTGCCTGATGTGCACTGTACAGATGGATAGATTACCCAACACACTCCCCCTCCCCTTCAAGCGGTCCATCAACCAAAATCAACACATGGTGTGAAGCCATAGGAACAGCCTACCAGGAGGCCACACCCACAACAGACTCCAGAACTCACAGCCCTCACAAACCAATTCCAACTGCTACAACAGAGAGCCGAGACCCATGGTTGGGACATAGCAAGCTACAATACATACAGAAGAATACGGGAGGAAATAAAAACAAGATCTCTGGAACAAAGCAACCTTAAATGGGCCGAAATAGTTGAACAACTCTCACATACATACAACGATCCAGGAGAGTTCTGACGTCGCGTTAAGTGACTGAAAGGTTGCAGCCGTAACGAATCATCATATATAACTGACCACGCAGGAAGTAAAATATATAACGACCAAGACAAAGAACCCATATTCAGGGACATATGAAAGAACATCTTCGGAATCACAAATGAAGAGAACAGGGGATTTGATTGTACCCACGAGGAGCTCGTCCTTGGTGAACTCCGGGGTCAGACACACCGCACTCAGCCTTCCCCTGAAATCATATGTTGGGGGACCGGTGGTAGAAGCAGTACCGTTCTTGCCTCGCAAGCGAGATGTCACGGGTTCGATTCTTGGGCCGGTGGAAGTTGTTTGGACTTACTTCCTAGCCTCCATTAGTCCCTGTTCACCTAGCAGTAAAATAGGTACCTGTTGTAAGTCGAAAGTTGCGAATTCGTATTCAGGGAGTTGTTGGAGCTTCCAATAACTTGATGACATAAACCACTGACTCTTCAGGATTCTACGCCCTTAACTCATGAGACATAAAGGCAAGCGTGAACTTAGCATGCTTCCCTGTTGGGCGCTGTAAACGCTTCTGCGCTTCACCTTACACAAGGGTGTAGGGGAGTGCCCAATAAAAAAAAAATCATATGGGAGTTGTTTGAGCTTCCAATAACTTGATGACATAAACCACTGACTTTTCAGGCTTCTACGCCCTTGACTCTTCAGGCTTCTACGCCCTTAACTCATGAGACATAAAAAGGCAAGCATGAACTATGAACTTAGCATGCTTCCCTGTTGGGCGCTGTAAACGCTTCTGCGCTTTACCTTACACAAGGAGGTAGGGGAGTGCCCAATAAATTTAAAAAAAAAAAAAAAATATGGGAGGATCTGAGAGTGGACAGCCCACTGCCCAAACCAATCACCTCGGAAGAACTCAACACAGCCATCTCCAATACCAAAAATAAAGCCCCTGGTTATTCAGGCATCACCAAAGAGATCCTCAGCCACATAAACAACCCGGCCATGGAGAGACTGAGACAACAAAGAACGCTTGCCTGGCCTCTGGTTACTTCCCAACTAAATTCAAAGAGGCCATTATTACCTTAACACCAAAACAAGGAAAGAACCCCGCCGTCCCACTAACTACAGACCGATCTCTCTCCTCGAAGTACCTGGAAAATTTCTAGAAAAAATCATCAATAACCGTCTGAGAAATCACCTGTAAACAACCAACAGAGTCAACTGCAGACAATTCGGGTTCAGGAAAGGGAAGTCCACCACAACAGCGATAGCCCTGGCATGTGAGAACATAGCCAGAGCCGCGGCGAGTGGTAGACAATGTAATCTAACTCTCCGGGATGTAGCGAAGGCATTTGACAAAGTCTGGCACGACGGTCTAAAATATAAGATCCTCCAACTCGGACTTCCCACCAACATTGAAAAGCTGCTTTGCAACTTTCTTGACGGCAGAAATGCCAGACTGAGGGTAGGACAACACACAGGAGAGCCCTTCCCACTCATGAACGGAGTCCTTCAGGGGAGCGTCCTCTCCCCCACCCTATATATTATCTACACAAGTGACACCCCGCCTCCCACTAGAATAGGTAACGAAGATATTATGTATGCAGATCACATCACTCAAATAACAACACATCAAGGAAAATCGCGAGCGTTACAGGTCGACAACACCAGGCGGGAGTTAGAAAGGGTAAATAATTACGAAAAACAATGGAAAATCCAAACCAGTCTCCCGAAATTCACAATGATACTCTTATGCAGAAGGAAAACCCATCCATTAATAACCAATTATGCCCAGATAGAATACAAAAGCAGAGGCACCCTCCTGGGCCTGCATATGTCCACGACAGGTTGCTCCCATCATGTCCACACCAGGAAGGATAAGGCAAGAAGAGAGCTGAGAAAACTATACCGCTTTAAAGCGCTTCCTGAGAAAATAAAACTCCGTCTGGTGACATTATTTATCATACCAATATTAACTTACCCAACAGTACCTCTTCATACTATGAGCACCACTCAAATAATAAAATTACAGGTGATCCAAAATGAAGCCCTAAGATTCGTCACAGGTGAAAGATACCCCTTCACCAGAACCACAGCCGAGATACATAGAGACCTGAGAATAAAACCCATCAACCAGCGGCTGCACACCCTGGCCAGCAAAGTCTGGCAAAAGGTAGATCGATCAGAGCAAGAACTCCTTCAAAGACTCCCACCAGATAACGACAACAACCATACATGGTTCCCAAAAAGTTACCAAATCTCAAAAGGTCCATTACCACCCCCGATCTATACGGCCAGGCAATAGACAACCTCCCTAGACCAACATCCGCCAGTATGGTCAGCGGAATATGAAATAAGGCCCTCAAAACACCCATATATAGGATAGGGTAGGATGTCTAGTGCCTGTACCGACAGACAATAAATAACCCATGACACAACACTAACACATCATAGCTTAGCTAGGCGGTCAGCCCGCCCTCTCTTACCTCCTCCTAAATTTCTTCAATTTCCGAACTATAACTTCCTTCCCCCATTTCTAATCTTCTTAAACCCCTCCTTTCTCTACAAAAAACAACAACAACAACAACACCCCTCCCCCCCTCCCAGCGGTCCATCAACCAACACCCCCTCCTTCCCCCAAGCTGTCCATCACCCAACACCCCCCCTCCTGTGGTCCATCACCCACACCCCTTTCTTTCCCCTCCTGTGGTCCATCACCCAACACCCCTTCCTCTCCCTTCCTGCGGTCCATCACCTAGATCCAGCTCATAGCCCGTAAGTCGTCCAGGAGAAATCTACTGTACTGTATGTCCGGGTTGTGGTAGTCAGGTGGGGGACGGCCTGTGGAGAAGGAGGTGATAAGAGAATGAGGAGAAAGAAGAAAGAAATTTGTGGTTGGGTAAATAAAAGTTGGTTGAGTTACTGTATATTTGCTTCATTTTGTTTTATTTGATTGTAAGTTAGGTAACGTTAAGGGTCTCTCTCCCCCTCTCTCTCTGTCTCTCTCTCTCCACCCCCGCCAACCGACTCAGCACATCGACCTCCAAGTACCGACCCTCAAGTGAGAGTCCAACAAGTTTCCCCCTCAATTTGGCACATTCCAGAGCGCGTCCTGGCGGTTTATAGCCCAGCGGGGCTACTTATTCGGCTGTAACACGCCATCTTCACGCCACTCACCAACTTTCAACTTGGTGGCCATCACGAAGAAGGCAATTGTACCCGACGATTATGTGATGGCGTCGTGACATCACACAGCATCACTCATATGGCCATTTATAGAGGCTTGGTTATTGGTGATGGTGTTAGTATTACAGCAAGTGAGTCTTGGCTCCTTCGCGTACATATGTAGATGACTAACACTGATGACAGATGCAGTGCGGTGTCTCCGGGCTAATAAAAAAGGTTTCAGAAAAATGTATACAGTACAGTACACACTGTCTGACATATTACCGTCCTCACTTGTGGCAGACCTCGCATATCATCAACAAGTGACAGTTCTCCTCAAACACACAAGAGACACTGCCCTCAAGCACACAAGAGACAATACCTCATCACAAACTACCGTCGCCATTGTTACCCACATGACGTGAGCAGTAAACAGTTCACGTGGAGGTAGTTTAACACACACTAGGAACAACTGATGTTAGATGTTCTTTTTTCTCCAAGTAAACGAGGTAGTTCCTGTGAGAGCGTAACAAGCGTAGATAACAGGTCGTTGGGGTCGTTAGTGCCACGTGTAATTGGGTAGTTTGTTTAGGTAGTCATTACGTACAGTACTTCAATTGTCAGTCACAGGTAAGGTAATTAACTCCTTTTAACACACTGGTCGACCAACACCATCCGTGAAGTCTTAAGAACCCTGGTGGTGGGCGTGGTAGAGGGTGGGCGTGATAGTGGATGTAATAGTGGTGGGCGTGATAGTGGACGTAATAGTGGTGGGCGTGGTAGAGGGTGGGCGTGATAGTGGACGTAATAGTGGTGGTGGTGGGCGTGGTAGAGGGTGGGCGTGATAGTGGATGTAATAGTGGTGGGCGTGATAGTGGACGTAATAGTGGTGGGCGTGGTAGAGGGTGGGCGTGATAGTGGACGTAATATTGGTGGGCGTGGTAGAGGGTGGGCGTGGTAGAGGGTGGGCGTGGTAAAGGTAACCATTCTTATTCTCGACAGGCTCTCTTCCTGATTGCTTAACTGGTCCATGACAGTTAGTGAAGAATCTTTAGAGTGGTAACTGGATGTGGAGAAACATGACTGTGTGGCCGGGTTGAGGAGCTTTACAGGGTGGTCGATAAGAAAGACCCAGATCATGTGTTCTATTTTCACCACCCTGTATATCTTTAAGATGATGTTGTCCCTTCAAGTACTCTACCTATGCTCCTACTTGGAGTTATAATTCTTACCATCCCTCGTCAGTAAACGTCCATTTAAGTGGTTGACTTTAAGATGAAACTAAAAGGACAAAAGAATATAAGAATAATTAAATTATACTAAGACTTAACATGAGTTTAGTGTGTGTGTGTGTGTGTGTGTGTGTGCGTGTGTAGGCAGCGTGATAAGGAAGTTGTACAAGTCGTGATGTGGGTCTGGTCACGGCCAGGCTGGAGATGTGTTCTGACGATACACCTGCAGAAGGAGGGAGAAAAGAAGGGATGGATGCAGGGAAGGAGGGAGGGAGGAAAGGGGGGGGGGAGAACCCGAGAATAAGAGGGAGGGAGGGAGGGGGTACTTTCTCCAACGCATTCCTTGACTATTGTGTTTCTTGACTGGACTTAATGTGTTGATCTATTCACTGTTTTCCTTCTTCCTCCTCCTCTCACTCCTCCTCCCCTACTCTTCTTCCTCTCTTCCCCCATTGTCTGGTTCCTTACCTCCCTCACTCTCTACCTCATTCCCTTCCTCCCAGTCCTCTTCCTCCTCCCATCTACCTGTCACAGCGGGGAATGTACACGTGAACATTGACCAAATCTCACTCACATGAATTTTTCTCTCAAGCAGTCACCATCACCATCAGCCTCCCTCTCACTCCTCTCTTCGTCTCCGGCCCACCCCCCCTCGTCTCCCCCGACCCCCCTCGTCTCCTTTCGACCTCCCTCGTCTCCTTTCGACCCCCCCTCGTCTCACTCCCATGTCTACGGTTCTTCCCACAGTTCATTATTTTCTTCACAATTGTTACGTCTTCTTAGTACTCACACTCTCTTGACTTTTACTGTGTGCATGTTAAGGTGTGTGTGTGTGTGTGTGTGTGTGTGTGTGTGTATGTGTGTGTGTGTGCGTGTGTGTTCTGCTACACATGTGTCTACCAAGCACGAAGAGAACGCGTCATATGACAAGATCTGTGAGAGTTTTCACTCACGGGTTCACAATGCGTTTGTTAAAATCTTTGACGATTCCCTCTTACATAAATTCACTTACGATTCACTTACTTAATAAATTATGCGATGATTTCCTGTATCTATTTTCTCGCGATTCAGGTACTTAAATTAATAAACTTTCTAATAATCTAATTTTAATTCAATTAATTTGCGATTCAGTTACTTAATAAAATGTACGATTATTGTCTCTTGTTTACATTGTTTTGCGATTCAGCTTTACTCACATAAAGATACTATTACGTCACGGCTTATTCGATTGTATCATTCCTTCACGTTCAATAACTTTATATAAACAAACTAGGCCTTTCTCTCCACACTGTAGTCATAAGCGTGAAGCTGTGATGTGTTTGTTTTTGGTCTGTTTAATAACCAACCCAACCCAAATGAAAACAACAAGAGAAATGAAAGTGTTAAGAATTACACTAAGTCATTGGAGAGGTATATTATATGATAAATTATATAATGTAATTTAGGAATAGCAGCACAGGTATAGGTATAGATGCAATTATTATTATAGGTTCAGGTACAGTTATAGATATAAGTACAGTTATAGGTACAGTTATAGGTACAGTTATAGGTACTGTTATGCATGGTGCAATGTACAGTGGTGCGTTGCGTGCAGTGAAATATTTTTTTAGGTATGTTACCCTTAAGTAGTGTAAATAAGATATTTTTTGTAATTGTGTGTGAGCTGGGCTGGTACTTGATATATTAAAATATTTTCTGTGTGTATGTCGGTATTTTTGCAGCTTAATGTGGGAGTTGATTAGTATTAGGGTTATAGTCCCCTGGAGTATGGAGTATTATTATTATTATTATTATTATTATTATTATTTATATATATATATATATATATATATATATATATATATATATATATATATATATATATATATATATAGCCTATATAATAATAATAATAATAATAATTAACGGTTTATTGAAAGAGCTTGGCAGCCAGAAGGCTGAAAATATACAGTTACATATTTGGGGAATGGGTTTCGAATTACAAATAATATACAAGTAACATAAGTGACACAAATAAGACATATAATAACTAGATGGGGAAAAGCTCAAACTACAGTTCATTTCAACATAGTGACAGTGCAAGGAGTAGTGTTTACTGGGAGTGAATACACTATGTGTGTGTGTGTGTGTGTGTGTGTGTGTGTGTGTGTGTGTGTGCAAACATTTCTATAAATTTGGGGGCCCACTGATGAGTTTGGCCTGGGGCCCACAAGTAGGTAAATCCGGCCCTGAGGGCACATATGGCCCATATGTGCCCTCATTAGTATATTAATCTTTAACGTAATTCAAGTTGATAAGTCATGACATAACAGTACAGACACATATATCGGATATATAGGTACAGATACAGGTATAGGTACAAATAGAGGTAAAAGTACAGATAAAGATATGAGTACAGGTCTAATTACAAGTACAGTTACAGGTGTAGTGTACAGGTAAACCCCTCTCTTTGTCACGTCCACCAAGGTGTGTTAGTGATACCTGGTGAGGCAACTACACTCCCCCTCTCTCTCTCCTGTTACACTACACCCACACCTGCTCTCTCTCTCTCTCTCTCGTTCGTGTTTGTGTGTGTGTGTGTGTGTGTGTGTTTATGTGTCGCACACACACGCACACAGGAGTGGTTGCTTGTCATGGGTGGCCTTGTTCTGCCCGTGATAACTGCGGTAAACATAGGCGTCTCCGTTCTCTCCGGCCAAACACCGCGCCCAAATGCGTGCGCCCACGCCTATAGCACGCCCACTTTACCTGGAAACACGCAAGCCCATGCCCGTATCACCTCTAACAGTTCTCTCCACGCCCACACAACCCTCAACAGTTCTCCTCACCCAATGGCAACCCTGAAAAGTTCTCACGCCCACACAACCCTGAACAGTTTTTCTCACGCCCACACAACCCTCAACAGTTCTCCTCACGCCCACACAACCCTCAACAGTTCTCACGCCCACACAACCCTCAACAGTTCTCCTCACGCCCACACAACCCTCAACAGTTCTCACGCCCACACAACCCTCAACAGTTCTCCTCACGCCCACACAACCCTCAACAGTTCTCCTCACGCCCACACAATCCTCAACAATTCTCCTCACGCGCACACAATCCTCAACAATTCTCCTCGCGCCCACACAATCCTCAACAATTCTCCTCACGCGCACACAATCCTCAACAATTCTCCTCGCACCCACACAATCCTCAACAATTCTCCTCGCACCCACACAATCCTCAACAATTCTCCTCGCACCCACACAATCCACAACAATTCTCCTCACGCCCACACAATCCTCAACAATCCTCCTCGCGCCCACACAACCCTCAACAATTCTCCTCGCGCCCACACAATCCACGAACCTGTAGTTCTTTGTTTGTCACATTTGTTTACCTGCTACTGGTCATTTATTGGTTATGTATTGTTTGCTTGTTTGCTTGTTTGTTTGTTTATCGATATCTTCATATTTCAGTTCAACCGTTTACTTTCTTTGGTTGTTTTCTTCTACTACACTTTATTGTAAATTTATTCATCTCATTGTCCATTAATGCTTAATCATTTACTCATTAGTCTTGTTGGTTACGGTACCTCAATTAGGCCAGCAGGTAAGGAGGAGGGAGTGGGGGGAGGAAGTGGACGGGGGAAGAGGGGAGAAGAGAAGAAGGGCAGGAGGAGGAGGAGAAGTGGACGGGGGAAGAGGGGAGAAGAGAAGAAGGGCAGGAGGAGGAGGAGTGGTAACCTTATTTACGACCACCTAAATTCCTGACCATCAATGAAAGGTCAATAGAAGTTACCACACTACCATCCACCATCATGACCGGATCTTCAAGAAAATTTCACAGCTTATCTGCCGTGGAAACAAGTCGGCATTGAACTTTACCCGAGCAACATGTTATTAAGGAACCAACACCTCATACAGAGACACTGCGAATTCTCTGGCTATCTTCATTCTTTTCTTGTGTGGCTAATTTAACCCACAGGCTGGTTCTTCACCTTGCAGTCCATATACAAGCAACTTGGTCTTCACACCCTTAAGTTTGGTTCCTCTGGAGGATGACTGACACCCAAGATAATTCAGGTCACAAAAAATCGTGGACACTGCTCGCTGTCCAACCTAACCAAACTTAAACCCAGATCCACATATTTGAGGTATTTAGCAATTATCAAGTTGGGATGACAATGATCCCCAAAGAGGATGACAGATGCTTGATGTGGGATCATACAAGGGTTTCTACCCCAGATAATACATCTTCTCTGTAGTGCAGCCAGAGAAGGAGTCTAGTTTAAAAAATTTATTGACAAAGCTTGTAGTACAGTTTGCCTATTCTGAGTAATTCAGTCAGGTCTTGACACTGAGGGTGGTATCACTTCTCACTGCCACGCAGGACAGAGGTTCATACACAAAGAAATACAACATATTCATTAACAGCTATATATATATAGAGGTCAGATTCATGTGGGTAATGCCACTGTTCACTGCCATGCAGGACAGAGGTTCGTACACAAAGAAATGCATCATATTCATTGACACTATATATAGGTCAGATTCATGTGGGTAATGTCACTGTTCACTGCCATGCAGGACAGAGGTTCATACACAAAGAAATACAACATATTCAGTAACAGCTATATATATATAGAGGTCAGATTCATGTGGGTAATGTCACTGTTCACTGCCATGCAGGACAGAGGTTCATACACAAAGAAATACAACATATTCATTAACAGCTATATATATATAGAGGTCAGATTCATGTGGGTAATGCCACTGTTCACTGCCATGCAGGACAGAGGTTCGTACACAAAGAAATGCATCATATTCATTGACACTATATATACTGTAGGTCAGATTCATGTGGGTAATGTCACTGTTCACTGCCATGCAGGACAGAGGTTCGAAGGTACAGTCACCCTCAAAAATTCCCGTCACCTCTCCACCTGAACCATGAACCCTGAGATTCAGACTAGTGAACCTGAAGCAGTAAACATTGATGCATTAGTCTGTCCACATATGCTTCGGATTCTCGAGTCTGAATTCCGGGGGGTCGTGGATCAGGAGGAGAGGCAGCTGGAATTTTGTGGGTGACTACAATGAGGTTCAAGGAGTCTTAGAGAAATGAGAAATACGATCAGACTCCTGCAGGATCCTGGGGGTGACAGAGCTCCTAAATAATCTAAGCTCATTGATACCACGGAAAACTCCCAAACACCCAGCTATGTGTCACACCCCTTGTCCAAAGAGTTCAAGTAAAAGATAGGAAATGATAGAAAAGATTGAATAAAATTAAATGAAAAATACACGAATGAAAAATAAAGCCATCAGATATGACAGGGGTGGCAATTTTCACACGTTGACGTTATCATGAAAAATTATACCAATTTTCCGAGAGAGAGAGAGAGAGAGAGAGAGAGAGAGAGAGAGAGACTTTCTCCATGAATACTTGAGTCAGCGTGGAGACCTTCAGAAGTGTGGGACGCCCGTGGCATTCTACTCCCTCATATCCTCCTCCCCTTGTATCTTCCTACCCTCTTCCCCTGTACCCTCCTACCCTCTTCCCCCTGTACCCTCCTACCCTCTTCCCCCTGTACCCTCCTACCCTCTTCCCCTGTACCCTCCTACCCTCTTCCCCCTGTACCCTCCTACCCTCTTCCCCCTGTACCCTTCTACCCCCCTCCCTCTGTACCCCCTGTACCCTCCTTCTCCTCCAGTCACTCTCTCCAATAAAAACAATAACAACAACAGCATATCAAGTGATCCTCCCCAACACCACCACCAACATAAGTGGTCTTCCCCAACACCAACATAAGTGGTCTTCCCCACCACCAACATAAGTGGTCTTCCCCAACACCACCCCAGGGAGAGACACCGCCTGCTGGGGTCTACATGCTGACTAGCCCACTGGCCTACATTTACTCCACCAGTACCTTACCTGCCGCAGGTCCTACCAGGTATGCCGAGCACCAGGGAGAGTGATGGTGGTGGTTGTTGTAGTAGTGGTGATGGTGGTTGTTGATTGTGGTGGTTTTAGTGGTGATGGTGGTTGTAGTGGTGGTTGTGATGTTGATGGTGGTTGTAGTGATGATGGTGGATGTTGTGATGTTGATTGTGGTGATGGTTGTGGTTGTGATGGTGGTGGTGGTGGTTGTGATGTTGATTGTGGTGATGGTGGTGGTGGTTGTGGTGGTGATTGTGGTGATGGTTGTGGAAACAGGAAAACAGGTGTGTGTGTGTGTGTGTGTGTGTGTGTGTGTGTGTGTGTGTGTAGAGGGATAACTTGTTCCATTTAAAATAAATATTGGAAATGATATCCATTCCCAGTATTTACTGTAAACACAACAAAATAAATATCTACACTGTTAATTATATCAGGTGCAAAGGGAGTTTTGGATCACCTGAACTACACAAACACAGGCACACACGCGCGAGAGGGAGGCAGACAGACAAACAGGGATTGGGGGAAGGAAAGTAAGACAGACAGACAGACACACAGACACACAGACAGGAGGAGGGAGACAGACTGGTAGAGGAGAGAGATCAGTACTATACAGCATTCATCTTGAGACAAGACCATCTTCATCAACACTTGGAGAATGTCAACAAAATATTTAGGTGATGACTTGTAAGAACCCTGTCAAGATGTAGGTCAACGGGGCTCTCTCTCTCTCTCTTTCTCTCTCTCTTTCGTTCTCCCTACCGTCTCTTTTTCCCTCCCTCTATTCTTATATCTCTCTTCTTCTCTCTCTCTCCTTCTGTTCCCACAAGTTCATCCTCTTTCCTCTTTCCTCTTCCCTCTCCTCTTCCTCCTCTCAACCCCTCACCCATCTCCTCGCTCCCCCTCACCCTGTCTCTTACCTGATAGTGGGAACAGTGCGCTTGATCAACGTTTATTTCCACACACACACACAACTGTTGCTCAGTAATGTCATTGTATTGAACTGTTGTACACCGTGTTATATCTAGTTAGTTAAGTCTCATACTAAAGATAAAACCATGTCAGTATGTCTAGTTCAGCATGTTAAGAACAAGTTGTACTATAATACTCTTACACTCAATGCCTTCAAGGAAATTAGTCCCTAAATTAACAATGCCAATTATTAACACGTCCTTAAATGATTTTAAATGGCTTCTTAAGTGAAAGTTAAATACTGTATGTACCGGAAGCCATGAGAGACGCTCTAGTAGGCCAAAATGTATGCCAATATCACATCGCCCTACTTCTTTGTCGTCAAGAGAGAGAGAGAGACGCACACACACACTAATATAATTTGTGGCGTCATGGACAATAAGCCTATTTATTAGCCATGAAATGTTTTTCGACAACTTGTGACGTCACGACTGCTGACAGAGCTGATAGGCCCGCAGAGGATGATGCATCAGTGGGATCATGAGTATCGGGTTCTCTCATTGGCTGCCTGTATCTCCCAACTTAGTCAACAGCCTTTCATTGGTCAAGGGATGCGGGGCTCGCGTATGTTTTGTTTTTATTTTGAGCGCCTCAAAATTGTCTAAATAAGGTAATTTGTAAACAAGCTGGACCGGAACCAGTATGAGGGAAGAGGAGAGAGAGAGGACGGGAGGGGAGAGGAGGAAGAGAAGGGGAGAGGGGAGGGAAAGAGCTGCATTATAGTTAAAGAAAAACACTGTCTTTCGTTCTTCTTCTTCGAGAGAGAGAGCACACCCACAGCGGCATATAATTACCTACACGTAGTACTTACTGTTCGTGGAGGCCACATGAGCACATCTGGCGTCCCCAGCCCCCCACCCGTCCGTCCCCATCAGTCCGGCCGCCCCCATCTGTCCGCCCCCCCAATCTGTTCGTTCGCCCATCTGTTGACCCACTTAGACGTAAAAGACACTTATGAGAAAAACTTACTCCGTCAGGTTACCAAAAGCTGATCTAACTCCTGGTCGACGAGGCCATGATAATGGGCATGACGTCACGCTACTACTATCGTATATACAGTAAACAATGACGTCACGCTACTACTACAGGTGGGTGTAGGCTACTACAAGCTGGCTACTGCAATTGCATGATAAACATTTTATGACAGCTACAGTTAGGCCTTGACTAACTGGTGCCTCGCTGTGATGTCACGTAGACAACAGGTATGTCTTGGTATTTTCTTACTCCCCCTCCATCTTTGTTTATACGTGGCCTTGTTTTCACTGTTTGTTTACTGAAGCGTTCACATCTGTTTACAACTCTTCTACACAAGCCACATAAGCGTTCCCATGTTTACAACTCTTCTACACAAGCGTTCTACTCTGCACTCGTTGACACACGTGGTCGACCATCAGACACACGTAGAGTCTAGTATGACCTTTGATGATCATTGTAGGTCTGCACTCAAAAAAAAAGAAAATGTCGTTCAGGTATGTTGGGAGACAAAAGACCAGTGTGTCGAATAATATGTCTCGAAGCTATTCAAGGCCCAGATTTTCAGAGATTCTTAAGATAAATTCTCTCCCTAGCTAGTTCTTTGAAAACGTAACTAACTCACTTAAGCTACGACACAAATGTAGGTTCTCAAAATGTACCTACGATAAATTTTCCTCCATAACTAGTGATAAGAAAACGTATCTTTCTCACACGGTAACGAACAGAGATGACGTCATAATTGTTGTTGAAAATCAGCTGGGAGTTTTATCGTAACTATATAAATGCAATCTCTTATACGTCTTGTGACGAACCTTTGAGAATGGACTCTGGCCGTTAATGTAATTGATAACACAATTACAGTACCTAACACCATAACTATCTCTCTCTTACAACGGTACTGACGCGGTTCATCACTACAGTAGTTCTCTCTCAGTATAACAGCGTCAAAGTCACTACTGAAGGTGTCAGGTAGGACAGGTGAAGAACAGGTCGACCTTGACGCAGGAAACTCTTGATCAACAGAGACACCTGAACCCTGTTTACTTACACCATCCACGCCCCTGCCCCCTGCCCACACTCTCCCACAGCCCACGTACAGACATGCATTACTAAGCCCACACATACCAATAGACACGCCCGTAAATGTAATTATGACCACGGGTATAACCACGGCTATGTACGGACAACGGTAATATCAACACCTACACACCATCACTCTCTCCCTCAACCACCTGCTTGAGCTGTCTGGACACTACACCCCCACCATATGACTCCATACTGCGCCTACCACCAAACATGGCGACAGACATACTGGCTGGCACACAAATAGATAAAATGGCATACAGACAGATATAATGACATAGACTTACAGATATAATGACATAGACTTACAGACAGATATAATGACATACAGAATTATACACAGAGACTGACATACAGACTGACAAAGACTTATACACAACCAGACAGACGAAGACAGACACCACCTCGAGTTAACTACTGCCAGGGAGTGGTAAGTGTACAGTATCGGCTGGTAAACAGTAACGACCATTAGCAGGTTCTCACGGCACACTTCACCTGGCAGGTGACCGGATAAAACCCCAACGGACAAAACCCCAGTCTCATATAGAAAATAAAACACTTTTATGTTTAGGTTAGGTTAGGTTAGTGTTGGCAAATGCCAAACCCATTGGGGTTTTGTCATGGAACCACCTGGCCAGAGCTGTTGTCAGGCGTGTCGGGTGGATGGCCAACAACTATTATCACCCGAACGCGAAAATCCTCCAACATTTAAGTCAGGATAGGCTTGATTAATGCTGCCACAAGCAGGGAGACAGGTAAGCTCCCCTTTCCCCGTAGAGTTGCACCAGGCTTTGTTGACGTTCGACCAGGATATGCCAATATTACGCTGAATCCGGATTTTTTCAAAGGTTCGTACGTTACTGAATACGTTGATCTACGAATCTTTTCTGTCCGCAACAAGCAAACGATTAACTACCTAATAACCTTGTTTAGAGAGTCATTTGAATTTTAGACACATTTGATTAACTGTACAACAGAAAAACATTCACATGAAAAATACGTTATATCTAACGCTAAATTAATGAAAAAAATAATATCTTATTCGGACGACATATGACAACAATTAAAAGCTATAGTTGTGATATTATAATGAAAATCTCACAATAAAACATTAAGTGGCACCACACATACTAGTATACGTCACCCATTCATGAGGTGAAGTCAGCTGACGACCAACACCACCAACACGGCAACACTCGCCCTAAACAACCGTGCCTGCAAGGCTCACTATTGCCTGCTGTCAGAAGAATATTAATAAAGCCAGACATTGGAATTAGCCTATATTTGTTATCTTTAGGTTAACAATATACTGTGTTCGAGCTGTGTTGTACTGTACTATGCTGTGTTGTGTTGTGCTGTGATCTATGTACAGTAATGGGGCAACAGCTTTTTACTAATAAATGTCGACATTGAAATATTTACATCTCTTACGATTTATTATTTTTCATCTTTTAGTTGGAAAATTTTCAGAACCATTCGACTTTCTTTTAAGTATTTATTTATTTTGATCTTGCTAGATGAAATTAATAGTAGGCGGCCTGTATGTGTGTGACTGCGTGTTGCCAAAGTGGACACAAAATTAGGATCAGTTCAGAAGGATTAAAAGTTGTCACGATAGTTTTTCGACACACACACACTTATCAAGCACTATTACAATATGCATCATCAATATGTAATACCACCACTACCACTACAACCAGCACCAGCACTACAACCAGCACCAATACTACCAGCACTACAACCAGCATCAATACTACCAGCACTACAACCAGCACTACTTCCAGCACCACTACCACTACTACCAGCACTACAACCAGCACCACTATCACTACTACCGGCACTACAACCAGCACCACGACCACTACTACCAGCACTACAACCAGCACCACTACCACTACAACCATCACTACTACCACTACAACAAGCACCACTACAACCAGCACCACTACCACTACTACCAGCACTACAACCAGCACCACGACCACTACTACCAGCACTACAACCAGCACCACTACCACTACAACCATCACTACTACCACTACAACAAGCACCACTACAATCACCACCACTACCACTACTACCAGCACCACTACCACGACTACCAGCATTACTACCAACACCACTACCAATATTACCAGCACCATTACCACTACTACCAGATAATCCCAAGAGGGTCTTTCATTACAGATGTGTTCCAGACCTCATGGAACGGTTGATCTGAGTACATATCTCAGGGGACAAGTAACTACTACAGGTGTTGTGCAAATTGCTACACACCTATTGAACAAGTGCCAATAAAGGGCCTGATGACGCAGAGTTGTGTCAATATTTCCGAATACTTACATTTCTTAATTAGACAACACACATGCTAATGCTTACTACTGTAGTCTGGGATGTCATCCATTTTCTATAATGTAAATCTCCGATTTAATATTCTTGAGTCCTTAATGAATTCACAGCATAAAACGAACGATAAATTCAACGGGTTACTGAAATACACGTATACACACAAGAGAGGAACGTCTTCAAGAAACCAATAAGACGGTATGAATAGTTCACCGTAGATAAGTGAGATTCTTGAGGCGATGAACGGCACCTGCCCACCTCACTCACCTGTATTTCACGTTGGACGACTCGTTTCTACCACTTCTTTGATGAAATGTCCCACCGGTCATTCGCGATTCTATGAATTCCAATTTGTTGTATATTTGGCCTTGTCGTATGCGTAAAAAACACTCACGCAGTGGCTAACTACATGTAATTAGCCAGTGTTGTGGTTGGTATCAACGGCACAACTCCCCTCCACCTGATATATTTGAGTGCACTGACTCGCTCTTCCTCTCCCAAGCTTGACACCGACTCTCCATGACCGGTCCGCCCAAACTGTCGTACGCTTACCCGCATCCTGTGTCCATAAATGATTACCCTGATTAAAGCATGGTCTACCACTGACAATGACAAAAGAAAAAGTTTTTACTGGGTCTCGTAATTATTTTGAATCTGAATTACATAAAAAATTCAGTAAATCACCTTGTTTCCAAATAAACAAGATAGTGATATGAACCTAATTCACGTGGAATGTTTGGATAAAAAAAAATGGGGCCATGAAGAATATGTAGGAACAATAGCCCAGGTAATGCAGACCATCGGTAGAAACTTACAAAAAATAGTAATGACATCATAAATTTGAGAACGAAGAATACAAGAGACAAATTGGTAGATTGTTTAGAGATATAGAAGACAGTGGTATGTGCCTGGCAGCAAGAGGAGGGGGGGGCCTCGTGTGGGAG
Organism: Homarus americanus; assembly: GCF_018991925.1. NCBI lineage: Eukaryota > Metazoa > Arthropoda > Malacostraca > Decapoda > Nephropidae > Homarus > Homarus americanus. The sequence continues at coordinate 3,420,740 of NW_024725031.1, read as the reverse complement.
ACTTGGATGAGCTAAACGAGTGATCAACAAATGATGCTTCACCACCACCTCTATACCCGATATTTTACCTCCCCGCAAATTCCTAGAACATTAAATGGCCCAGTTTTCCTTTTTTGGGGGGGCAGAGTATTCAAGATTCTTTACCAGAGTTAATTTTCAGTGAAATTTAGTTGAGACCGTATTCCATGTTCTGTTCGGTCGTTTGGAATTTAAAAGAAACTTAATTAAACTAGTCGGTCAACTCTTGCAATGTCGTCGGTTTGTGGACAAGTCCGGTAACCATTCTAATTTTAATTTTTTTTTTTTACAAGTTCCGGCAAATGATAGGCTCTTTAAAGTGATAATGTATGTGTATATTTGTATACATGTGTGTGTGCCTCCTTGTGTATGCATACGGTATGTTTGGATATACTCATGTGTACACCTGCTGGGCCATACAGGTGTACAGGGTATATGATGGAACCCCTTCAAACAATAACACAGGACACCTTCCTCTAACACACACGCACCAACCCTCCAACACCCACACCAATCCTCCAACAATCACACCAACCCTCCAACACCCACACCAACCCTCCAACACCCACACTAATCCTCCAACAATCACACCAACCCTCCAACATGCACACCAACCCTCCAACACACAACGAACCCTCTAACACACACACACATATACAAGTTTTAACGCTGGTCAACAAGGAATGGCTCTCTAAATTCAGTAAAACGAATGAATTACTATCTTCATAAAACCTAGAAATTGGCGTTTCATGTCGTCTAATACTCCCAAGGTGTGAGGACGTTCCTCAGGCACGTGTGTGAGGATGGTCCCAACTCACCGAAAACCTTGTTCTCTGATGCCGAGCTGTCAAATGAAAATTTCCGGATCAATTGGTTCTCTGCCTAAAAAGACCTTAATCTTAATCACCCTTGAGTCAATATGGTATTGAGCATTACAATCGGAGCCCATTCAAATTGGGATCCATTGGAATTAGTACAGTACTGGATTGGGACCTGTTATATCGTTCTCGCATTGTTCGCCAGTAATGGACGATTAGCCAATCGGAGCGCACTGACGGTAAAATAGCATTAGTAGGAACTTAGCCGGTCATGGTAAAATATCCACTGCCCTTTTTTTTTTAAGTATATTACCCCCACATGTTTCTTCTACTTCAATACCCTGCCCATGGGCGCTGGGGTGACCGTAGATGTAGGGGACCACGTTGCCTGCCACCCACAATAGTACGATTGGAGTGATTGCAATAATTTTTTGCCTAAAATACCAGTTTTTGACTGCAAATTATTAGTCTTTTTTGCCAAAATATGCCCGTGGGGAAGGGGGGTTCCTATGTTAACCAGGGCATAAGGGTTAACAAGGGATTCAGTATTAACATAAGAGACATTAAAACTGTATTGACTTACTTAGACGATACAAAGGGTTTGCTCTTTCACATTCCAGGACTCCAAGAATGGAATATATAAGGTATAAATTAAACCAAAAATATAGATACACTTGTATTCAATAACAGTACTCATCTAGGAACTGTATTTCTTTAATAATTACATTTAAAAGATAAGACATTAACTAACACTCACAAAAAAAATAATTTATCAAGTACATGCAAAAACTTTTTTTGAGTTAAGAAAAAATAAAATGTACAGCTCCTACCTTTCCAATGTCAAGTGGAAAGTACATACTGAATTTTACATGCACTAAAATGTGCAAAGTAAAGTGACTTTATTAAGTGTCCATAAAACATAAAAATCACTTGTGATAAAAATCATTATAACAGAAAGATAAGAAAAATAATATTCAAAATAATAACTTTAAGAACAGCATCAATTACAATACAAAAATGTTACTTGAACAGTATGTATAACTATTAACAAATACAAAATGTCAAATTTTGGGTATTCTCTTGAAGTCATTTACTGTGTTTGACCTGTGTCACTATTGTTTGTTGTTGCTGACTCTGGGCTGTTATTTCTCAAACTCCACAAAATTAAAAAAAATGGTTACAAATGACACAGTAACCATCCAATCTTTGGCAGGACCTTGGGACTGTCAACTGTTCACTGAGGCAAAGAATGATCAACCCCCTTATCCCAGCACAGTTATATATAATGTAGCACAGATTAAACAATTATTTCATTTTATCATAAATCTGTATGTTAGATACAATTAAAGATACAGAAAGTATAATAAAATGATTATAAAATAATAGAAAAATTATTCTGAACATTATTATAATGTACACTGTAGTATGCACAGTAAAAATAGGCACTGTAATGTACAATAACCATTGTACAGTACAAGAAAGGAAAAATCCAAGTGGTTCAGACAATACATTTTGTACTTAACACAGGCTGTAAGTTAAGCCAATTAACTTTGCTTTTGAATTCAGTCAATTCATTGTAAGTTTTTATGGTGGGTATAATTATGTTTGTAATGTTTCCATTCACTCACATACAACAAAAGATTGGGAGGAGACTTTGCCATGTGCGAGGTTCCTCCTCATGGTACGTCCCCCATTTTGTTTTCTACTGTAGGTACTGTATATATATTTAATTTCATTTACTTTCATTTTTAAAATACAGTAAACAGTTTCTATGTCAAGACAAACTAATTGCTTTATTTTCTTTGGGATGGACAAATATCAAAACAAATTCTTTATAATGAGACTTTTGTTTGTATTCAATGTTGTGGCATTATTTTTATATTACTTCAGAATGCAAAAAAATGGATGGTTACTGTTCTTATTATACATGATGATACATAACATCCAAAGAAAATAAATGTCACACAATGAACTGTTATATCATAAACCAGTCAGGCGAAATAATGTAAATGTTAACCAAAGAGGTCAAAATGAACCTGCTGACAAGCTCCATTTATGGTAAGGCCCAACTGCCTGAGGATGTGTAGATGATATGCTCACATACCAAGCAAGCTATTACCAACTACAGTATGGGCAGATTAAACAATACCTTTACACCGATTTTTCCTTCTAAAGACAACGTGAAGTAACACCTTACTAAGACACCTACTGCAACCCAGATACTGTACTGACTTATGGGAACCAAAAAGTAAAATTTATATATAAAAATAAATAAAATAGAAAGCAGCTTCCTGGTTGAACTAGCAACTAACTGCAGCTGAGTTAATTGTGCTGACTGGTGAGTGAGGTGCTATAAATATCTAAATGAGATAAAACTATACTTAAGGTTACCAAGGAAGACTAGTCAAGCACTGAAAGACCCAAAAGTTTCACAAATTACTTGAGTTTTTTTTCCTTTTCTTTCTTTTAAGATTATGAAGCAAAAAAAAATGACAATCAAGTTTTCACCTAAATAAACTCTTATATAAATCTACTGTGTCACTGATTACACAAATGTTTTAATTGATTGTTCAAGAATGAAATCATCCAAAAGTTGTTTTGAGCAAACAGTTATGACCAGATAATTAAAGTAGAAATTTTCACCTAATATCAACATTGTTATACTGGTTAAGTAACATCACCTTTGGCTTGTTACAATCATGAACATAGTTTTTTTTTTCTAAAAAGTTGTTTGATTTGACACTGCCTCATACACATCTAGAGATAATTTCTTGTTATACTGTACTAGCAGTGGGAAACTGCTTTAACTGTAAAGGTATGAAGTTTCCAGCCCTTGATTGTTGGAATCTGATATTAAATATGATGTACATATAATAGTACTGTACTGTATATGTTGTGTGACCAAAGTGCTCAAAGGAGGATGTTACATACAACAATATTCAAAAAAGGTTAAGGGGCCATATCAAAGTTAGAATGATAATGTTTTAAGAGCCCTTGTGTACATGTGTGTTTATTGGGCGACATGTCTGTCCAACCTATACTTGAAGTTTCCTAGGGAGTTCAAGTTAATGGTAACCTGTTCCACTCATCCACAACTCTATTTCCAAGCCAATGTTTACCTATCTCACACCAAATCTAAATTTGTCTAATTTAAAAGCATTGCTATGTGTTTGCTCCGGGTTTGATAGTTTAAGTACTTAAGTTATATCACCTTTATTTAACCCCAGCATCTATTTATAAACCTTCAATCATAATATCCCTCACTCTGCATCTCTTACCTTTAGCACTGATCATTAAGCAGCTACAAAAATTCATGTAGGCTGGGGGATTTATCGTACAGAGCATCTCAAAAAAATGTATACACACTCTTACAGATTTTTTGGGGCAATTATGTGTATGCTTAAATTACTACAGCAATATTGTCCTCACTTGTTGTTGAATGAGGTCTCACACACCATTGTGGGAGACCTCACATACCAACAAGCATTCTCACAATTGCTATAAAAACCTGTAAGGCAGAGCGCACGCACACACACCAATTCCCCCATTAACATCCTTGTTAGGTTCCTGAAAACCCCAACTTTAAGTAAAAAAAATTTACCATAGAGACAATGATATAAATAGGGGTTATGTTCCTTGGGTACATTTCTGGTCAAACTTTTCTCATAACTTATCACAAATGTTTCACTTTAATCACTATCACCTTCTTCTTGTTTTAAAGTTTCAAATAAACTTGGAGCTTTTGACTGTATGGAAAGCATCAAGCATGGAGTTTCGTTCTGCTGATCCTCGATCCACATGTTCAGCATTCTAACCATATTTTCCATAATGCCACTTATGTTACCAGTTAACTTTGTAGTAGATAATGAAGTAACACTTTTAGCACGATTGAATATTTTCTGCATTTCCACAAACTGTTCTTAGCTACAGTTGTAGGCTGCAAGGTGATGGCTCTTGCTATGTCCACAGCTCACTGTTCTTCTTCAAATCTCTTTACCACATCTAATTTAACCTCTCATGTAATGCTTTCCTCTTCTTTTTGTGACCACAACCAATAGTGGTGCATAATTCACGTTAATCACTCACTGTTTTAGGGCTCAAACAAATTTATACTGTAATTGGATTTTAAGTGAATGTTGGAAGAGCGTCAACTAACTACTGAACAATAACAAACAAATATGGCGACCACACTGGTCGCTTACACAGCCAGCTGTTGTCACAGTCAAGTGCTGAGTGCCTTCATATCAAATTTTTTAAATTGTCATACATTTATTATTTTCATTCATATTTTCTTTTTTCATACATTATAATGAAACGACATTGACCGAAACAACGTTAACGGGGGAATTGGTGTGTGTGTGTGTGTGTGTGTGTGTGTGTGTGTGTATATATATATATATATATATATATATATATATATATATATATATATATATATATAATAAACGACCTCACCAGCCAGGACTCGAACCCTGGACCTAATGCATGGGACCAGGGAACACTACCGACCATACCACAAGAGCACTAAAAGCAGTTCTAGACTATGTGATATTTCACACAAAGCCTGTTCATCGAGCTGATGGCACCGTGAACCTCTCATTGGGAACTGCCCGTGCTGCTTATGTGGCTGTAAGTAGCATTTTACCGAATCCAGCTGGATTCGGTAAAATGCTATCAGCTCGATGAACAGGCTTTGTGTGAAATATCACATAGTCTAGAACTGCTTTTAGTGCTCTTGTGGAAATGGTCGGTAGTGTTCCCTGGTCCCATGCATTAGGTCCAGGGTTCGAGTCCTGGCTGGTGAGGTCGTTGATTATATGTTCAAAGTCTGCGTGTTATATGGACTAAAAATGAAGTACAGTATATATATATATATATATATATATATATATATATATATATATATATATATATATATATATATATATATATATATATATATATATATATATATATATATATATATATATATATATAATATATATATATATATATATATATATATATATATATATATATATATATATATATATATATATATATATATATATATATATATATATATATATATCAATTTTTAGGCACCCTTTATAGCTATTCAACCCATTTAACTATTATACAGGTTTAAGTTCAGGAGTTCAAAGTTGGCACTTCCTCACACACAAACAGGTTCCAAAACAGCCTCATGCCAACTATGAATGCCTGATATGACCCCTTAGGCCTTACAAAGAAAGGTCTGAGCAACCATCACATGACTTTGAATGTTTCTCCCAATATAATTTGAATAAAACACAAAAACCAATATTTATATTTAAATTCATCAAAAATTACCAAATGTTTAAATTCTCTAAACATTACCATAAGATAAATTGTTTAAAGTTCACCACATCCCTGGTTGAGAAAGTCTAGTTATTTGAGTTTGGCTAAATTACCTTGTAAATACATATATGTTATAAAAAAAAAGTCATTTTGTCTCTTCTGCAGATCCACGAACCCTGAGATTCAGAGTTGTGAACCTGAAGCATTTATGGACAGAATAACGCATCAGTGCCTACTGCTTCAGGTTCACAAGTCTGATTCTCGGGGTTTGTAGACCAAGAGAAGAAGCAACAGGACTTTTGTTCGTGACTGTATGTACTGTATACAACACTCATATTTCTCACAAGATAAATTGCTATAATTCCCTTTTTTAATTGGTATAATTTTCCACCAAGGACAATATTTTTAATCAACAAATACTATACTGTATAGTAAATATTTACCAATGGTTCCTATAACCACTCTTATATACAGTATTAAGTATTTTAGAGCACAAGGAAGGAACCTGTCATTCTAATCTTATATATACTGTTCTTCCCCTCCTTCACACACAAAAAAAAGTTATATAAAATACAATATAAAGTTTCCTCATATAAGTATACTTGTACTTACACATTCCAAGTCACAAGCTTGATTTTCACAACAGTTAAATCCTACGTAGGAAATCATTAACCTCCAGGATGACAAAGTCTGTGTGTTTCTGGCTCGAGTAAAAGTTTACAAAAACTAATTCATTCTAGATCATATGTGGTCTTGATTTTTACTTTTTTACCAAATACAATCTTTGCTCTTGCAAAAACTGCAATTTATGAATAAATATTTAACAACGGTCTATTTTCATAACCAAAACTGGACCACCTGAAATTTGCAATGCAGGGCAGATACACTATGTGACCTTTAATGATCAGAAGTTGCCTTAGAATCACACATTATTTTTTATAATAGCTCCCAGGAAACATTAAAAAATTTCAACAAACTATTGAAGTTCCTGAGTAATAGTACTGTAGATTCAACCAATCTAAACTGTTCCTTTCATACTGCGGTATATTCGTGTCTTTGTGAGCATTTATTTGTAATTAATTCTGATGATCATCTTTACAAGAGCAAACAGGTGAAAAAATAAGCAGATAAATTTACCACGACTTTACCCTACAGTTTCTCTCAAGTGCATCAGAATAAATATGTATTGCATATGCAATCATGCAAACAGCAATTTCATTATTTAAACTCTTCACAAGCAAGACTTCCTGTGAGACACTAAACACACAAGATAAGTATATATAACAGGCATCAAGGCTCTTAATACCTTCCACAACAACTTCTATTAATAATATGAAATATTTAAGTTGGATCACATAAAGATGAGGCACCCACCTTATTTCACCTGATGATTAAACACCCTAATGCTATCTAGGGGGAAAGGGAGAAGATTACTGTAGGTAAGGTAAGTTAAAGTAAATTAAATTAGTGTTAGGTTACATTAAATTAGATAAGGTAAAGCAGGCATGGGCAACACGTGGCTGGTGGACCGCATGCAGCCTGAATCATGTCTTTGTGCAGCCCTCAGAGTGATTGAAAAATTCTATTTAATGTGGCCCGTGGTTCAGGTAGATGCAGCCAGCTTATGGTGAGTAAAGCAATATTTATTAAAAGAATAATCTTCACACACAATTCATTACTGTTTCATCACCTAAGAGAAAGTAACTATGAAAATGTAAGTGAAATAAGTATACATAGTCAACAATATAAACATTTGAACTTGTGTGAATTTACGGGCCAAGTTCAGTGTGGTCTGTTTGATATCTCCGTTAGCCAGAACAATTGGTGCAGAGCACTTCCAGGAATGAGATATTTTCAGATAATGAGACGACACTTTCAAAACCAGAAAAAATCCTGGGGTAAAGTAAGGTTAGGTTAAATTAAATTAGATGGGTAAGCTTAGGCTAGATTAAATTAGATAGGGTAAAGTGGTTGATCATCAGGTGAAACAAGCCGGGGTACTCACCTTCAAGTGACCCATTGGTTTGCATGATTCAAAGCCTCCCTCATGTGAAAAGACAACATTGCTAACCCCTTCACTTTGTCAGGCAAAAATGTGATGTTTGGTATTGGAGGCAAAAAGTGTATTTTTCGTTCTTGTTTTGTAAGGTCCCTGTAAGTTTATCCATTATTGGCTCTACTCTACTATATTCTGAGCATAGATCAAGCTATGTAAAGTACTAACTCAGACATGAACTGAAACCATTAAACAACTCTATACTCAAGATGTTGTGGATTCCTTAGTGTTCTTCTTTATTACTCGGTACATATACAATATACTATACAATTTTATTTCCTACTAACAGTAAGATCAAGTAGTTTAAAAACACCTCATAAGGCATTTAATAAAGATCTTTCTCTCTCTTTTTGCAACAGGAAGGGTGATGACAATAATAAAAAAATAAATATAATATAATAATTAAAGCAGCCATGAAGCAGCAGGAAATGTAGATTCTAAACTTTACTTCAAACAATGCTAAGTTTTGATAGGAGAGTCTGCCTCTGATGTGAGTGTACTAGTGCACAGTATACTGAGGTACTCTAATTGCCTCACTGGATCCGGTAAGTAGTCATCATTGCAGCTGCCAATATTACAAGTATATCACTTATCACTGATGGCATTAACTAGGTCTACCATTATACACACACAAAAAAATATAGAAAATAGTGCAGTAACAGATGACAATGATACAGGACAATGATAGCTGGAGCCTAAATGCTGGTGTAAGACATTCTTATTTACTGCAGAATGCCTGGGCAATGTATCCTCAGAACACTTTGAGAATCTTGTACAGCAAGTCGCTGATTAGCGTCATAGATGCATTCCAAAAAAGTGTGCCATTATTTCCAGGGCACATTTTTGGTAACCCTAACCTTAACCTTTTCAGTAAACTTCATACAATGGAGTCTCTAATTAGCAGGAACCAAAACAAACTACCAAGTTAAAGAGTTACATGGCATGTTAAAGTGATATATAACATATTAAAGTACTGTGCAGGTTTAAAATAAATGTAGTTTTCAGTCATCCTAACCTATCTTTTTCACTTGACTTCATACAGCAGAGCCTCACATTACAGTATGTACGAACCAGAGCAGACTGCTGTACTAACTTTGTGTTATAACAGCATACTGAAGTCTGTACACGTTAAAAGTAAATTATATCTGTAAATACACATTTATGAAACAAATAATAAAAAATATCACTAAATGCTGATCATCCTGAATAATGGGCAAGGGACCTCCCAGCTGACTGAAGCTGTGACATCACTCGTGAGCAGCCACCCAATCGCCACATCACGAACCGCACCACATAAGTATTCTTTCTCTACTTATCTTTAAAAAACATCATGTAAATAATTAAAACAATAAGACTAACAAATTTACACTAACCAATTATGTCTAAAGGCACATTGCTTTCCTCTGTGACGTCACTGTCAAGATCACTCTCCTCCATAGCCAGTCCCTCCTTTGCCTCTTTCTTCCCAGGCGCTGTCCCATCCCCAGCCTCACTCACTCACTCTCTCTCTCTCTTTCTCTCTCTCTCCGGACTCCACATTTCCTGAATTTTCATGTGTAAACTGATGGAAAGATTGGATTCTTGGGTACAGTACCAGCAGGACTGTTTGCAGGATGTTTTCCAACCATGGTGGTGATATTTTCATATATTTATTTATTTTTTTATAATGTTGGGAATTTGTGGGTGAAGTAGGCACCACACTGGTGCGCGCAAGATTCAAAATGACGCTATATCGGACTGCAGCAACTTACATCCAATTTTGTTCCCTAATTATTAATTGAATTTATATAGAAACGGCACTGTTTGGCACAATATAAATCAGCGAATGCCCGTATTACATTAAAACTTTACATGTACACAAGATGCCAGGATTATGAAGAGATTAAATAAAAAAGTGTGACATTACAAACAAATAATTAAAGGCTATGTCATGTGTGAAGGTTGTTGAGCACAACTATAAAGACTTAACTGACACAATATACTCAGTAATATCTCTGTTAGCCGGAACAATTGGTGCAGAGCAATTCCGGGAATAAGAGATTTTCGGCTCACGAGATGATTTTCTTAAAGCTGGAAAAAATCTCTCGGTCCTGGATTTTTCCAAGTAATGGAAAATTTTTCTCAGAAGTTCCAGAAATTGAGCATTACATCATCTCTCAAAGCTGGAAGAAAATCCCTCATCCCTGGAATTTTGCGGGTAACAGAAAAAATGTTCTTGGAATTTCCGGAAAATGCGCCTGATTTTCATCTCTCAAACCTGGGAAAACTTCCCCATCCCCTGAATTTTCCGGGCACTGGGAAATATTTTTTGGAATTTTCCAGAAAATTGTTCCCAAAGTCGGAATTTTTCGGGAAATTCCGGCTTCGGGAACGATTTTCTGGCAAAAATTAAATTCCAACTATCAAAGAGTTCCTGTTAAGAGGGATTCCAGCTAAAGGAGACATTACTGTATCTGGGTAACCAGGACTCAAAATCCTCCTGGACATTATGTTTTGATATCAATACTTATAAAGGTCTTATCTAGGCAAAAAATGGTTGATAAAAGCTAAAAATTTTGATCTGCAAGTTTCAGACATTTCGAGATGAACACGCGAGAAAATTAAGGTTTATGTATAATAATAATAAAAAGCACCTGTAAACAACCTATCAAATGTCTCTAAACACCATTATTACACTTTATGCACAGAGAGACTTTATGAATTCTTTAAAAATGCACGACTCAAAACCCATGAGCTCTGAAACAAAATGTCACTGTGTGTCAGCAAACTCCACGAATAACATTACTGTATACAGTAATTACAATGTGGCAAATGTTTCTCTCAGCTATGACCTTAACTACTAAGTTATGAGAGAAGTACTGAAAGGAGGGTGTTAAGGTAAGACTTCAAGGAAACTAGCTGATCAATGAAAATAAAATAATTTGAAAGTGTAGGTATGAACAAGGTTTCAATTATTGCACTGCTACAGGTCAGCTTTTTAAATGCTCGGCGAAAAAACTATGAATTATTTGTGCTACTTGTGAGTGGGTTAGTGAGGCTCCTACCACACATGAAAGAATAAAATACACACAGTACAGCATCAGTGCTAATATCTTTTCCTGCCTTACAACATCAATGATGCTACTGTACAAATCTTTCTGCATTATAAGAGTAGATAACTGCTACACTGCACTATATAAATTACCCACTATAAGAGAAACATCATCACTCCTTAACTGGGAATAATCTTTCAGCTGTATGGCATAAGTCGAGGTACATGGGAGAGGTAGCACCATGTGGGCTCGGTGAAAATCCTAGCTGGCAACTTTTTTTTTTTACTTGACTTCACCCCGTTAGTCATATGGCATCCAGAATACTTAAGGATTGTTAAGATATCGTTTTTCAAATTCAAATTTACGGAAAGAAACGTAATAAATTGGACTTTTTTCATAAATATATAATATACAATATATATTATAAAATAAAATAAAAATACTTTAACAAAATATACAATATATATATTGTGATAACTTTCTAGGTTCCAGAATACCTAAAGAATGTTAAGGGGTCATTTATTTTATTCAAACTTAAAGAAAAAATTGAATAAATTAGACTTTTTTCTTATGTAATATACAATAGCATGTACATTATGAAATATACAAAAAATACTTTACAAAATCTATTATATATACAGTACATATGAAAACAATCAAATTTGTGGGTATTTTTTCCAACAATGGAAAGTCAAGATTCCATTGTAAGCAAAGTATAAAGTACTGTACTTAAATAATGTAAAATTCAGGAATTAGCTCAGTAGAAAAAAGTCAATACAAAAATCTAAAGGCATTAATAATAATGATAATAAATAATATTAAGTAAAAGTATCATTTACAATTAGCTTGGCATATAGACTATGCAGTTATACAGTTCAGTATGAATACTGATGGTGCAGGTATAAGGTGTACATAGGCCATGGGTGTATACATAGTTTCCCATGTACCTAGTACTACACAGTGCAGGTGAACAACAAAGGTAAACGTTAAGGCAACTTGGCCAAGGATAGCCGACATATCTGTCGGGTTCTAATTTTCAGTAGGGTCCTTTGCTTAGGTTTATACTTGGTCTCTCATCAGCAACAGTATGTCTAAAGGAGTATTAGTGAAAGTTTTTTGATAAATATAACAAGCAGTACATTGCACTTGGACTATGCGAGGCTGACGGATTACTGCAACAATACATTTGGTAGTCAATAATACACAAACTCTCACTCTTCTTGTTGTAGCCTCATCTGTTATGTTCCTGTTTTTGTTTTTAATTAGAACACTTTCAAAGCCGCCCATTGCTTCTTTTGAATATTTCTGTAATTTACTTGTGTATTCACATATTCTTTTTTTACGTATTTCAATCTAAGAAATGTTCGTGTTCTACAATAAAATTTAAATAAATAAAGCTCCAATGATCACTTCTTTTACATGCTTTTATTTTTTTTTTTATAAGCTGAGCACTTCATAGAAATCTATGAAAAGACAAACTTTTTCTTATTCTTACAGTGAATCCTGCATGAAGCTACAAAAACTACCATTGCTAAAAATTATATTGATCACTTTTAGATTCACACTTTCATTGTTGAAGATGATGACTAATGGGGCGGAGTCAAATGACGTGTCCATGGGTTAGTCAATCAGCACGCTGAACAAGTGGCTGAATAGTGATTAATTTCCATTATTTATTCAGTGCCAGTGGCTCTAATTGCATTAAAACAAGAAATATAAATTTTTTCTTATGCCAATGCTGTTATTTTATACCACAAGAAAACTTCAACAAAACTGGTTTTTTTTTACTACAGAGCCTTTGGGAGTGGTGTTACTTCTCTTATGTACCTGGGCATAAGTAGCATGACCAACATGCTTTACAACCTGGATAGGGATGGCTCCTGGTGTTTGTAACATTACTGTACCTGTGTGTTAAAGTCCACAATGGCAAACAACATTATACTGCTACTCAAACTGTGGCACTAAAGTCCACTGGGTATAATGGCACTCATAGTTTATTAGAACAATAAAACTTTTTATATCATATGAAAAAGCATGACATTTAAGACAAAATTCATTACTGTAAATTAAAATTTTCTCTTGGTTTCAATGAAGTTTGTTAAATTCTTCAAATTCATGTGGAATGTAAAGACTGAGAAAAGTAAATCATGTAATTGAAGTGGCTGCTGTAATATACAATGTGATACATGTTTCATTACACCCCAGTACTCAATATGCTGCTCCTTATCACTTTTTATCATGCTTTGAGGCAGCTATCCATTTTACAATCATAGTTTGTTATTATTTATCTTAAAACTAAAATTCTTTTATACAACTTTTTTTCTCATTAGATTCACATCAAAAGCATAAAACCACTTTTGACTCCATGAAGAAAATGCAACTTTTATGTAGACTATTAAGTGTAGCCTCAGTTAAAAAAATATAATGGAAACTCGTAAGTTCCCCCCACCCCCCCAAAAAATAAAGTAATTTGAGTAACTTTACTGCACTGTGATGAGTGGGATTAACACCGTGTGAAACAGCGATGAATAAGGAAAAATACAAATGAACCTCCTATCCGTACTGGCAAGAAAGTCCTCACTAGTCAACTGATTGAGGTTAGTACTCAGTTGACTAGCCTAAAAGATTCAGATCACTTACATACTTCTAACATCCATATCCTATGATCGGAAAGCCCAAGGCAGGTGTAAGTCCAGTGCCTAATAAGCTCACGTTGAAGACTACTCAAATGTTAAACTTCTATTTGTTTATGACTTTCAAAAACTCTTAACTGGGACGGGATCCTGAATGGATTATATAAAAGCAGACTTTGAAAAGTGAAATTGCACAGAAAAGAACATAAAACTGTGTCAAATGTATATACTGTAGTAATAAATTTTTTAAATCAATGATATCCAAGACAATTTGTAAATATAATATATTTACTGAGCATTTTGACTAGCTAGACATGATTATCATACAACAGATGCCTAAATTTAAAGAACTGCAAACACTTCAACAAATGGCACAGCATACTATACTTGAAAATGAACAAGTAATAATAATTTTTTAAATAAACTGTAGCTGTAACTTGCAAAAGGCTGAAAAGTTAAGAAATTAACACTGGAATTGTACCTGCCTGAACTGTAACAGTTCCTAGCCTATAGCCCTAAGACTATTCAAGACTTCCTATGCCCTCACAGGAGAGCACCACCTGCAACAAAGTTGGATGATAGGGGTTGAGTGTAGGTGTGGGATCGTGGGTGTCCGGTTCGTCCACCACGGAATGAAGGGCGCCGCCTAGCCCTCCACCCTCCGCCTTGTGGTTTACGTCCACTCAATTTATCCTGGTGCTTCCTTGATGATAAATGCTGCCAAAAATCAGAACTGGTCAATATTCATCACAAATGATAATAAAGTCTTTTAATGAACAACCTAAATGATTATATGAACATAAAAATTGCCTATTATTTGAGGCGTACATTTAAGAAACTTATTGCAGCTACTGAGAAAGGAAATGATAAGGCCAGTGTTCTTTAGTTTTGGAAAAGTTTCAACATCAAGCATGCAATTGACATCATTGTGGAGGCCTGGGGTGATGTAAGTAAGGACTGCTTGAGTTGAGTTTGGCGGAAGCTTCTCCCAGATTTAATTCATGATTTTACAGTCTTTGGTGCATCAGAGGAGCTCCCCAAAATAAAAGAAAATTGTGTTTCTCTTGCAAAGCAAGTTGGCTTTGCTAAAGTGGAAAGTGCTGATGTTGAGGAACTGCTCAAGTCCCACTGTGAAGACCTCTCTACAGCTGATCTACAACAACTTGTTGCTGCTGGGGAAATAGAAGATGCCGAAGATGATGAAGTCAAGGATGCAAAGCCACGAGAGCTTCCCACTTCTGCTTTGTCTTCTATCCTGAGGGAAGTTGATAAGCAGTTGCAGATCTTGGAGGACAATGACTACAATGCAGAAAGGAGCAGGATTGCAGTTTGTGGTGTCAAATCTTTTTTGGCACCTTATGAACAGCTTTTTTGTGAAAGAAGAAAGACGGCAAAGCAGCAAACAATAGACGTCTTTTTTAAGTTAACCCCCAAGAAGCAGACTGAAGACACTGAACCACAGCCATCCACTTCTGGAATTAGACTTTTTTTTCGTCCCTCCCATGCAACCAAAACTGCACCTGATACTGATGATGACAACTGTCAAATCCTGTCTGCATGACTCCTCAACCTCAACATTAACCTTCTCCCCCATCAAGTTATATTCATATTTTTTCAAGGTAAAGTGTAACATTTACTGTATGATTTCATTATTAGATATGAATGTAACATTTATTTAGACTGTGCTATCCTTTGTGTTAGGCTAACTACGAAATTTTTTTCGGTTTCGAGTAATCTGCACCTAACCCTATTTTCTCCATAAGCCCTGTTATTTCTATTACGCGAATTTCTAGAACGCGAGGTTTTACAAGAACACAACTATCGTGTTATAGCAGAACTGACTGTATACTATTTCCATGCTAACCTGACCCATAAGCCATGCCCCTTGTTTATATATACAAATAGCTGATTGGTTCATAGAAAATGTTTGAGTAGCTGTTCATTTACTCAAACTAAATGCGTTTACAATTGGTAAGCAGACTTGATATTCTCTTACAACATACTCGACTTACGACCACCCGGACATACGATCGCCTCAGTCGTACCAAAAATGTGGCAAATTACGTATTTTCGATTCCAAACGTCAGTGATTGCGCTGTGTACTGACAAAATTTTCGTTTGTAATTCACTTTAATATGGCTGGCAAGCTTAAAATTGAGAGTTTTGTGGTGCTGAGAAGAAAAAGAGACACCCATTTTAGATTTTCTATGTATTATTTAAGCATTTTCGACTTATGACCTGGATTTGGGTCCCAAACCCCGTCGTAAGTCGGGGAGGAGCTGTATATAGACAAGGGGTGTGGCTTACGGGTCAGGTTAGCATGGAAATAGTATAGTGCATGCTTGCAAGGTTAGTTACAAGGTTGACCATAATGGTACGAGGCTATGAGATGTAACTTAAACTCATAGTTCTATGTTATTTACTTATACCAGGGTACAGTATTTTATTGAGCTAGTGCAAACACTATTCTCGATTACTATCGGTATCTGCATTTAAAAGTGCATTGTTGGGTAGACAAAAAAATATAAAATAAATAAATAAACAAATGAAAAAAAAAAAAAAAAATGCCAACAGTTTCATCCTGCTCAGGAATCAAACCTGGAGCCACTTGCTTGTGAGTGAAACCAGTATGTAGACCACAATACCACAGGTAAAGTGAGTGAAAACTTAAATATCTGGAGATCATTTCTTGTACACTTATGTATAAAGTTGAGTTTGCTTACCTGAGCTAGCTGCTGCTCTGAATTACAGTGAGCCTGGCAGGGGTTGCAAAGGTATTTTCCACCACCTTTTGTGTCCTCTAACTTGGTGACGCACTCAGGGATCTCTAGGTTGGAGCTCGTTCCAGAACTTCGTACTCCCTGAGAGTCATTTGACCCAGATGGTGGTGGATCCTGCGTCCCACCGTTGCTGCTACTGATAGTGGAACAGCCCGTAGCATCCTGGCCTGTGACCCCTACAGTGAAGATGATTGATAATCAGAACAGCGGCAATGATGAATCGGTCTTGTTTCAGCTCACCCAAGGGTCCTGACCGATTATCATGCTTGATTATTCAATCATATCAGCAGATGGGAAAAGAGGAAGAAAGGAGAAATATAGATAATCAATAAAACTCCCCCAAAACACAACCTCCTTATCCAAGAAGAACATTTAACACCATCATGGGCCGTGTCAACCACTGAGGTAAACTGTATTGGTTACTCAAACTAACTTGTAAGTGTGACCCAACAAAACAAATTCCCTCAATTCTTGCTGAAAAATATACACACTACTTTTATGGGTAATGGTGATATACTGTACTACTCATAAATGATTATTTAGCATATTGCTGTAATTGCATGCACGGTTTTTCTATTTTAAATTAAGTGATTATGCAACTAGAAATATCAACAAAGCATGTCATAGTAACCTAGTCTGAAACTGAGCGGGAATTTTTAAGTGTACAGTAAACTTCCTTTAATCCAGATTAATTAGGGGAAAGGCCTGTCTGATTTGGCCGAAATTTCAGGTTGGGTGGGGGTCCGTATTGTCTATAGTGCATTGCAAGGTGGATAATTCCAGAGGATGGGGGATTTCCGGCTCAAGCTACTTAAGGACACCGAACCTACTGTAATTTTGGCGGACACTTAACACCCTCGGGGATTTTATATGCCACATTAACATTTTTCAGCCGCTTAAGGTTTCAACATGTGGAAAAAAGTTAATTCTTCATGGGTCTCTCATACACTCTCAGCAGCTTAGTGCTTGCTTTCAGTACAGCTGTACTCAGCAAGTCACCCATCAGCTGGTGTTGCCGGGCGCTCTCATATGTCTGGCAGCTGTGTGTGCTGTCTTGGATGTGAATTACATGAAAGTGCTTAGGAACTTCATGATTTCTTTTTTCCTATGTGGTTATCAGCATATACTGTACATAGATCATGTGCACCTCCAGTGATGTATATGCATGTAGTACATGTTAATAATAAAGTACTGGACGGTACTTATTAATTACTAAATTATCATGAGTCAGTTGAGGTAGGTGATTGTA
Source organism: Homarus americanus (assembly GCF_018991925.1). Taxonomy (NCBI): domain Eukaryota; kingdom Metazoa; phylum Arthropoda; class Malacostraca; order Decapoda; family Nephropidae; genus Homarus; species Homarus americanus. Next base: position 3,402,835 of record NW_024725031.1, on the reverse strand, counting down.
CAACATTCACAGTGTATGCCACCGAAGGTGGAAAAGAGGTTATGTTTTCTCTGCTAATTTCTCTGACTATTTGTACTGTGCACTATTCATATTTCTTAAGACACTTCTACTGTTTCCTCAGAGGTAGCTGTTGCGTTACCCTCCTGTGCCACCACAGTGCCAGCTCCCAATTACATGAACTTTCCCTCATACTAACTGTATTTAGTTTTTTCTCCCGGGTTGAGGATACAAGTGTCTGGTGCTGGACCCCAATCTGGTTTGCAAGGGGATCCGGATTAAGCGAGACTGGGGTTAGAGGGCTGTATCTTCAATACCTTGACTTTTCAAGTAAACTAAATTTTTATAAATAATAATAAAAAAAAATTTAACACAGAAATCCCACTTTATGGCCAATGGGAAGGATCAAGTGACTGAGATTCTCTCCTGCACAGCTGTCTTGTCCAGGGGGCCATGGCTCAGAGGCTGTAACAACATCTCTGTGTAACAGTTACTTGCCCAATAAACACCAAGGTAGAACTTGATGATGTTCTAAAAAACATACAAGCCAATAGTGTTATCTGGATGAACCCTTTGCCGTATCCTATGACTTGAAATCTCAAGCCATAAACTTTTGCCTCTGTAGGTTAATCTTCACATCTCCTATTAATAGGATAACACAAGAAAGGAGAAGGGAGGGATTCAAAGTCACATGACTTTTTCTTTTGACTATAAAATGGAATTTTTCACTTCATTCCTTAGTTTTATAGTCAACTGGTCATTCATCAAATGACTTGAGAGATTCCAAACTAGCAAAGAGAGGGAGGAGATCACACTTCATGAGGACCAACTAAGTAGCCAAAACCGCACACATGAGGATGAACTCAAGGATGTACTAGTCTGAATTATTCACAAGGAAGAATAATAAATGATCTCTTCCCACAGGCATAAAGGCTGATATAAGTTGGAAGAAATACATTTTGTTGGCAACAAAAGTGAAAACCTCACAAATCTGAACACATAACAAAGATTGGTGTTAATACCACTGGCCAAACATGAGGTCAATACATAAAGGGTAGTGAACAAGGCAGGACAGTGGTGGGTGGTGAACAGGGCAGGGCAGTGATGGGTGGTGAACAGGGCAGGGCAGTGATGGGTGGTGAACAGGGCAGGGCAGTGGTGAGTGGTGAACAGGGCAGGACAGTGGTGGGTGGTGAACAGGGCAGGGCAGTGGTGGGTGGTGAACAGGGCAGGGCAGTGGTGGGTGGTGAACAGGGCAGGGCAATGGTAGGTAGTGAACAGGGCAGGGCATAGATGGGTGGTGAACAGGGCAGGGCAGTGGTGGGTGGTGATAATCCCTGGTACTGAGAGTTGTTGTATGATGAATTTGTTATGACAGTGGGTAGTATCGAAGAGGCAGTGGAGAAATTTGGGAGATGGAGGGATGGAAAGGAGTCAAAGGGGCTTCAGAGTGCATGTAGCAAAGGCAGGAGTGTTCACTGGTGATGTGAGAGAGGGACTCGTGGTATAGGGCAGAAAGTGTCTATGCGCTGTCTGTGGGAAGTGTGTTGGCAGTGGCTCAATGATATGCAGTGAGTGTAGAAGGTAAGTACATAGGAGGTGCAGGGATCTAAATAGCAGACTGCAGGGTGTTGGTAACTTTAGGTGTTCAGTGGTCATGTGGCCTTGGCAGGGCTGGAGAAGCTTAATATTGGGGATATGTCCCTGGACTGTGTCTATGAGTTCCTACCTGCAAGGAGGTGCTGGAGGTTTTATTGATCGATTAACTGAAACAGTTTATTTAGCCAGTAATTACAGATACACAGTCGACAATAAGAACAATATTGAAATGGCTGAGCCAAGTGAAAGCCTGAGCCCTCTTGTGTTGAAGCTAACTCAGCTGCAAGAGTCAAAGGTGGCTAGATAAAGTTTTAGGGAGTTGCTATATTTATTGACAGCCAGGGGACCTTCCCTTAATGTAAAGGGAGGGTATATGCAACTGGTGTGGTGCTGCGTGTCATCCAAGCATGAGCTGATTTGGGGGCGATGACATACATGGGCTTGAGCAAACTGAAATGAGAATGGTGAGGTGGATGTGTGGTGACACTGACAGATGGGAAACCCTGTTCATAGCTAAAGGGGCAGCTGGGTACTGAGAGTATTAGTGAGCTTTTGCACAGAGGTAGGCTGAGGTGGTTTGAGCATGTGAGGAGAATGGAGGAGACTAGCTGGTTAAGAGGTGCATCAGTCTGCATGTGGAGGGGAGGAGAGCAAGGAGAATGCCAAGATTAACACGTTGAGAGGTTGTAAGAAATGACCTCAGGAGTTAAGAATATGATGAAAGGGGCTGCAAGAGACTGCACAGCATGGAGAGCTGCCACCAGTCATACAAGCATGGAAAATGACATTAAAACTATGATGATCATTGAGTCTAACTACCATTCTAAGCGAGTCTGGGGGATTCAAACCAGGTGATCCAGCAAAAGTCATTCCAATGTTGCTATCAGTTAGCATGTTCTTCAAAAAACCCACTGGGTCATGGCTGAGGTCACTGACCTTACTACTGCTGATATGACTGGTTAAACAGCTGTTAGGCATCAATATCACTGATCCTCATATGACAATGTCACTGCCACAGTTCCCAGGAAAATGCAGCTCTAAGAAGTGGTGCTCAGAAAAAAAACCTCATGCCACTTGATGAATAACCCAGAGGCCATAAAACACAAAGCATCATGTCCAAGAACATTATCAAAATATAAATATTTTGGGGTAAAAACTTGTACTTAAATATCATTTGGTCTTAAATCCAAGAATTACACAGGAATGACCATCTAAGGATTATTCGGTCAAGTTTAATAATATCATTCACAGAATTAAAGTTGTGTGAGGAAAAAGTGGCATTTTTTTACCACTTGTGTAATAAGTTGTCATGTTCAGACACCATACTAGGTCAAAAATACAAATCACAAGGAATAGTGTAAATAAATATTACTTAAAAATAAACCCAGTGATATGGCAGAAGAGATCATTAAAAGGTTGCTTCAGTTTTTAGTAAGAGTAGACATTAATGTTAACATGCTGCCTCAGACAACAATTCTGAAAAGTTCACCATTCAAAATCATTTCTGCATAGATTCAACATCATCAACCAAGCTGTGCTGAGAAGAGGGTTTTGGCAGTAACTTCCAGGCAAAATAATAAGTGGAGGCATAAATCTCAAGTGACATATATGCAAAGCTAATAAATATAAAACATTCAAGTTAATGTGTTAGTCAATGTCACACTTAACAATACTTGTGTTTCTTGTTAGGTTTTATCAACCCCAATAAACCCATACATAAAATAGCATAAAAAGTAAAGATTTATATAAAGTTAGATACAGTACAGTCTTCACCTATCACATGCATATGTAACTCAATAATTGCTCAACCTATCATTTCAGTCTACCAATAAGAGAACTTTATTATCATCAATAGTTTAATATAAGCATATTGGTCAGTAGCAGGCAGACCTACACAGCCACACAATGAGCAATCATTAAGTCTTCAAATATGCTAATTGAATAAATATCATGTTTGTGGTTTGTCCATCATTTAAAGGTAACTGAAAACAGTTTTTTCTTGAGAACTGTAGCTATAGTATCAATTTCATAAATCAATTTACCTGAAGAAAGAAGCAATATACATATGGTTACAGTATTAATTTAGAAATGATAAATGACGTGTGAGAAAGTATGCCGGGCCACTTACCTGACCCTGTCGTGCACAGTCTCTTAGGTGGAGGGTCGCTAGAGCCTTGACCGGCGCGCTTCGCTGCACGTTGTTTGTGTTTGTTTCCTGCTATATGCGTCGCTAATAACTGGGGTGAATTAACTGTTACATCACACACAATGCATCGGATCACTCCACTGACCTCGTCACGTTCAAATCCCGTCTCAGTTTCCTCTAAAGTCTTCAGTAATTCTGCAGATTTAACCTGGGAAAAATAAAATGTACTAAATAAATATAACTACAGGTAAATTCATTTATATGCATTTTAATAATAATAATAATAATAATTATTAACAGTTTATTGAAAGAGCATGGTAGCCGGAAGGCTGAAAATATACAGTTACATAATTGGGGAATGGGTCACTTGATTGATAAATAACATAAGTGATACAAATATGATATATATTTAATTAGTGGGGAGAAGGCTATACTACTAATAAACTATCAGTACTAGTAAATTGTCATTACTCACCAAGTGTACAGTGTATCTTAAATATTTTTACTTTTGTAGGAACTGTATTGTTGTGATTTGTTTGCACCACACTTGTGTGCCCTAGTAATGCTTGTGTGTAAGAAAACCGTAGTTAACTTTGAAAGGTATTTTAGCGTTTTGAAAATGCTACAATTAGGTAAAACTTGTTTGAGTGCTGTTAAAATGTAAATAATGGCAAGTTTAGCCAACACCGAGGACATAGCTTTCAAATTGCAGTTTAGGGGGAAGACTTAACTGCCAGGTATAAGCCGAGATCAACAATTTCTGTTGAAATAATTAAGTTTCTCTTATATGCCAGGTCGACTTACAGGCCACAATATATGGTACACTGAAAGCTTGTATGCAAGATTTACTCAAAACGGTGGGAGATTTAAATAAAATGGCTGGTGATAGAGAGATGGAGGAGACTGTGGGGCAACATGGTGTCCCTGTATACTATGAGACAGGTGGTAATGTGGAAGCCATGAACAATAAAATCATGGAGGTTGTTACACTATGTCAGGCTGGTCAGAATGAAATACAAGGTGAGTGACATGGACGTATAAAGACACTCTGTAATGGTTATCTGGCTAATTTGACAGAAACAAGATATTAATAAATGGAAGGTTCACTGTATGTAAGGAATTTTGGTTAATACAGCTAGACCCCGACTTACGACTGCTTCGACTTACGACCATCGGGACTTACGACCGCCGAAGTTGTGACCATTTTTTTTTCAATTTTTTTCCCCCAAATGACACACGCATTTTCTATACCGAAACGTTTCCAGTTAATGTAGTCTCCATGTATAATTAGAAAATTATGGGGGCCCCATGTGCATTCAGCTGACTACATTAAAGGTAAGTGCTCAGTCACACTGTATCCATTCCTCATTATTTATTACTTTCACTGTACTGTATCCATTCCTCATTATTTATTACTTTTACTGTACTGTATTTCATTGTAGATTTTTTTTTTTTTTATTTATTAATTTTTTTTTATGTCGGACTTATGACCATTCGGACTTACGACCTGGATTTGGGTCCCTAACCCCGTCGTAAGTCGGGGTCTAGCTGTATTGTCAAAAATTGAATATATTGCATTTTAGTTAAAAATTTATTTCCTCCAACAGACATGCATTGCCTATGTCCCATGTTTGAAATTGCAGTTTGGTGTTTCGGTGGTTCAGAGTGAGGTACAGTACTCAAACCCTGTGGTCGAATCATTCGACTCTAACACATACACCATCAGGGAAGATCAGCAGTTTGTTATGGAGCACCAACCTGGACACCTTACTCCAGCTGAGGGCCAAGACCAAGAATCAGAGGAAAGGATAGTGTAGACTGTAGAAGACACATTAAAAGTGATAAGGTTGGACACCCAATAAGCAGAGAGACATGTAGAGGACGGGAGGGCCTACCATCCTGAAGTATTTAGATATGTAGGTGAAGTCAGAGAGATAAACCACTGAGATAATGTATATGAGGCTTTGAGGTGAAAGGAGAATACTGTACTAAAGTAGAATACATCTACTTCAGCTGTAAGAATTAATAAAGAGAATCTGGGTTTGCTCTTGATGTTGGCTGTCCTGCATAAATAAAAAATCTATGAAGTGTAATTCTCTAGTGTTTAAAGATAATTCTTATACATCTCAACTTAACTACATAAAAGGACTTCATGGATACAGACAAAATATTCTCGACAAACTACATGGTGTGTACAGTACCAGTATGATATCACCACGGCAGAAATGGAAAAAGGTGTATACATGAAACACCCAGCTTACCTTACGTTGATGCTTGGAACCAGCCATATGAGAGTCTAAGACCGTCTGGGATGAAAACTCCAAATTGCAAACATCACACCGAACAGTCACCTGACAGAGTACAGTACAGTATAAGAGATGTAATGATAAAGGTTGGAAAAAAGAACTATAAAATGCCTCATGTACTGGTTCCAATTTCATCATGACCTTCTTCGTACTGTGAATATATCATTATATTAATATTAAGGACATGTTAGACCACTCTTCTGGCATAAGTAAAATGCCAGTTAAGACAAATAATGTAAATATTACTACCTTGACAAAATGACTGTAAGTTTCATAAAATATTCCTCCAAACAATAATTAATCAGTTTATATTTCATGTTAGTTTAAATAATACAGTCACCACGCACTTTACACGAGTTTGATTTATGCATTATTTAAATAATATGCACGCTTCATTTATACCTTTTTATGATTTACTGGTACAGCATATATTATTTTATGTACAAGAATAGTGACGTGACACAGTTCAGTCACGCAGTCACCCAGCTGACTCATATTGGGGAGGGGGGGGGGGAGGAAGTACGGCTGGAATGGTGAGTCAGTTAGGCAGTTACAGCTCACTGCCTCCACACATAATGTTCACTATCCACACATACACATTACATACCCATTCTCATTTTTTTTTTCATTTTATAGATTTATATTACATTTTCTTTATTTATAAGCCACATTAGAGTATTGGATTGATTTTTGTTTTCTCAAACGAGCACAGACAAATGATTAATATGCTGAGCTAGCAAAAGATGCTGGATGGGTTGACTCGTGCAACAGAGGAGTGACCCAAGCTTAAGGGAGTCAGACGCATATAAGTGGGGTCACACACACACACACTATGGATACATATACTCTGAGACCTTACTGTAAATTACAATACAGTACAGTCAACCCTCACTTTACGCGGTCCCACATTCCGCGTTTCCACGTTTACGCGGTGCCCTGCCAGAACCCAGGATGCTCACATTCCGCGGTGCATGTACCCCTTTACGCGGGTGAAGTATAATTTTTTTATTTAGCTCATAAAATTCATACAAATTATCTGGCCAGAATATAATTTACATTGCTGGAATTCTTACAATGATGATCATTTTGAATATAAACATCATAGATTTTGCATTAGACATACAAATTTTAGATATAATGATTACTCTGAGTAAATATGTTATCTTTTGTGCAAAATATATGACATTTATATTCAAAATATTCCTGGTCTTACAAGGAATCCAGCAATGTCAATTATATTACCCTAACTTTAGTCTGATGTATTATTTATTACTAAGACGATAAATAGTCTGGTTTTCCCACACATTTATCTGGTAGGGAGGGTTGGTGGGGGGTGAGGGGTGGGGAGGGAGGGAGGGACCGTCTGACCATCTGGCACGGTGTGAAGAATATTTTTTTTTTTATTAACTGAAGATATTTGTTTTAGCTCATAAAATTCATACAAATTACCCGGCCAGAATATAATTTACATTGCTGGAATTCTTACAATTTGATGATCATTTTGAATATAAACATCATAGATTTTGCATTAGACATACAAATTTTAGATATAATGTTTACTCTGAATAAATATGTTATCTTTTGTGCAAAATATATGACATTTATATTCAAAATATTCCTGGTCTTACAAGGAATCCAGCAATGTCAATTATATTATCCTAACTTTAGTTTGAGGTATTATTTATTACTATACCTTAAAATCTAGTGGTTTTCCCCCAAAAATTTCTCAGAGAGGGAAGAGCCAGTGAGTGTAGTGTGAGAAGAGGGGGAGGGAGTTGAGTCCATTATTTGAATGGACATTAACTTGGCGACTGTATTTCTCTATTTCTCTTAAGTATTAATTGTGTGCATGTACCATCATAAAATTAAGATGTTATTTTTACTAGAACATAGGTATTGTGTCGGAAAAAGTGGAGTTTGGGGGTCAGCTGGTCTCTATTTCAATTAATCCCATATGTTATGTTATTCACTTTACGCGTTTCTCACTTTCCGCAGTACCCTGTGGGTTGAATTAACCGCGTAAAGTGAGGGTTCACTGTACAAGTTTAACAAGGAACAACTACTGTACTAAGTATATAACTATAGTAGGTGCACAGGGTCTTTCCAATCTTCCTGTATAAAGATGATATTAATGTGTCTCACTTCAAGAAAGCATAAAATATCTTACATAAGGTACAATTGCAATGATGAAATATTTGTCTTCAGTGTTAACTTATCACAGTTGATATCACATCATATTTCCTTTTATGGCCAAGTGAAATTTTTACAAAGTACAGAAATGGCAATATAAAGTGTTTATAGGTAATGCTACAATGGAGGTGTGTGTGTGTGTGTGTGATGCTGATCAATTGAGGTGTGTGTGTGATGCTGATCAACGGAGGTGTGTGTGATGCTGATCAACGGAGGTGTGTGTGATGCTGATCAACGGAGGTGTGTGTGATGATGATAAATATAACCGAGATTATAATGATGATGTCATCTTACAAACTCAAGATAACAGTTAGGTTGTACAGTTTTACAGCTGTGAGTTAACCTTAACAGTTAAATGAAGACATTAAAACATATAACAGATAGTCTGTACAGGTTTCTTTTATTTCCTACACTACATTAATAAGGGATGATTATTCTTTAATGAAAATTTCAGGCCAGTTAAAACTGGTTTTTGGACAATACCAGATTAGCCTGGTCAAATGTATGAAAAATTTAACGGAAGGACTTGAAATTCTACAACTATGTTTACATAAATCACTACTGTACCAGCAAATTACTGTCGTTTGATGTCAAGGCTGGTGGACAAAATAAATTGATCGGTAAATATTCAAAACTTGCCAACACCCACTTATATAATGAGCCTTAGTTATGCACGGAGAAAACTAAAAAAACTAAAACTAATTTCTTCTTTAGTGTTTCTGCCAGAAATTTATATTTTTTGAATATTTTTAACTGATAAAATTACCAACAATATTACTTGTTTAAAGTGGGCAAGGCATTGAAGTATAAGAAAAATGTGGGGTAAAATACTAAAAAAAAAAAAAACACTAAACAAACTTTTGAAAACCTGACCTAACATTTCCTAACCTCTAAAATTAATGTTTTTGGTGTTTAGTAAGTGATGGTGTTGTTTTCGGCTTTTAGTATGTGATGGTGTTGCTTTTGGTGTTCAGATGAGGAGGGTTCCATAAACTCTTAAGTGATTCTTAAAATTTTTACAGGTTAGGAAATGTTAGGTCAAGTTTTAAAAAAAAAAAATTTCTTTTTTGTATTTTACCCCACATTTTTCCTCTACTTCAAAGCCCTGCCCACTTTAGACAACTAATATTGTGGGTAATTTTATTAGTTAAAAAAATAAAATAAATAAATAATAAAAAAAAAATCCGACAAAAAACATTATTGAATACAGAAAATAGTTTTTAGTTTTTTATCTTTCTCCCTTTATAAGACTCAATATATAAGTAGGTGTTGGCAACTTCTAACTATTAACCCACTGATCTTAATGACAAAAGAAGTCCTACACAGTATTTCATCATTAAACAAAGAAAAAACATTTGTTATCATTTTCATATCTCAACAATGTATGGAGACTCTACCATAATATCCTTGAGATTCTTCCTAATTACAACTAACTGAACTCTGTCATGAAATTTTATAGTACAAATTATGTTAACATTTTACAGCACAGAAAATTCTCGATTTAACATAATCCGATGAAGTAGAACGGCGATTTAAAGCAACACCCACAGTTAAGGACACCGTATCAATTTAAAAAGAATCTTTCCTATTTTACTCGAGTCAAATCTGGCACTTCGTATGGAAATACACACTATACAATATTAAGTTTCGAGCCAAATGTTTCTCGCCAGACGCCTCACTGCGCACGCTACAAGGCTGCCCGCCACCCTCCCACATCCTCAGTTCTCACACTGACGCTCTAATGAACGAACGTTTTGTGTGACGCTATCTCCTTCTACCACTCGCATCAACCATCACCACTATGTCCGAGAGGCCAGCTACTACATCATTAACTACCCCAAAGGCCAAGAAATCAAGGCAAGCAATTACACTGGAGCACAAAAACAAGGTGCTGGAAGCACTGCAGCGTGTAAATGGTGCTTGCATGTCAAGATGCGTCCACAGCCACACCACTAGATAGTGATGTGGATGGTGAGCTGGTCGAGTTGGGCTCTGCATCTTCAGAGGATGACTTGCCTTACTAAAGTTGAGTGAAAATCTATTTTTGATAGGATAAATAATATAAAAATAAGTTGAGAGGAAAGTGAGTGTCGATCAGTGGTGAAGAGGATAAAAGTAGGAGTGAGGCAGACGAGAGGCTGGGAATGTAGGCGCCAGCGCGACCAGCCTCTCACATCAGCCGATCGCTAGTACACAGACCATTTCGTGTCCCGTAATTTTAGCCGTGTTGATTTATGAGTGTTTGTTTTAGCATAATACTACAAAGAACAATGTTTTGTTTATTCTAGGAGATGGGTTGAGGTGCAGCTGGGTAGACTCTCAGTCGGAGCAGAGGGTGGGCCAGTGACGCGAGGCAGCAGACAGTACAGTGCAGTACCACTCAGTAACAGTACCGTCCAGGTAGCAGTGAACAACACACGCGGTGGCGGCAGGACACAGACCGAGCAGATGTAAACAAACCCCACTCACCAAGCAGCGCATTTGGCGTGAAATTTAATGGAATCAAGCGCGATTTAGCAAAAATAGTTAGCATAATTGAGCAAAAATAACAGGAATTCGATTTAGCGGAAATTTCAATTTAACAGAAAGGGGTGGCTCGAATTAGTTCATTAAATTGAGAAAATGCTGTACTAGGATGGCTAAATCTGCCTGGAGTGCAAGTGTCTGGAAACACACAGGTGCTATTTTTAAGTGTAGTAATGCAGGCATGGGCAACCCGTGGCCCGTGTGTGGCCCAAACCATGTCTTTGTATGGCCTGTGGTGTGATGAAAAATTCTATTTAATGTGGCCCGTGGTTCAGGTAGATGCAGCCAGCTTATGGTGTGTAAAGCAATAATTATTAAAAGAATAATCTTCACAAACAATTCATTACTGTTTCATCACCTAAGAGTAAGTAACTAGGAAAATGTTAGTGAAATAAATATATATATATATAGTCAACATTATAAAAATTTTTACTTGTGTGAATTTATGGGCCAAGTTCAGTGTGGTCTGCTTGATGGATTGTTATGTGGCAATGGGTCACTTGGGAGTTAACTAAGGTTGGGCAAGTCTCTCTCTCTCTCCCACACACACACACACATATACACTATTACAGTTAAAGAAATAATTGTCCTCTGGGCAAACACATAAAGGGAATACGTATATATTTATTAGTACACAAGTAAAATGTACCCCGCTCCCCTGGGTCCGCAAATGTTATTCGCGGATTTGGTGATTCACGGCCATTTTGAGAACCTAACCCCTTTTTCATAAAAAATTCCAATACTTTAATGCAGTATTGCACTCAGGCATTTGTATAGTATAAAGTAATTACTATTGACCTCAGAATATCTTCTTATATCAAGTGCACATGGTCTCAAAATGGCCTCAAAATGCCAATGATATTAGTCAAATTTCAAAAAATTTCCAGGGGGAGCTTACAGCCCCCCCCCCCCGGCTGGGTGGATCATTGTACTCGTGTTCTCTCGCCCACAACTTCTTGGACCCCCCCTTTTTGATACTCCAGGATCCGCCCCCGATGTGATGATAAACTGTTTCACTCTCCATGCTAATACGATATTAACATTACTTTTGGGTTAGGTAGGATATAAATTTTGATGAGTTGGCCCACAGAAAATACCTAAATTATAATATAACCCTTGACTGAGGAAAGGTTGCCCATGCCTGTAGTAATGATAAAACATGGAAGGTCGCAACACTCATCCTTAACACAAGTGTACTGTACAGTTAACTCACCCGAGGCTTCTTAGTCGGGAGTCGACCCAACACGTTCTCCATGACAGCTTTCGTCACTGGATCATCCGTCATGTCTACAGAGGCTAGTATTGCTGAGTTAGGAGAAGGTATACCTCCAGCACTGATGCTCATTCTGGTGAAGATATAATTAAGACCTTAACCTTTTACTTAGTTTACTACATGAGGACTTCATCTTTTATACAACAATCAGAATCAAACAGGGAAGTGGTGTTGACTCAACAGGCCAACCAAGGCTAAGAGAAAACCATAAGAGTTGTAGATATATCATTTCCATGCTCTAACATTACTTAAAAATAAATAAAATATTTAATGAAACTACAGTATAGCCTGCATTTACGCGGATTTTGTTTACGCGTTTGGTCATTTAAGCGGCACCTTGCCAGAATGAAAATTTAAAGTTAACCGGTTCATTCCATCATTTACACGGGAAGCCGCGCAGGCAGGGTGCGCATTAGGTCGCTCTTACGTTATCGCTGACGTCATATGATGTATCGGACTGTGATTGGGTCATGCATCCTTACCACCTAAGCATTCCCTCCGCCGCTAGCTGTGATTGGTCTAATCTAATGTAACATGACGTGCCCTGCCACCAGAGGGAAGAATTCGCTTATCTAGCCGGGCCAGTCTCATTGTTCTCAGTCTCCGCATATACAGTTCTCTCTTGTGCCCGCTGGTCTCCTCACAATGGCTTCCGCTGGACCCCCACCACCCCAGAAAAACCTTGAATTACCTGGACTAAGCCATGGTTATGTGAAGGAAATCATTGAGTTGGGGGAGAAAATTAAGCTCATCCTTGACAAAGACACAGTCAAGCATCGGTATAAAGTGTCTAATAACCTTCTGTCGAAAATTATGGAGCAGTATGTCCAGATGTATCACGACAACATCAATGCTAGTCTCGCCCGCAACCAACCACAACCACAGCCAGCCCAAGTCAGTGATAGTGACAGTGAGGATATGGATTTTGAGGGGTTTGTCAGGGAGGCCCTGCAAACCTCTGTGAGTAGTGATAGTGATTCACCGGAAGGCCACTAATCTGCCCTCTGCCTCGGAACCAGCCGCCACCCACATGTGCCGACCCATCTCTTCTACTAACGTAAGTGTTAAATACCTTTAGATTTGTAGTTTTTTATTTAGATATTATGTGTGTGTCAATACCATCATAAAATTATGATGTTATTTTTACTACAAGGTACGTATTGTGTCGAGGAAAGTGGAGTTTGGGAGTCGGCCCAGTCTCTATTTCAATTACAGTAATCCCATGTTTTGTTATTTCGTTTACGCGTTTCTCATTTTACGCAGACCTCCACGGGTTCAATTGACCGCGTAAATCCAGATTATACTGTATAAATTAAGAAAAAATTAAGAGTGGGAATGGGAATGATTTCTGTATGACGGAGGTAGGAGGAAGGGCGGCTGATTGGCTGGACTCAATGGAAATTCCCCATGCCGCAATCTCTTTATAACAACGGTACAGTATGCAATTTCACCATAATTTCCTTATTATTTAGGTACGTTCATTTGGTGCCAGATTAATTAAAATTATCGTAAAATTAGAAATTTAAAAAAAAAAAAAAAAATCCACACTTACCCCCAGATGAGTTATTGTCGTATTAAATTGTTGGTGGTTTGCTTACATCAAAGATGAACAGCTGACCAGCCTGACTCCATGTTGATGTCACCCAAAGGATGATTATGAGAAAGGAAGGAGCTATTTATGTAATACAGTAGTACAGTATTCCCTTAAAGCTCGCTGGGGTTAGGTAAAGTGAATCCCGCGAGAAAGCAGAATCCACAATTTTTCATGCCAGCCCAGGAGTGTGTAAATTTCATATAAATAGCTATAAGCACATGTATAACAGCATTATGCATTGCTAGAACCACTGGCAGGGCATTTGGGAGGCCAAATTGCCCAATCATATATTAAATACCATATTTTACAGCATATAAGATGCACCCCCCCCTCCATTTCAGCAGGAAGTAATTAGGAAAAAACTGCAAAGAAGCCAGCCGATGAACAACACTGGGAGGACAGCAGACTGTAAACAACGATATGCGCGGGGAAGCACGTGCACCACCTCGCAGCCCCAAGCTCACTCCAACAGCTGGTGCTCGACTTATGCACCGCCCCACAGCCTCGGATTTATTTTATTTATTTTCCATGACGCAAGCTTTAAAACCACAAACTTTAAGGGAGTACTATACTGTATAGACTTATATTTGGTACAATATCTGTATTACTATATTTTTTTTGAACAGCATTATGTATGATATAGAGTTTATTAAATCATTTTGTGTATTTTTTGGGTCTCTGGAACTTAAATAATTATTTCCATTTAAATCAATTAAACTTTAATTCACGTTTTGCTAATTCACAATGTCTTATGAAACAGTACTTAACCTGCAAATTATATAGACTCCACTGTAGTGTACTGTACTGGGTGTATATATAATCTTAAAGTCTTCAAAGATATACTGTATATGACTGGATATCAATTTGTTTGAACATATCGATGAGACAAGACTCACTGACTGGCACAATACCTACGTGGATGGTTGTTGTGTTGGTGATGGTGCAGGGAAGGGCACGTATGGAACAGAGGTGGGCATATAGCTCATGGTGAAATCCAGCACCTGCAGCCCCAATCCCAGCACGTCACCCAACACCAGCTGAAACACCAATTCTCATTAGTCAAAATGCATGTAGCTAACATCCTTTGCAGTTGATAAATGCTGTCATCAAAATACTACACCCCTTCCTAACTTACAAATATGTATTTCAATAGAGTATAGTCAAACGCTTAAATTATGTCCAGGGCAACTGCTAGTAAGACTATTACTTTAACAGAGACAGACATGTTTTACAGTAATATGAACATGAGCATCCTGAGTGCACAGTCCTTCCACATGTGTCAGTCAATTTCATTTTACCTTCAACTGTATTCCTAATGGTTCCTAATTTTCTCCCACTTGTGACAACTCAGTACAGTCAACCCTCACTTTACGCGGTTAATGTAACCCACAGGGTGCCGCGGAAAGTGAGGAACGCGTAAAGTGAATAACATAACATATGGGATTAATTGAAACAGAGTCCGGGCCGACCCCCAAACTCCACTTTTTGATGACACACAACTATGTTGTAGTAAAAATATTATCTTAACTTTATGATGGCATGCACACACAATTAATAATTAAGAGAAATATCAATAATATTAGGTTTTTTAACACTTACATTAGTAGAAAAGATGGCTGGGCACACGGGGATGGACGGTTGGTTCCGAGGCAGAGGGCAGATTATTGGCCCTCACCTGTATCACGTGTATCAATTGTATCACTATCCACCACAGAGGCTTGCAGGGCCTCTTTGTCAAACCCCCCAAAGTTCATATAAGTCCATATCCTCACTATAATTATCACTATCACTGACTTGGGCCGGCTGTGGTGGGTGAAGAACTGGTAATGTTTTGATGACTGGGCGACCTTGTGCGCACCATGTTCGCGCCGCTTACACAACATGGCGGATGGCGGGAGGTTTGGATCCAAAAATGGCGCGGCTCGCCAGCCGCTCTCCGCGGAATGGGGTACACGCACCGCGGAACGTGAGTATGTTAGGTTCCGGCAGGGCACCGCTTGAACGTGGAAAAGCGGAATGTGGGACCGCGTAAAGTGAGGGTTGACTGTAATATATACATCAAATTCTTCCTTCTAGTGTCTGTAAACAAAATATTAAAAAAAAAAAAGTCTATATTTTCATCTATTCAGCCATAATAATTGTCTGTCCTACCCCCAAACAAATTTTAACCCCCTTTACCTTTATTTCAAACATACAGTAATGTATTGTAAGATCTTCTGTAACACCCATGACCAAGTGTATTGTAACAGTGATAGCAATCTCCACCAAAAGCTGCTGTTAATAGTAAAAACAGCATGTACTGTATACAGTGACCCCTCGGTTAACGAACTCAATCCGTTCCAGAAGGGCGTTCGTTAACCGAAACCATTGTTTCAATGGGTTTTTGGGTAATTGGTTGTAGCTCACCGAAAATTTCCTAAATTCAACAAAAATGGTAGAAAAGTTCACTTACTTTGAGGTGTGTATGTAGAAGGCTCCTGGATGATGATGATGATGATGATGATGATGATGATGATGATGATGGGAATTAGAATGGGGGTGGAGGAGAAGGAAGAAGAGAAAGCATTGGGGTGGAAGAGAAGTCACCCCATGGCACCATTTCACCCATAAAATTTTAGTTCTCTTGGTGTATTTCAAGATTATTTTCTTTAAATCAACACTGCACTGCATTATATATTGTCAATATGTAAAATATATTTCAAAATGACCAATAATTTGCTTGGAAACACAGAAAAAAAGCGTTTAGTTGAAGAGAGTCTCAAGCAAGATGTTACCTCCAGTGAAAACAGAGAGAGACTAACGCCTGTTTGCTGTGTTAAGAGGCTGGATGCCGCGCATTAAACTAGTCACTTTACCTTCAATTATGTTCAATAATTGTTAAAATGACTAAAAAATTTAATATTAAACTTTTAAAATTATTGAATAGTATAAACTTCTTGATATTTACTAAAATAGTAAGGAATTTAAGCCCTAGAACTGATTAATGTATTGGCGGACTGATACTAAAGCTGGTTGCCCGGTCAGTGCAAGCGAAAACATGTTGAGGTCGGTTCGTAAGAAATTCGTTAACCGAATTGGAGATCCTTATGGAAGGCAGTTCGTTAACCGAAATTTCGTTAACTGAGGCGTTCGTTAAACGAGGGGTCACTGTATATCCTCCAAATACGAGGGTTAACATCCACACTTCAGGATGCAGGCCGTCCTGTGACATTCCTATGGATACCTAGTCATGTCAGTATCTTGGGGAATGAGGCAGCAGATGACCTTGCCAAGACTGGCTGCAACAAGGCCACACCTGACTACGTTGTTCCTCGAACACTTACAGATTAGGACCCAAATTCGCCGCAAACAGAGAGAAGCTCGGGAAGCAGCCATCCCCCTGGACTCCCCGCCCACCTAGTACGATGTCCTCCGTAAACTTCCTGACCTCTCGTACGTCTACGGGAAAGGGTTGCGGAAAGGGGACGTGATTGCTGCCCGTATCATCATTGGGTATGACTTTGCTTGGGAGATTGGTATCCCCGCCCGCATCCCCTGAGCAACGCTCTTGTGCATTATGCAGAAGACCCGACAGCAGCACCCTTATTCACTACCTCCTAAGATGTCCCCACACAACGCCTGCTGGACCACCATTCCACGACCCCCTGACGGAGACACGATGATCCTCCCCATACTGGCCAGATATTTTGTAAATAATATTGATTATGTGTTAAAGGAATATCCTTCCTTCCTTAGGCTTTAGTAAGCCCCTTTATAATATTTATACTGTATATACTTGTCACACTTGCCAGATGCTTCTGCTGTCATTGTACAGGGGTACCTACAGGGGTGAGATGCAGTATTTAGAACAAGTCTTTTCTGGGGGGGGGTCGTTGCATACTTTTTCTCAGCACATGAGGACAGTGCTGTCTTTTTTTTTAGGGGGGTCGAGTGTTAGCGGGAGAGAGAAGAGAAGATGGAAATACTGTGGTTAGCACGTTGCAGGTGTGGGGTGCAGTTTCTTAGAACAAATTTTTTTAGGGGGGTCATATGCATGTTTTTCTCAGCACATGAGGACAGTGCTGTCTTTTTTTAGGGGGGTCGATTGTAATATTCAGAAATTTCAGTGTAATTTCAAACGCCGCGCCATTGGCAATACCGAGTTCAAGGTCGTCTGAGGGAAGGCCGCGCTCCCGCACGTAGCGAGAGTTTCTGGAACTAGGCCTATACGATATTAAATGTAATTTACCGAATTAATATGGAGGTGAATTATGAAATTAAATATCAGTTATTAAATTAAAAGTAATCCTAGATCGTTTCCCAGTCTGAAAATGTTGCGTACGTCCTAATTAAGCTGTTAATCGTCTGGTAAATAAGTCACTCCTGAAAAGCGTGAACCAGTGAGCAAGCGTGGCTTGGGGAGTTATGAGAGAGGTCAAGCCAGAGGACCATCTCTGTTCTGTACCCAGGAGAGACGGACCACGTGAACTGGTTCCTTCGTTTATTTAACATCAGTATTAACAAGTAAGATTTATTCAATCCCAGACAAAGCTAGATAGGGCGGTAGGAACAAATGGTGATGTGAGACAATAGCTAACAGCTCGGGTTTTTTCAGGGTTCTGTAGAGCCCACGCGGTATGATATCGGTCACTGGCCGTATGAGACGAGTGGTGAAGCGAGCTGTATGACCGTCCACTGACCTGGGTTTGAGCCACCTGTTGAGTATGGTGAGAGTTGGAGTGAAACCAGCTGTCTGGGTGCCCAACTAACGATGTGACGATCGTTTGGGGTCATCAGCTCTCCTCTACCTCGGCTCACAATACCACATATCTTCAAGCAGCTTAGTGAAAACCTTTCACTAAAGGGAAGCTAAAACTTCTCTCAACTGTACAAGGTCTGATTGGCTCACTCCCTTCCGTTTCATGGATGTACTGGGGTAAAGTGAAGCAAGCTGAATGAATACAGGGCCACACACTGGCCCCAGGAGTAGTGGAACTTAGAGGTACTTTTTCCAAGGTGGAGAAAGGCTGGTTTGGGCCTTAAACTACGGGTGCCTGTTGGTTGTGCCTTAAAAAACTACGGAGTGCAGGTGGAATCTATGTGTTGGTTAGGAAGCATGGTTCACGGGTATTGGTGGACTCAGTAACTTCTTAATAAGTGATAATATTTTTTTGGGTAGTAATAGTATTTTTTTCAGTTACTGATGTATGCTGTGTGCAGTTAATATCTCTTAAATAATTTTGATAGTATTGTTTTTTAATGTTGTGTCACTAATTGATGCCAGAGAATGAGGGAACTGTTTTTCAGATGAGGTTCCTCCTCTGTTGTAAGTGATACTGTGATTTAGTTCCTTTAATGCATTTAATATTTCTTTATACAGTAATTTCAATCTCAGGTATAACCTTTGTTCCCCAGAGTAGTGTCTATGTTAGGTTAGGAGGTGTGCATCTGTTAGGGTAATATAATTTTGTTCAATGCCCTGAAGGCCTATTCAGGGTGGAGTTAATAAGTTCTTATTTTTTTTATACCATTTTCTCAGTGCTTGATATAATTTTGTTGAGTGCCCTTAAGGCCTATTCATTGTAGAGTTATTAATTTCTTATTTTTTTAATACCGTTTTCTCAGTGATTGATATTATTTTGTTGAAAACCCTTAAGGCCTGCATCTGTTGGTGTAACATAATTCTAATGAGTGCCCTTTAGGCCTATTCATGGTGGAATTAATAATTTCTTATTTTTATACCACTTCTGCAGTGGTGGACATTATTTTGTGAAAACCCTTAAGGCCTGTTTCATGTGTGGAAGCAACACTTCTTAATACTTTAAATTTATTGTTTTCTAATGAGGCATTGTCTGAGTTTCTAATAATTTCAATATCATGTATAACTTTTATTCCCCAGAGTAGTGTTTTAAGGTCAGGTTAAGAGGTGCGCATATGTTGGTGTACCATTATTGGATTGTGTCTGTAGTGTTGGAGGGAATATAAGTGTCTAGATTTTACAGTGTGTCTCATTCATCCCAATCACAGATACTATCCTTCCACGGGTCACGGTTTCGAGATGACGGCAGGTTGGCAATACCAGTGCACTGCGGATGGCCAGGGAAGGCTCGAAAAACTTTCCAACACACATTAACTGTTCTTAAGAGGCAACTTGATGCTAGTCCACGTCTGTGAGCACGGGAATTGAAAGAAGAAAAGCCCTGTACTTCTAGGTGATATTTCTGTAAGGACCGCTCACCGCCGCATCCATGACGACCTGCAGTGTTGCAGCCACCGTGCAAGCAAGAAGCCACTCTTCACCCTTGTCCAGAGGCAGCGTAGGGTCACTTTGCCAAGGCTAACGCTCAGTGGAATATGACCAAGTGGCGACACGTGCTGTGGAGCGACGAGGTAACGTTTTCTTTTACTGGAAGTCATACTTTTAATGTGTACAGGCGCTCCGGGAGTGATTCGCTTGACCCCCAAATTCACTTTTAGCATCCTGAGTCACTAATGGTGTGGGGTTGCTTCTCGTACTTTAGAACTGGTGATCTTGTTGTGTTACCTAGGAATGTGATGATGAACCAATTTAACTACTTGGAGCTGCTTTGTGATTATTTGCCCGGGTCTTTTGAAAAATGCCTCGCTGATGTGTTTATGCAGGATGGTACCTCATGTCACACACCAAAATCTGTAATACAATGGCTTGTTGATTGTCAGGCAGACTTCATAAGTGATTGGCCAAGGAATTTGCCTGACCTTAACCCAATAGAAAATAAGTGGAGCATTATCAAGCTTCGTCTAAGGGCAAGGACACAAATACCGACACCAAGCTGGAGGCAGCCATTCATGAGGAGTGGGATAATTTAGAACCCACAAATACTCCACAACTTGGCAGAGTCAGTTCCTTCACACCTGCAGGAGTGTATCAAGAGAAAAGGAAGGTCTATAGACTACCGGAAGTTTGTTAACTTCTCAATAATTTTTTATTAATATTTCATCTTGTTGTTTACGTCCGTCACAGCCCCGCGCATAATGCAATGGTGAGGAGTGTATATATATATATATATATATATATATATATATACGAACTGTCTCGTAAATTGGGTAAGGGTTATCTCGTAATTGGGTACGAGTTGACATGTTCTGATGGGTATGATTTACTTGGGTACGAGTTGTCTGTTAACATAAGTTACAAGGTGCTCTATACACTCCAGAATTAGCTTACCCCATCACCTCAAAGGGAGGAGGGAAGGTAAATGAGTGACTTGATCCTGGTCTGGTTATAAAGCAAGAGTTCAGCATGAATCCTCCACTGATGACCTACAGTACATCAGGATCAACCAACTATATTCCACTGGTGGCTAGAGAGAGAAAGGGAAATAACCAAAGGCTCAGGTGATATCCAGTGTAGTGGAGGTATGCCCAGTGTAGTGGAGGTATGCCCAGTGTAGTGGAGGTATGCTCGGTGTAGTGGAGGTATGCCCAGTGTAGTGAAGGTATGCCCAGTGTAGTAGAGATATGCCCAGTGTGTGTAGTGGAGATATGCCCAGAGTTTAGTGGAGGTATGCCCAGAGTGTAGTGGAGGTATGTCCAGAGAGTGTAGTGGAGGTATGCCCAGTGTAGTGGAGGTATGCCCAGAGTGTGTAGTGGAGGTATGCCTAGAGTGTAGTGTAGATATACTCAGAGTTTAGTGGAGGTATGCCGAGAGAGGGTGTAGTGGAGGTATGCCCAGAGAGGGTGTAGTGGAGGTATGCCCAGTGTGTGTAGTGGAGATATGCCCAGAGTTTAGTGGAGGTATGCCCAGAGACAGTGTAGTGGAGGTATGCCCAGAGAGTGTAGTGGAGATATGCCCAGAGAGCGAGTGTAGTGCAGTGGAGGTATGCCCAGCCAGCTACCATGTCAACAAGAGCCGCCGCTACCTACACTCTTCCTCCGTTTGCCTCTCCTCCATCACATTCAATTACGATACTGAGCCAGTCTGTCAAATCACTGTAGGTCTACCTATCTGACATACTAAGGGACTAACGGGATACTTACTTACAGATAAAAAAAAGATGTAAACGCCACACCATACACCTTCGCTTCTCCTCACTGCCTGCCGCTCGCTTAGGTACCGAGCGGCCGGGCTAGGCGACGCCAGAGCCTTCACCACCATAAAAAACGAGAACACATACACGGGCAACTATACTGTGTCTTGTTTGGCTTCTGTGTGTCCTGGTTTGGGTGGACCTTCAACTAATTCTAACTATTATATATTGAAGTATATAAGAATGGAGAAATTATCTGAATACTCAGCTCCAAGCGGTATGACAACCGCTGCCTAAAAGGGTTTAGTAACCTTGGTATTTAAGGAACCGAACTTCGTTTTTATATTGATAGGACCGCGTCTTGTATGTTCATAATTCAAGTGACCTTAATCTTATTTGGTTCTGGGTGCTATTATAGCCTAATACTTTGTTATTCCCTCATTTCGTAGTGTTCACGCCACATATCGTCCACTTTTCGGCCCTTTGTATAATTTATCCTTTACCTGACAGTTATTAGCATCCTGTCCAAGTCATATTACTTTCCAGGTTCAGTAGTCATTCGGTTGAATGAATGAGACATTTTTAATGAGTCTGGTGGTATAAGAGTAACGCACTTTCCTCTCACTATTTTGTTCCGGGTTCGATCCAAAAGTTGGACGTGAGAAGGCTACTGTCTAGTGTAGGGGTGGAAGTTGTGGGTGGGGGAACACGGCGCGCGCAGCCAGCCAACCCAGCTCAGGTGTTTTTGGGGGGCGTTGTAAGCCCCCTGAAAATTATTTTAATTCTGACCAATACTTTTACTTTTATCCTCTTCACCACTGATCGGCTCGTTAGCCGCTTGGGCGATCGGTCATGTCTCACATTACTTTTCCTTTTCTTTTATCTTCTTCACCAAAAGGTCGGCTCGCTAGCCTCCCGAGCAATCGGTCACGTCTCTGTCACGCACTGTTGGCAAGTACTGGGCATCCACCGGCTCCTGAATGTACCTGAACCCGCTCCAGTGTTGGTCAAGTCTTGTCTTGAAAGAGCTCACACTCGGTGCCGTCACAACACTTTCTGGTAGATTGTTCCAAGAGTTTACAACCCTCACTCCGAAAAAGTTTGCCCTCACAGTTTTCTGGACTTGCGGCTTTTTCAATCTTGAGCTGTGACCCCGTGTGGGGCGAGCGTCCGCCAGCTCCAAGTAAGGACACTCGACTGAGTAGTGCCCCCTGAGATGCTTATACACCTCAACTAAGTCACCCCTTGCCCGACTGTAGTATAAGCTAGGCAAGATCGGGCGCTCCAATCTCTCAGGGTAGCTGAGGAGCCGAAGTGCAGGCACCAGTCTGGTGGCCCTCCTTTGAACATTTTCAACCAACTGACAGTCCATAGCATATCTCGAGGACCAGACGGGGTGACAGTACTCCAGATGGAGAAGCAGTTCACTCTTGAAGATCTTTACGAGGGACGGACCGTCTAGATATCTGAACGACCTTCTTATAAGACCCAATAATTTATTTGCCTGATTTACCTTCTTCTCGCAATGGCCCGAGAACTTCAGCTCATTGTCAACATACACACCTAGGTCCTTCTCACATTCAGTCTAAACTAGTGCAGTTTCTTCATCCCGTTGGGACATATGATACGCCACCTTACCGTTGGTACGCCCCAGGTGCATCCTCTTACACGTCGTGACATTTAATCTCAGCAGCCATTTCTTCGACCATTCTTGGAGCCCACAGAGGTCCTTCTACAGCTCTTCACAGTCCGCTTTGTTCTTGATTTCCTGAAATAACTTGGCGTCATCGGCAAACATTTGTATGGAGGAGTGTACAACGTCAGGCATGTCATTTATGAAACAAACAAACAACAGCGGGCACAATGCACTGCTCTGTGGTGACCCACTTGTGACAGGTGCGGATGACGATTTCGTGCCATTAATCACCACACGCTGCTTGCGGTCATATAGAAAGTCTTCTATCCAAGGCTAGGACATTTACCCGAATTCCGTACCCTTCCAGTTTGATTTTCAGCCTTTCATGGGGTACACTATTGTACTGGGCCGAGTTTCTTTACTTCATATTTTACCATCCAGATATTCTTTTCTGTTATTATTCTTCAATTCTTTATTTATAAATATACTTCACCACGGTCATACACGTCAGTTAACGCCAAAATCAGACGATTCATATTACGCTCAATAGCCCAAAAAACATGTAACTCTGCCTTCGTTTGAGTCCTCCATCTGAGGAGTCCGTTTTCTCATCGCTTCAAGACGCCTCAGTCCTCCGTTATCCCATTTTCTCTAACTTACTGAAACCAACCTCTCTATAAATGAATTTGAATGTTAGAGAGAACACCCTTGTTTTGAGTCAACTTAGATATGTTTGATAACAGTTAAAGCATACAAGATCCTTTGTGAGTGATGTTGAACGCTTTAACTGTCCTTGTTGTTAGTAACATTGGGTAGGTAAGTGATTGTTGAGTCTGCCAGTACAAACGATACCCGCGGTATCGTTCCCTAAGAATGACAATGTCCATGAGTTTCCAATTGCAACTGAAGTCAGAGTATTTTGTTGCCCAAACATCAGAGAATCTGATGGTTGTAGTTTAGAGTTTGTCAGTTGTCTATTTAAGAACGTCATTAATCTTCTGAACTATTCTGTCAACCTGTATAATCTCCAAGATCTAACGTCTCCCGTGAATAGCTCCTTGTTCGCCTCAGCCCTGAGCTTGTAGAATTAATGTTATCAACGTGTATATTCCACCTTTTCCTGGCAAGCTCAACCTCTGACTAGATTATATGAATAGACATAGGAAATTACCCTGATCAGGAACACCGGAGTTCATAACTAAGTACACAGTGATCCAAAATGGTAGAGAAGGTCTGGTGTTGGTGAAATCAACCTTTCTGGTATGAATGACTGGGCTAGAGTTGCCCCACGGGCACACGTATATACTGCTACACGAGGGAGAATCACGCATTCGTGACTCTTCCTCAACGTCTCTCCAGGTATGTTAACGTGTGTTCCACGCCGCCATATTAATTCAGTTTAACTTAGTCAATTTTGTGAATATCAGTGTTCATGTTGTAACAGTGAAATTGTCATTTACCCAGTGAAAGGATTAATATAAAGTAAGTGTCGTCTGGACCGTTGCCAGACGTATGGTTTGTTAAGTTGAAGTTAGACATTTACGCTTTTGTGACTCTTCCTCAACGTCTCTCCAGGCCAGTGTGTTGAGCTGAATACTCATCGGCTACCTTGGGTCGGTAGCCGGGTTGGACGATGCCGTTAATTCGACACGATTAAACTGGGAAGTGTGTTTCCTGCAAATCAGGCCCCAGCTCCCTTGGCGTCGGTCTACAACCGACCCCTAACCAGGGCTGTCGGAATTTCCGAATCTTGTTGACTGAACACGCTGATTGGTTCAACTGCTCGCGTTGTGATTGGTTGCGAGTCCATGACGTAATTACTATTTTCTATAATAGAATGTGTGGTGAGGGGTAACGAAGATCCCAGATACAGTAATCATATTAGAGTAGTCCTCATACTCGGTGAATTTCATTGTTCCTGTCATTAGTTTTATAAATTTCTGAATAATAAACACTGCATTATACACCATTCAGAGCGTTATATGAGATCACATTGGAACAGACCCTTGGCTTCCTTGTCTCGACTCTCGATATCGCTTCATGTGTGACTCAGCAGAATATAATTCTGCTAAAATATCGCTCGTAAAATGTAGGTAAGGTAATTAAATACATCTAAAATTTATTTATGTGTATTCTATATGGTATTTTAGCCACGAAAAAGCATATTTCCTAAAGTCGGTAATTTACCAACTGTCGGAGCAGTGACGTCACGGCTTACCGACTACGTCATCAATTTACCGATTAGCAGACGAAGTACCGGATTTGAACCAATCAGCGTGTTCGATAAACAAGAGTCGGAAATTCCGACAGCCCTGCCCCTAACAGCGATCTTCATTTGTTATGGAGCCACCATTATACCCTGGGGCACTCCTCACAGTTACATGGACCTATGTATTATTGTATCTTGATTGAGGGATTACTAACAGAAATATGGAAATCCCTGGTTAAGTAGTGAACCCATAACTATTAAGAGTACCAAGAAATATGTTATGTGAGTTGAGTACATGAACTGAAGGAAAAGTACCATGTTGTTCATGCCGATAGAACGTGATGTTATAAGTTGATCTGGGATATTGTCAAGTGTCATATAATCATCTGTAGTGACAATGGAATAATATAATGATTGTTAAATGTTGTAATCAAGAATTGAAGATGTAATTTGTTACTTATAAAAGTAAAAGCGCCAATTGCAAGAACGGTTATGGGGTGTACGACGCCATTTACGATGACCTTCTTGCCCTGGTCTTTTTCAGCAATATCGCCTTAACACATGGAATTCTGCACTTTTCGAAGCTTTGGAGGAGTCTCGAAACAAGTTTCCTGGTGGGAATTATTAGCTAGTGCTGTACTCAAAATATCGAAACTTCGAGATCTCTCCAGAGCTTCAAAAGGGTGGTATAACTGAAACAAGATCAGGGCAAGAAGGTCATCGTAAACGGAGTCGTACACCCCACGACTGTTCTTGCAATTGGCCCTACCTGAGGGTCCAGTGTTATCTGATCGTGTATAATAATTACTGAATCTTATTTGTCAGAGGAATAATACAAAAATTGTCTAATGAAGTAATAAGTACTTGGAGTTGTTTAATGATATAATAACTACTTGAAAGGTTTAATGAATTAATAAGTAATTGTGGATCTATTTTATCAATGGAAGTTAAGTAACATCTTATTCACTCACTGTAAATAAAAGTTGAATTAGTAGTCTACGAGTATCACCTCTCTACTCCTTCTAAACATTGGTTCCCAGAAATTAATACTTACTCACGTGCGTATATACACTATACCACACTACCCAAAAGCTTTCCATGAGATATGTTATACTGTATTCTAACCAAAAGTCTGGTGGTGGCAGCCTACTTGTAAGTATAATAAGTGTACTAAGAATAACATGGTTCCCAGACTAACCCATGTATAAGAAGATAAGTAAAAACAGAGTATACTTCAGAAAGGTAAGAACATTGAAATTTAGAAAATATAATATACAGTATATGAAAAGAAATAAAAGACTTGGAAGCATAAGAAAAGAAATATAAGACATTTATGTATATTGTGGAACTAAAGACACAGCTTAGAAATTATTAAATAAATGCACCATGAAAGTTTAATATAAAACATACATAACTAAGACAAGAATTACTTATATAAGAATATAAGCAAGAATATAAAGTATATTTATAAATAAAGAATTGAAGAATATTAACAGAAAAGAATATCTGGATGGTAAAATATGAAGCAAAGAAACTCGGCCCAGTACACTATCGAAAGCCTTGGCAAAATCTAAATAAAATATTGTCGATATTACCGCCCTGTTCCAGAATATGGCTCCAAATATCCAATACCTTGAGCAATTGTGTTAAGCAGGAGAGCCCCGGCACAAAACCGTGTTGGCAATCCTTTACAAGGTTGTTTCGTAGTAGATGTTCCATCGCGGCATCTCTGATAATACTCTCAAGTACTGTACTTTACATATTATGCTGGTCAGGCTCACCGGTCTGTAGTTGGTCGTGGAGTGACGATCGCCCTTCTTGAAGATAGGATCATGGGCATTTTGAGGCTATTTTGAAGCCATGAGCACTTGATATTAGGAGATATTCTGAAGTCAATAGTAAATACTCTTTACTATACAAAAATGATTAAGTACAATAGTGCAATGAAGAAAAAGTAGTGAAATTTTCTGGTGAAAAGGGGGGTCCGGACCCCAAAAACTACCCCCTGGATCCGTCTTTGCATTGTGACCTACTACACGTAGTTGATTTTCTATGACTACTCCAGTTTCCTCCTGTATTAACACTGGATCGGCTAGTAAGCTGACAAATGGTGAAAATTATAAACTAAAAACAAGGTAAATTAAATTAGGAAGCACCGTGTCTGAAGAACTCTTGCATTACACGCAGGCATATGCACCTACAGTGTGGTGTATGATTTAAGAAAATTATGACGGATCCTGGAGGTTTCCCTAAGCTGAATAAATCGTCTGGTCATAGCCAGAATAAATTTCTGAAGTGGAACAATCGACGCGAGAGGGTGGTCCTGCACTCTCTCCAAAGTGGTTATAATTTGTTCCGTCTTGATGTCTCTCTGCCACAACACGGCCCCAAGAGCTCTATCTCCTACATACATACATAAATTCCAAGTGATAGGGATGAAAAAGGTTCAGTGGAAGGACAACAGGTGCATGGAAGTGAGTACTAGGAGTAGAAATATGTGCCGTGGCTTAACACAGCGTGCCTGATTGTTATAGGATTATAATACAGACTCCCAACATCATGACCGACATGCAAGACTCACACTGCCGCAGCTCGAACCCAGAAGCCCAGTAGGTCCCGCCCAGTGGAAAAGGAAGTAGGTTAGTAGTAGAGTTGTTTGGTGACAGGTGAAGAGAAAGCACAGTCTTTGAGCTTATGCCAAAGACGGAAAGGAGCTAGTTGGAGAGGAAGAATTTTGAATCTCTGATCCTTAAATGTCAAAGTATTCGTTGCATGGAGGAATGAGGGTATCGTCGTATTTTAGTTTATTTTCATTTTATTTTTTTAAGAAAGTGGGGAATAGTTCTCCGATTTGCACATCACCAGGACCTACCTAATATCAGGCAGGAATATCGTTACTTCCTGGATATCCATCCAGTGTTCTCCCCACCCTATCCTTTTACTTCCTTGTTGGTCTTCTTCTTTCACTGTCGAATTCAACTAAGCTTATTTGTTTTTAGAACCGCTATTATTAGCAGACCCTTGTTGGCTCTCTGCCCGACCTTTCTTTCATTTCTGCATTGTTTTCTGATTCCAATGCTTCGTACCGTCTGCAATCTCTCCACCCCACATATTGCTCCCAAACTCACCATTTCTGTTGATTTAAACTCTCCTGGTGTGTTGCCATCAGTTGTGTTGCCATCATACAACTACAGTTGTGTTGTCACCGAAACATTTTTGTGTTGCTATCATAAGATTACAGTACAGTTGTGTTGCTACCGTAACACTAATTGTGTTGCCATCATAAGATTATAGTACATTTGTATTGCCACCGTAAAATTAAAATTGTTGACTTAAAATTACAGCATAAGTCATTATTAAGACAAGAAAATTGAACAAAATAAAGTAGTTTTAGAGAAAGCTGGGCCCCGGGGATGGCTTCATGCGAGCGAGCATACAGTACAGTATATGATGGACACCTTGTGTCAGATACATAAAGCAGCTCAGTGGGTGCAGAAGGTGGGTGGATCAGTAGGTGCATGTGGCTGTTCCCTCAGGTGAGTGACTAACCTCTGCTGGCTTGCAGGTGGTGGGTGCTGACCCGCCAAACAGTGCGGCTGTCCCGTCCCTCTCAGAGCCGTTGAAGGTTGTGAACAAATTGAAAGGCGGAAAAGCGGCGGGAAACTGTGGCATTAAGGAGGAACTGCTTATAGCTGGGGGAGAGGCCATGATCCATGAGTTGGTTGCCGTAGTTTCAGCCATTTTCCGCACGGGTACCATTCCATCTGTCTGGGTAAGGGGCCTGATCACCCCTATCTGGAAAGGGAAAGGGGATGGACAGGACTGCATCAATTACCAGAGGAACATCATGACTCAGTTTGCCAGGAAAAAATATGCATTCCTGATATTTATGGTGACACAGACCATGACATCTTCTATCTGCGACTTGTTTGTGCTGCGACTTGTTTGTGCTGAGTAACCTTTATTTATACTCGTAATATCAACATTTAACCACAGTATCTTCCATTCTATGAGCCCTGTCGTAAGTTTCCGTATAGAGGTCGTTCAAGCCACACAATATAATGTTGTCTCCGTGTCCATCAACCTGAGGCCTTGTAAGACTCACATCCGTCCACCTCACTACACCATCCCCATACTGTACCCTAGCCTGACGCCCACGATACACACACAAACAGACTGTTAACGTCTCCTATACACACAAACACACTATTAACGTCTCCTATACACACATAACACACTATTAACGTCTCATATACACACATAACACACTATTAACGTCTCCTATACACACATAACACACTATTAACGTCTCCTATACACACATAACACACTGTTAACGTCTCCTATACACACATAACACACTATTAACGTCTCCTATACACACATAACACACTATTATCGTCTCCTATACACACATAACACACTATTAACGTCTCCTATACACACATAACACACTGTTAACGTCTCCTATACACACATAACACACTATTAACGTCTCCTATACACACATAACACACTATTAAGGTCTCCTATACACACATCACACACTATTAACGTCTCCTATACACACATAACACATTATTCAGTAGTGGGCACAGCTAAACGAAAAGTTAGCTTCGCTAACCGCTAATCCGCTAACTAAAAAGTTAACTTCGCTAACGCTAAACCACTAAACAGTTAAAAAAAATTAGCGGAAGCTACCGCTAACTGCTAACCTTTATTAAATGAATTTAGCTTCGTTTATTTCTGTGTGGGGGGCTCTGAAACCCTTAAAAACAGACCTAGAGAGCTGAAATTTTCATATGTTGTCTTGTAGTTTAGTCATAGAGCTTTCCAAAAATGTATAGCATGACAAGATCAGATGATGATCAAGGTGTATACATACAATGAAATGAACAAATGAAATTAAACATTAGTTTATATTCAAGTTTCAACATACACTATATAATCTTTTTTACTGTACGAAAAGACAGAAAGTATTAAACGAACCCAAAAACTATAGTACTGTATAGCATAGGTAGCAAATAGCATCATGCCAACATCAGATGAAGATCAACTTATCAAGGTGTACACTGTACACAATTTCACAAATAGTTAATTTGCATTCTCATACAACCTATCGGTCTTATTCATTATTCATGAAAATATACAATACCAACCACATACACATTATACCAGTGCATTTTTATATAATTTATTGTTGGTCTTAGTCATGTAAATAAACAGAAAATTCTAAACTTTAATGAAAAGTAAGTTTTTAGAAAATTTTATTTGGCGCACACCTTGGATGACATCCTGGTTATGAACTTATGCAATACTTAGCATAACCAAATATATTGACACAAAAAAATCCTAATTAAATTAACAAATAAATGAGAAATGAAATTATACATTAGTTTACAATTACATTCTATGATTCTTTCCACATACACTGACAGTCTTTATTTACTGTAAAAAAAAAGTATTAAACTTTAATAATCGAAAAATTCCATTCACTCCGGCTGCAGTGGCTGGGCCTTCTCCATCGCCTCGACGTGATGCTGGTTGCCCTTTATAAACATCAGCCTCTCAAAGTTGCCATCTGACAGGGTGGCTCTCTTGGCCCTCAAGATATCTTTGCACGTAATAACACGCAGTCAGCCAAGCGTGCCTGACTGGCTGTTGGAGACAAGCATCGCGGCGTCACATGCTTACAACAGACAGGAACAAACATGTATAAATTTTGTTAGCGGAACTAAATTTAGAGGAAGCTAATTGGTCCGCTAATGGTTTCCAAAGTTAGCGAAAACGCTAATCCGCTAACGAGAAAGTTGGCTTCGCTAATTAGCGGTTAGCGGAACCGTGCCCACCACTGACATTATTAACATCTCCTATACAATACACACATAACACACTATTATCGTCTCCAATACACACATAACACACTAGTAACGTTTCCTATACACACATAACATACTTGTTAACGTCTCCCGCACACACACAAAAGTTCCAAAGGCAGTGATATACGAAAGCATAATCGCCAAACCAGATTCTCTTTAGCTCCTATATACTGTTCTAAGGAAGGAGTACCCGGCCATGAAGCACCGAAATACTTACACAAAGACGATATAAATCAAATACATACAGTACCGTACTGTACAGACAAATAATTTCACAGCAATGTACAGTGCATCAGGTGGCCCTTTCCTCTCACATACTCTTTTTCTTTTCTTTTATCCTCTTCACCACTGATCGGCTCGTTAGCCACTTGGGCGATCGGTCACGTCTCAGTTATGCACTGTTGGCAAGTACTGGGCATCCACCGGCTCCTGAATGTACCTGAACCTGCTCCAGTGTTGGTCAAGTCTGGTCTTGAAAGAGCTCACACTCGGTGCCGTCACAACACTTTCTGGTAGATTGTTCCAAGAGTTCACAACTCTCACTCCGAAATGTTTGTCCTCACAGTTTTCTGGACCTGTGGCTTCTTCAATCTTGAGCTGTGACCCCGTGTGGGGCGAGCGTCCGCCAGCTCCAAGTAAGAACACTCGACTGAGTAGTGCCCCTTGAGATGCT
This sequence comes from Homarus americanus, assembly GCF_018991925.1. Lineage (NCBI taxonomy): Eukaryota > Metazoa > Arthropoda > Malacostraca > Decapoda > Nephropidae > Homarus > Homarus americanus. Next base: position 3,370,819 of record NW_024725031.1, on the reverse strand, counting down.
TATACACCTCAACTAGGTCACCCCTTGCCCGTCTGTAGTATAAGCTAGGCAAGTTAAGGCGCTCCAATCTCTCAGGGTAGCTGAGGTGCTGAAGTGCAGGCACCAGTCTGGTGGCCCTCCTTTGAACATTTTCAACCAACTGACAGTCCCTAGCATATCTCGGGGACCTGACGGGGTGACAGTACTCCAGATGGGGAAGCACTTCACTCTTAAAGATCGTTACGAGAGACGGACCGTCTAGATATCTGAACGACCTTCTTATAAAACCCAATAATTTATTTGCCTGATTTACCTTCTTCTCGCAATGGCCCGAGAACTTCAGTTCATTGTTAACACACACACCTAGGTCCTTCTCACATTCAGTCTCAAATAGTGCAGTTTCTTCATCCCGTTGGGACATATGATACGCCTCCTTACCGATGGTACGCCCCAGGTGCATCCTCTTACACCTCGTGACATTGAATCTCAGCAGCCATTTCTTTGACCATTCTTGGAGTTCACAGAGATCCTTCTGCAGCTCTTCACAGTCCGCATGGTTTTTGATTTCCCGAAATAACTTGGCGTCATCGGCAAACATTTGTATGGAGGAGTGTACAACGTCAGGCATGTCATTTATGAAACAAACAAACAACAGCGGGCCCAATACACTGCCCTGTGATACCCCGCTTGTGACAGGTACGGACGATGATTTCATGCGATTAATCACCACACACTGCTTGCGGTCATGTAGAAAGCCTTCTATCCATTCCAGGACATTTCCCCGAATTCCGTACCTTTCCAGTTTGATTTTCAACCTTTTGTGGGGTACGCTGCCAAAAGCCTTGGCAAAATCTAAGGAACAATAATGATCCCGTAGATTGGGAAAACAGTTTCTTTTCTCCCTTTATCCTCTTCGCCACTTTTACTTTTATCCTCTTCGCCACTGATCGGCTTGTTAGCCGCTTGGGCGATCGGTCACGTCTCTGATTACTTTTCCTTTTCATTTATCTTCTTCACCAAAAGATCGTCTCACTAGCCGCCCGGGCGATCGGTCACGTCTCTGTCACGCACTGTTGGCAAATACTGTACTGGGCATGCACCGGCTCCTGAATGTGCCTGAACCCGCTCCAGTGGTGGTCAAGTCTTGTCTCGAAAGAGCTCACACTCGGTGCCGTCACAACACTCTATGGTAGATTGTTCCAAGAGCATACTATACTGTACTGTACTATACTATACTGTACTGTATTTTCACTGTGTCAGGATATGGTTTTGAATTTCCTTATTTGGTAAGCGTCAAACATATACAGTATTATTTCAACTATAACCCCCCCTGGGTATAAGCAGCTAACAGTTATCCGTGGTCAAATTGCCTTACTGTTTACCTGCACTGTCTCGGCACACACTACAGTATATTCCCACGACCTACCTCTACCTTATACTGTACCTGCATTGTCTATATTCATGCTGAACTGTATACCTGAATAGTTTATAAACATACGTATCCAATTGTAAACCTGTATGGCAACTTTACGGAATAGTTATTATTATTAGTATTGTTACTCAACATCTAAGGAGTAAGTGACTCATAGAAAACCGCCATAATGTCAGGGGTAACGGAGATATATTTTTACTCTCGCTTGTTGAACCACTCGAATTTAACAAAAAGGCAATATAACGAATGATGGATGATTTGTACCGAGAACGAGCATCTTACCATCAAAACATTGTTATATATAGATGATGACTTCGTAGGGTGGAAAGAAAAGGAGATAAAATGAGGTGTTTCACTCTAAGTCAAGGACGTTTGTCGTGAAGAACACTCGCTAGCACTTAGGGCAATTTATAGTAGAGGACATAATTAGATACAATATAGGCTTTTTGTGTTTAATGTTAATTTTAGACAAAAAATAATACGATTTTCTTCTTTGACTCTTTTGGGGCATTTTACCATTAACAAAAAAGTCCTATAACTATTTATGCCCTCTACTATAATTTGACCAATACTTTATCCTTTTCGCCACTGATCGGTTCGTTAGTCGCTTGAGCGATCGATCACGTCTCTGTTGCGTACTGTTGGCAAGTACTGAGCAAGCACTGGCTCCTGAATTTATCTGAACCTGCTCCAGTGCTTGTCAAGTCTGGTCTTGAAACAGCTCACATTCGGTGCCATCACAACACTCGCTGACTGGTTGTTCCAAGAGTTCACAATTCTCACTCCGAAAAAGTTACCCCTTACAGTTTTCTGAAATTATGGCTTCTTCAACCTTGAGCTGTGACCCCTTGTGAGGCGGATGTCCGCTAGCTTCCGATATGGATACTCGACCGAGTAATGTCCTCTGAGGCGTTTATAAACTTCTATTAGGTCATCCCTTGCCTGTCTGTAATATAAGATAGGCAGTTGCGGGCGTTATAATCTCTCTGGGTAACTGAGGAGCCGAAGCGCAGGCACCAGTCTGTTGGCCCACCTTTGGGTGTTTTCAATCAACTGACAGTCTCTAGCGTATCTCGGGGACCAGACGGGGTGATAGTTCTCCAGACGAGGAAGTACCTGACTTTTCAAGAGCATTACGAGAGACCTGAGCTACCTATGTGTAAGACCCACTGGCTTAGTTGCTTGATTCACCTTCTTCTCACAATGGTCCGAGAACTTCAGTTCATTGCCAACATACACACCCAGGTCCTTTTCACCTTTGCTCTCCGTTAATGTTGTTTCTTCGTCCCGCTAAGACATGTGATACACCTCCTTACTGTTGGTACAACCTAGGCTAGGTTAGGTTAGGTTAGGTTATTGTAGTCAATATTCAGGTGAAATAAGCTGGGGTCTCTAATCTTCAGGTATTTCGTTTATTCTTATCACTTGTTACTTTTACTTTTATCCTCTTCGCCACTGATCGGCTTGTTAGCCGCTTTTACCATCATCCAGACCATCTTGTAACACAGAGGTCACACCCCAGTCGATGCCAACTTTATGTTCACTCCCCCACCAGACTGGAAAACAGCTGACTCATCCCTAATGAAACAAACACCAGATTCTTAATAACTTAAATTCTTCATCATAAAACCGGAAAGTATTTTTAATAACGTTTTTAAATAAACAAATATATAAATAAACACACAGAATAAATAACTAGATAATTACGTAAACATATAGATAAACAAATCATCACAATAGGTTTGTTACATTCTCCAACCCAAGCTGAAAATGTGTAAAGGCTGTCTTACTCTCGCGATCAAAAATGTCTCCAGAAATGTACTGAGGTTCTCTTGTAGTCTGAAGTGTTATCTTGTGTCTACTGAGAGGAAGAAATATAACGTGAGACTCTCTAAGACTCCGAGCCCATTTGTGTTACTTGATGAACGGGAAAAGAAATCTACAGAAAAAGTCACAATTTTAGCTCGAAAAAAAGTCGCAGGAAAGTATGTCACATATTATTTGAATATCATTATAGGTTAGGTTAGGTTTCATTATTTCCTTTGGTCATTGAAAACTAACTCTCCGAAAGTATCGATTTTTCAAAATGTTTAAATATGAAACCCTAATTAAATTGTAACTTTTTTTTCCCTACATTCGAGTTACTTACCGCCATAGGCAGTCTCGTGCAGGCGGCGGGGAGACTCCTTCCTTCTTTCTTTCCTCCTTCCGTCCTCCTCCTTCAAGTTTTCTATTCTTCCTTCCCCTTTTAGTGATGCCACGTTTCTCAGCTTTTCTACAATTGTGACACGTTCTTCCTTTTCCTCAACAGGAGTGACACGTTCCTCCTCTTCCTCAACAGGAGTGACACGTTCCTCCTCTTCAACACGTTTCTCCTCCTGCTACTGCAGTGATGATTAGTTCCTCCTTCATTTTACTTCATCTTTCGTAATTACACGTTTTCTTCTTTCTTCTGCAGTAGCGACGCGTTCTTTGAGCAAGATATTCTGGTTCTGTGGTTCTCTCCGGGATCAGGAAGTTCTGTGGTTCTCTCGGGGATCAGGAATTTCTGTGTTTTTTTAAAGAATATTCCAAACCTTTATATTTGTTTTATCAAATGATCTTTGAATTCTCTTTCACTTAGGTAAACTACAGTTAGATGAAGTTTATATAAGTTTGTTGAAGTTTCAATATTATCTAAAGATATTGGTATTTACACAATGTAATTGACAAACGAGTCATACAATTAAGAAATATCACCCGCTTCAGGACGATGACTTATCCTCGTGAGTACGATGACTTAATCTAGTTTGCTGAGTTATTCTTTTGGTCTTTTGTGAACTTGCTGTTTCACTGTTAAGTTTCTTCTCTTTCTATAACCAGTATTTAATTCGAGAAATGTACATGTGAAAAATTCTTAATACAAATCATTCGCACACAAATTTCCTTCAAAATTATTCAGCTTTTCTCGCTGACTCACAGCACTACAATATTGTTTCAAAATTCCCAACGATTCACAAGATCGTATGACATCATTCTCAATGTATGTCAAATTTTGTATCCTCAGCACGATACTCAGTATACGAAGTCAAAAACATCAACAAAAACCTGATGTGTTTTTGTTTTGCAGGACAATGTTGCCAAATCAAAGTGGCGTAATGGATGGATATTACCGCTATGAGGGAGTGGAAGCCATCACTGGTAACGATATCCACATCACTTCCAGCGCCTCGCTCGTCAGCCTGTGGAGAAAAATAGTTTGTTAGGGATTGAACAATTGCGTTTTTTTACTTGTGTGTGTGTGTGTGTGTGTGTGTTTTACTCATTAACTTTAATTAAAGTTAAGTAAGAGGACCTGGGCGTCGTAGTTGACCAATCACTGAAAACAACACCAAAGTGGGAATAACGATGTAAAATGACGACCATACTCAAGGACTTCTGTATTCCCCTATACAAGCAACACACATTACTGAAAAGAGAGCTTATTAAATCGACTGAAACCATCCTAAGAATACAACATCTCACATACCTAGACAGACCAAATAGTTTATATAGTGACTGACAATTATTTAAGACAGACACGAAAGGACAGGTCCGACAGACATATTAAGACACCTGAATAAAGTGGAGTCAATATCTCAGCAGAGATATCCTTCAAGATCACACACACAAACACACACACACACACACACACACACACACACACACACACACACACACACACACGAAGAGGCTATTTCTAAGGCGTTGGGCGCGAGATAATCAAGGTAGGTATAGGTTGGTATATAAACAGTTCTTGCGTGGAGTGAAGTGAATGAGGCAAAAGCTTTCCCGCGCTCTCATGCATTCTTTAGGTGTTTTTCTCTTCCGCTATCTCTTTCTGTATATGTTTCTCTCTCTCCCTCGTTTTCACTCTACTTGGTTTGGAAATAGATTAGTGGATGAGTGGAACAAGTTACCAAACGCCATCATTAACTCGAATACGCTGGATAGCTTTAAACATAGGTTGGATAGATATATGAGCGATAGGGGTTGGGTGTAGACAGAACTGCCCAGTATGGGCCAATAGGCCCGCTGTAGTTTCTTCCATTCTTATGTTCTTATCTCTCTTCCTCCTCCCCCCCCCCCTTCCTCTCTCTCTCTGCGTGAAAATGACGAGAAAAGAAAGGCCTTTCCCTTGCTTGTTAAGATGACAGGTAAAAGGATGAGGTGGTCGGCTCGTTAGGGTTCCCCCAATGACCAATAAGGCTGTACTTTACTAAACCAACCAGTAAGCAACCTTGTTATCATACCCAAATTGGAGGGAAATTTACAAAGTGGGGTTGACTCTGACTTCAGCCAATCAGCACAGTCGGTTTACCCCGTTGGTCTTGAAATTGTTTGGTATTATATCCAAGTTGGCGGGAAATTTATGAATAGAGTTGGTGGGAATTTACAAATAGAATTTTAGCGAGATATTTACTGAAGAGGGTAGTTTAGGGAGGAATAAAAGAAAGGTGGTTAGCAGGAATTTACAAAAAGATAAAGCGGAATATTTACAAACACGGGTTTGGTTACGGGGAATTCTCAAAGGTAATTGGCTGCAAATTTAAATAGTGAGGACAAGTGAGGGTTTATTAGATTAGATTAGATTAAGTTAGGTTAGTGTTAGATTGATCAGGTTAGGTTAGTGGTAGGCTGGTTAATCTTAGGGTGAAATAATGTGGAGGAGGGAGTACTAATCTCCAGGTGATGCGGAATCTCGAAGAATACGAGCACTTGACTGAGGTAGATGATTAGCGTGTTGACTCACTCGACTGCCAGACACCTTTAATACTTCCCTGCCACCAACAACTACCAGGCCGTTCATTATGGTGACGGGTAGTAAAGCAGAGTTATCTCACAGTTCTATCTCGTGATCGAAAGCTATCTGAGAGGTAACTGGTCTTGGCAAGTCACAAACATACAATATATTATGGCCATGCGGGAACTGTGAGAGCGGGCGAACACTGACTGGTTAGGTTGGGGGTTGTCTAAGTTCAACTGGGCACATTTATTGTCTGCATTTATGGTTTGTTCTTGAAATGCTTGTGCTTCTTGTGGAGTTAATTTTAAGATTTCGGTGCTTTCAAGCGACGAGATATGAGAGAATAAGTTGGATCTTAGTGCATGAATGACAGAATGTTTGTTGAGTCTTCTCCTTGCTTACAAAGTGACGTCATTTATCACGCACGCGCTTATTGTTGTTAGCAGATGGCCAAAACTTCTTAATTTTTTGAGAGAGAGAGAGAGAAAAGGGGGGGGGGGGCGCTTGACCCCGTCATTTTAGTTACTACACCAAGTAATTGCACAAACGAACACAATTGTTGAATTATTCAGTCCCTCACGCTCCGTGCCTCCAGTTAAAACCAGAGCGACGTATTTCTCTTTTAACTTTTAATTGTTAATGACTATTGTATTTACTAAGGAAGAATGCACTTTTACAGACGACCTTAGTTGTTGACGAGCAGTAACACCCAATCTACACCTTAGGTATCATCTCATCCAATATCGCGGACCGGAAGTTTGAACACATCACATTAAAATGGTCCATAGATCCAGTACAAAGGATTTTTAAGTAATAACCTTAGCAGAAACATTTACAATAAACAAATAAGTGTCGACCTATACCAACCATTATTTTCAGAGTACAGGTATTGGGAATTATAATAATGAAAAACTATAAAAGAAATGCTTCCACCGTTTCACACAAAAAAGATAACGCTTCCTACCTTACAGTCGATTTTTACCCAACTCTGTGGAAAAGTTTTAATGCAATTGAGAACTTTCTGGTCGTGGGTGGGAATTATAAATGTTCTTAAGGTGAATATTTCTCTTAGTGAAGACCACTGACTTACACTACAGCACAAAACTAACATCAAAATATGCTGAGACCTTGCATTAACCAGACACGTTCACCAACAAGGAGAAATAAATAAGGGAGAGAGAATCCTTTAGACGTGAATCTCGTCTAACAGTCGTAGAATGAATGCTAATTAAGGTAGAGTCTCAGGAACCCTATTATTTTGGTGTTATTTTCTTTTGTGTTTCGTCTTAATTTAGCTGTTACGCCTGTTAGTTGTATTCACCTTTGTTAAGCCTCGTCTTGTTAGAAAAGGTATGGAACAAATTCATAGGTGGTGTAAGGGGTCACCTCCCAGCTAATTTCACCAATAAGACCATGAAGTATCGAAAATTACCAAAATAAAAGGAAAAATAACCGAAAGAAGAAGAAAAGAAGAAATAAAGAGGTGGATGGGAAGGGGAAGGAGGAAGAGCAGCAGGAGAATAAGAAGAGGAAGTAGAAGAGGAAAAAGAAGGGGAAGAACAAGAAGTGAAGTGAAGCTCCAGGTTGCCAAAGTACCTTCACCAGAGCTGTTTAGATTGGTCGACAAGATGCGATCAACCAGATCAGATATAGTCAACCAGGAGCAATTATCCAGACAGATGAGACTAGACACCATCGTCCAGACCAAATACCTTTGACCAGATCAGAAACACTCGACCAGAAGCGATAATCCAGACCAACCTCGACCAAACCGGATATAGTCGACCAAATTCAGACATACTCTACCAAACCAGACCAGGCATACCCAGAGTGGTCGAGCCATGTGATCGTCTGGTAGTGACTGGTCAATTTACGGGTAAGACTGAAGAATTACGAGGCTGAGTTTCGTTTTCTTTTACGACAGTTTGTGAGTTGTGGCTCTGGTAAAATGTTTGAGGTCATAATTTATCTTACCTTTAGGATCAAGAGATTATGGTTCAGTAGATCACCTGGAGATTATGCAACCAATCTTATTTCACCTATGATTAACTACCTTTATGTTAATGTAACAACCTAACGCAAAGTAACCTTCAATAACTTAACCTAACGTAAAGGTTAAGTTACTACTATATGGTCCAGGATGGAGATGTACTACTGTGTTTTGTACCAGAGATAAAGGTTACTATATTAGCGATGGTAACGAATATAATGACAAAAATTAAGAGAAAAGCTGATAAAAAGGATGGATAGAAATAGAGAAAAACTGAAGGAGGCAATGGATGAGGCGACATGGTGCAGGTGGGTGATGGGTGAGGCGACATGGTGCAGGTGGGTGATGGATGAGGCGACATGGTGCAGGTGGGTGATGGGTGAGGCGACATGGGTAGGGTAGATGGATAACTTTGGCCAGATAGATGGATAATATAAAAGGCAGCAAGAAGGTTATATCAAGCGTTTACTGATAGTTATTTTTATAAGTCATAATTGTTTGGTGTATGATAATTCCAGCAAGTAATTTATGTTTAAGAGGTTATTAATTTTAGTCTAATTTTCATATATGTTAAATACTTTACTGTACCTCTCATAAAATCACTGAAAATAACTTTATGGGTTAAGCTTCACTCCAATGGGTGATGCCGCACTTAGCCGCCGCCTCTGCGAGACTCTTAAGGGCAACTCGACTGTGAATATTCTAATTTAGATTTCTCTCTCAGCTTCAAGTAGGGACTATAAACTAGTTCAACTATGATTCTGATAATATATAATACAGCTCTTATGGTGGTAGCTGCTGCATCGTACGTCTGGCACCGAGCCGATCACATGTTTACATTCTGGCCCGCTGTTTGCCATACGTTAAGAGAAGATTTAGGTATCGTTCAAGCAAACCACAAAGAGATCACAAACACATATAATGTTTGTAAAAAAATTAAGCAGCAAAGTTTAAGAAAAAATCTATACACAATATCGTTCTTGGTCTGGTGAGTCGCGGGTAAAGTTGTTGATCCATAAAGAGGTCTTGCTGAGTACGGCAGTTACGTGACCTGTGATGGCGGTAGATCACCCCGTATACCGCGTTCTTACAACGTGCTTTGTATTGGTGTACAGATCAATCTGTCTCACCACACCAAAATGGATGAGAAACATGAAATAAAGGAAGGAAGGGAGAGGGAAAGGGTATTTCACAATCTATATCTTAACATATTTGAGAGAGAGAGAGAGAGAGAGAGAGAGTCTATCTCGGGCCATCGACACTGACTCACATCCTAGATATCTGAAGCCAAAGAGGGTGAGCAATTTTCTTAATCTAAATTACCCTGAGGAACGCGACGGCCCGGCCATTTAGCTGTACCCTTCCACCTATTAACACTCAGCCGGCATCACTACAAACAAACGGCTATTACCATTACCACGTATAGCTGAAACCCAACCTGGGGTCCCGCCCGATTCTCAAAGGGCCTTATAATATCTGAATCACGTAACGTACGATAAATTCTCACTAAAATCATCGTAACTGGAAGCATTTGTCTTACCCAGTAAAGATAAAAAAAAACTCACGTGTAATAAATCTTTGAGAAATGGGTCCCTGAAGGTAAAGATGAAATAATTAGTTTTTAATGGTGTTTAAATACGTTTGATTATGTTTAATTATTTTTACTCGTGACGATATTCTGTTGCCTTTAGATTCCAGTTACTAAAGGTCCACTTAGAGATATACTTAAGGGATATTTAAAATTAAAGGGACCTCAAAGAGCTGTCAATAGACGAGAAATAATTATTATGAAACGATAAAAATAACAGAGAGGGAAAGCAGCTGAGACGAAACCAAGAGACCAACTGAGACTAAGAGACAGCTGAGACCAAGAGACCAGCTGAGACTAAGAGACAGCTGAGACCAAGAGACCAACTGAGACTAAGAGACAGCTGAGACCAAGAGACCAGCTGAGACTAAGAGACAGCTGAGACCAAGAGACCAGCTGAGACCAAGAGATCAGCTGAGACTAAGAGAGACCAGCTGAGACCAAGAGACCAGCTGAGACCAAGAGACCAGCTGAGACCAAAAGACCAGCTGAAACTAAGAAACCAGCTGAGACCAAGAGACCAGCTGAGACCAAGAGACCACTACATTACGACACAAGAAACTTAAAGCCCAATACACAGTGATCACCTCGGCCAACACAGGCCAAAGGTCTGTCTTCTTCCTCTCGGTAGAGGTTCTGTCCTCCCTCTCAGCTCTTCACAGTGTAACTGCTGACCAAACAAAATTAATCTAACTTCTCTCTGGCCAATGACTTTTACAGCTCAATGTTTACGTCAAAATTTGGGGTTTTATTGGTCAGAAAAAAAAGTCTTGGACAAATTTTACAGATTTGCCTCCATATCAGTGCAGAACAGGAGGACGTGGGGGGGTTAGTTTACAAGGCACCCTCTGCACCCTGAGCTGGTCGAAGCATGAAGTAATGCAGGGCCCAGAATAAACATTAGATTTTCTTGCTTAACTTTTTTTTTTTTTTACTGGGCACTCCCCTACATCATTGTGTAAGGTGAAGCGCAGAAGCGTTTACAGCGCCCAACAGGGAAGCATGCTAAGTTCATGCTTGCCTTTATGTCTTATGAGTTAAGAGCGTAGAAGCCTGAAGAGTCAAGGGCGTAGAAGCCTGAAGAGTCAGTGGTTTATGTCATCAAGTTATTGGAAGCTCCATCAACTCCCTGAATACGAATTCGCAACTTTCGACTTACAACAGGTACCTACTTTACTGCTAGGTGAACAGGGACTAATGGGGGCTAGGAAGTAAGTCCAAACAACTTGCTTAACTTCTTAAACTAAGATGCTGTGAGGGAGAAACTGCCTGAAAACCACTGATTACATCCGTAAATTATAGAGACTGAGTGATTAGTGTTATAGTAGGGAGGTCCTTTACAGTTTTATTTGTTTAATGTAAAGTGTGGCAGGTCCCGACACTGTCATGCAGCGTCACGGCTGGGGATTTGTAGGAGGTATCAGGATATTCAAAGAGGTGGTGAGGAAGGTTATGGGAGGTGACACTTCAACATAGTTTACACACAGTGCAGTACAGGACTGTCGACATAATTGTTCCCAGTAGCCGAGGTGCGACATATACACATCTGCAGAGGTAGGGGTACTGGAGGGTGTTCTTTGTAAAGGTGATTCGTGCCGCCAATAACTGCGTCGTGATGACGCTATGTGCACCTTCCTGAGATAATAAAACTCGTCCAGTGTTGGAGGAAAGTTTTACACTGCGAGTTGTGCATCAGATGTGTAAGACAGTTGATGAACAGGGTAAGCGAAGTATATAGAGGAGGTGGAGTGTTTGTCGTCGGCAGAGGTGGTGGACGGGTATACTAGGACGGGAGGGACGATGTGACGATGGAAACACAGGATCTGAGAGGTGGTAGGTATGTGTAGTGAGCTGAATGGAGGTGTTTGACGCTCAGCACGGACGCTGGTGAAGACAGCGAAGGCAGTAATGCTGTCATTGATGACTTCTGTCCTGGAAGTTACTAGGAAGTCCAGGATAAGACTCATCTCCCTGTGTTTCATTATCTCGGCGTTGTTCTTCTCGTGCACTCAGAAGGCTGAGACGAAAACCAGAGAAGCACACCCAGTCGATGTCAATATACATGAAGCGTCAAGCCCTGGCGGAGGGTGCTGTGAGGCCTTGGGTGAGTGAGTGTCATCCGCTGCCGAAACTGAGACGACAAGTGTGACAACAGCGGAGGTGGTGGTGGTGATACACACAGGCGGTCCAGATACTCGATCCTTGACGCTGTTGTCGTGGAGGTTCAGTGATGTGTGGTGCCGGTGGTGCGGAATGTTTATTGGCGCCACACTCCACTGAAACTCCATAGTCTAGGGAGTGGGGGTCACAGCTGCTATACCTGATAATAACTTCTAAACTTGCTCATGGGGGCCCAGTCACCAGTCTTTAAGCTTAAGGGGTTAAAGTTTAACTCCATAAGCATAACCCCATTAGAATAATGGCTTAACCCCTTGAGGACAATGGTTTAACTCCTTGATGGCGATGGTTTAACCGCTTGAGGACACACACACACACACACACACAGAGAGAAAGAGAGTACAACATAGAGTCAGCATTGACCAGTTTAGGACAGGACGCTTCTATTGTTAGTCTCGCCATATCTCCTGACTCACACAAACACGTCTTTGTTGGCAGCGGAAGAGGGTGTAGACTTAGTGCTGGGTGTAGTGTAGACTGTAGAGTGTACAGTGCAGGGTGTGAAGTGCAGCAGCCATACACCCTACACTTCTTCCCAACACTTCACTCCTACACCCTACGTTTATACCCTTAGAAACAATAGGGAACAATTGTATGTAGGAACAAGTGTTTATTTTTCGTCGATTTAGACTTAAAATTTGTATCGTGAAGTAAAATAATCCGCCAATAGGAAGATCATAGGGATAAGATTATAGAATATGGAGGGTTTTAGGTCTGATTTGATTAGGCTAGCCTGGTTAGTTAGGTTAGGTTAGGTTAGGTTAGATATTCTGAGAGCTATAGTTACAGTTTAAGACACAGGTACAGTGAGAGGTGTACACGTCAGGACCAGGCCAGGTGAGGGAGTCACTCAGGTGTTCTGGAGGTGACGGATCAGGTCTATTTTGGCTGGGCGTCTTGTGCTATCTGATCACGCCTTGTCACCGCTGTAGTGAGTGTGTGTGTGTGTGTCTGATGGAGGGATTGGTTGTGTGTTTACGTAAGAATAAGGGGAGTTGGGAGCCAGTATGGTGATGATAGCGGTTAGTATATTGATGCTCATTTTCAAGACAGAGAGAGGAAGCTCCTCTTTGTTGACTCGCTTTCAGCCGTGAGGTGCTTCTTGTGTGTGTGTGTGTGTGTGTGTGTGTGTGTGTGTGTGTGTGTGTAATAATAATAATAATAATAATTAACGGTTTATTGAAAGAGCTTGGCAGCCAGAAGGCTGAAAATATACAGTTACATATTTGGGGAATGGGTTACGAATTACAAATAATATACAAGTGACATAAGTGACACAAATAAGACATATAGTAACTTAGATGGGGATCAGCTCAAACTACAGTTCATTTCAACATAGTGACAGTGTAGGGAGCAGTGTTTACTGGGAGTGAATACACTGATTTATTACATGTTATTGATAATTTTTACAATGGTTGGGACTGGGCTGTTCTTATAGCGATCAGTTCGTGCACGTATGGGCTGGATGCGGTTGTGGTGTCGAACAGCAATTCTCGGACAGGGGATCTCAGGTGGTAGTAGGGGCCGGTGTCGGGGATGGTGTAGAAGCTTCTTACCAAATTTGCAGATGAGGCCGTGGTGATGGTCAGTGAGAGTCGAAAGGGTCAGTGTGTTGAGCGCTTCTTGATATGTGGAGTAGGAAGGGGAGAGAATAATCTTGCATGCCCTCTTTTGCACTTTTTCTAGGTGTTTACGTTGTGTGGCATTTAGGGAGGAAGACCAGGTGGGGGAGGCATAGGTGAGCTTGGGAAGTATGAATGTTGTGTATACACTGAGGAGCTCGTGTGCAGGAACTCCGAGGGACTTGAGTCGGCGGAGGAGGTGGAGACGGAAACTGGAGGATTTGACAACTTCACTGACGTGTGGTTTCCAATTTAGTTTGTTGTCTATGGTGACGCCGAGGAGCTTCGTGGAATCTACAACCTGGAGTGTGTTCGGACCTAGGGTAATGGAAGGAGGTGGGACAATGTCGGAGGAGAGGTTGATGTGCATAACCATTGTCTTGGTATGGTTGATGGTGACATGGTTGTTGGTGGCCCAGTTTTGGAGACTGTTCAATAAATCCTGAAGGGCGGTATAGTTGGGAGCGGAATTGTTGACGCTGATCCCAATGGTGGAGTCGTCGACATATTTCCAGCGAGCAGGGGCTTCTCTTAGGGCATCATTGATGAGCATAAGGAAGCAGAGTGGTCCCATCTTGGTGCCTTGGGGGACGCCACAGGTGAGTGACTGAAAGGTGGAGACAGCCCCTCGGAAGCGTACAGCTTGGCGTCGGTCACTGAGGAAGTCTGTAAGCCATGGTATGAGACTTCTCCGAAGCCCGAGGTCAATAGCTTTGTTTATGATTATATTGTGGTCGACTAGGTCGAACGCTTTAGTGAAATCAATGAAGGCGACAGCTACAGACGTTTTTCGTTTCTCGAGATGGCGGTATATGTAATCGAGAAAGCTGACAAGACAGTGAGTGGTGGAGGAAGTTTTCATGTTGCCAAATTGCTGAGGGTCTACGACTCCTGCAATATCAGCATAAGCCCAGTCAAACACAAAACTTTCACAGATTAGGCTGGGTATTGGGGTGATTGCAATAGGTCGTAGCTGATTTAAGGATTGTGGGCTGGTTGACTTGGGCACTGGTGATACATAAGAGGTCTTCCAGTCAGCTGGGCATCTGGCTTGACTGAGAGAAGCATTGATGATGGAGCAGAGGGGTTTAGCAAGCTCCGGGGAGAACTCCTTGAATAGTTTCATTGGTAAGTCAATGGGGGTGGTAGAGCGTTTTAATTTTAGTTTGTCCAGGCGTTTTGCTACGTCAAATTCCTCTACTAAGTCAGTGGGAAGGGGGGCTGGTAGGTAAGCAGGGAGAGTGGTTGTGTCAAGCCGTGGGAGCGTCTGGCATATAGTAGCGAAATGGTTATTTGTTTGCTCAGCTGCGTCAACATTAGTGAGGTGGCTAAGGAAGGGGAGGGGGTGTGTCATATTGTTTAGTCCACAGAGTTCTTTAAGCTTACCATACCATTGACTGATGTTGGTCTGCTTCAGGTGTTGTAATTTGGTTGGGTAGTGGGACTTCTTTGCAGTGCGTATTTCGCGGATGACTCTGTTGCGAAGTGACCTGTAGCGGATGTGGTCATTGAGATGAAATGCTCTGTCTCTCTGTTGCATAAGTCTTTTGATCCGAGGTGTGATCCAGGGCAAGTCAGCTGGGTGAGATCTGACGGACTTCTCGGGGAAGAAGTGGTGGTGAGCTTCGGTGGTGGTGTTGGTATAATTTATCCATTTGGTTTCCACGTCATCCACGCTGAGTACTTCAGTCCAGGGATAGTGAACTATCCACTGTCCAAAGAGGCGTACTGCAGAGTCAGTAATCGGCCTGTAGGTCTTGATGTAGGGTCTCTGTACTTGAGTGGGAGTGGCAGCAGGGGACCAGAGCACTGATAAGTGTGTGCTACACCCGACAGGAGGCAGTGGTTGAGGAGGTTGGTACTGGTCCGCTAAGTCAGTTAAGATAAGGTCAAGGGTATTTTGACCGTGTGTGGGGAAGGTCACAACTTGTGATAGTGATAGCTGGTCCTGGATATCAGTGGTGTCAATTTCATTTAAATCCCCACATAATACTAACTTGGCACATGGGTACCTAACTCTGAGGTGGTCTGAGGTGGTAATGAGATGATTGATAAGAGTGTCTCTGGTGGGTGATCGAGGCGGATGGTATACCACACAGATTATAATGGAAGCAGTGTTGCGTGGGTGTGCCCGCAGCACGACACGTACCCATAATGCTTCCACATCTGCTGGGACTTGAACATCCAGGCGTGACGGGCGTAGGTCATCTTGACAGAAGAGGGCAACGCCCCCTCCGCGTCTTTGTGGACGAAGGTGATGAAAGAGTTGATATCCTTCAATGTGACACGTTTCAGGTACAATTTGCCAAGTCTCACATATGGCAACCACGCGCGCGGCGGTTGACCTGACTGTAGTTGCCAGCTCGTCGAACTTGTTAGCTAGGGAAGTGACGTTGGATAGCAGTAGAGACGGGAGATCATACCATATCCGTGGAACTTCAGTGTGGTGGTATGGTCTGTCAGGGGTGGGTTTCTCCGGTTTCCTAGTGGAGGTTACGGTTCTAATGGGCTTATGTGCATGACGGCCTTGTCTACGGCTCCGCGCGTGGAATATTTTCAGTGTGTGTGTGTGTGTGTATGTGTGTGTGTGTGTGTGTGTTGCTTACATGATGACGATAGGTGAACCGGAAGCATGAAAGGGAGAAATATGATTAAGTTAAGCAGATGTTGATGAGCGAGTGAGAGAGTGAGGAGGGCGTCGTGCCAAGGCTGGCTGGTGGACGGCAGGTGCCTGTGGCTGTGACTTCACTGATGATTGAGGGAGCTGTTACGTGAAGGTAACAGAGCACTCAAGTTACCTATAATAGCCGCTATTTCCTTACACGGTTGAGCTTGTGTATCTAATAGAACAACTTGCTATTTTTCGATATTTCCTGAATGGTATGTCTAAGACCCAAGCACTTTTCATTATTAATTACAAACATACTCAAATCGTATGTACGAACAAGTAAACAGAAAAGGACTATCACACACACACACACACACACACACACACACACACACACACACACACACACACACACACACACACACACACACACACACACACACACCATCACAGACACTAGTTCCGTTATCTTACACACAAATATACAGAAGTGAGGAAGCAGACAGCACGCAGTTGCCAGTGAGTAAATATTTGTACACACACGACACAGATATTCACTTGGCCTAACATACTACTAAACAGGGGAGTGAGAGAGAGAGAGAGAGAGAGAGAGAATAGTGTATGTGTGTGTGTGTGTGTGTGTGTGTGTGTGTAAACAATTAATAAACAGGTTGGAACGGTTTTAATGAAGTTTTGACTTCTGAGGCAGATTAGTTGTTAATTAAGGAATACAGTTTATGATCTAAGTTGGTCAAAATACAGTAAGTCAAACGGTCAGTTATACAGCACAGGAGGGAAGTACTGAGATGCAAACGTGTTATTATTATTCTTACCACCACGGCAGGATGTTCCACCATAGAAATTCACCCAATGATGATATACTGTAATCACTTAGTACTGAGTGTTTAGGACAAGTTACAGTGAGGGAACCAACTTCTGACCAGCCCTACCTACCACCTGACTCAATAGCCATAGTAAAGACAGAGGGTCGTCAATAGGATTTCCTTGTCAATCAATCACTCCAGGTAGAACCAGTTATATAAAGGTGGTCTCTGAACGGTGGAAATTTAATTGTCAAAAATTTTAGTGTTTCGACCTACCAACTTTAACTTAAAGGTCAGGTAGGAGTCAGACTAAGCTTTCCTGTGTATAATCCTGTGTGGTTTTACCCTCATTTCAGACCTCAGATAAAAGCGTCCTTTAAATAGTTATTGTAAATAAAAAAAAAAACACTTATGGCGTAAAAAGTGGCCAAGACAAACCTAAATCTAAAACAAGTCTGGAACTTTTGGACAGAAAATAAATACCAGGAAGAGTTGTGTTATATCTGAGTAAAGCCCTAAACTTTCCCACTTGTGTTATAACAGCTTCGTGAACTACGCCCTGACTCCCTCCCTACCACCGTGCCTGTCTGCCTCCCTTCCTACCACCTTGCCTGCTTACCTCCCTACCTACCACCCTGCCTCCCTACCTATCATCCTGCCTAACTCCCTACCACCCTGCCTCCCTACCTACCAGCCTGCCTGCCTCTCTACCACCCTGCCTCCCTGCCTATCCCCCTGCCTACCTGCTTGCCTCTCTACCACCCTGCCTGCCACCCTACCACCCTTCCTCTCTTCACCCTTCCCTCCCCCCTTCATTCCCCCTCTCAGTATCGCTCGCTCCTAGCATGGCACTGGGTCTGGTGCCAGGCTAGTGCCGCTGTTGTCACCTGTTAGGATACAACTCATCCTTACGAGAGAGAGAGATTTCCTCTACCCTCCACTCGGACGAGGAAAACCAGGTTAACAAAACAATATACTGTAGGTCATTGTCTTTTCAACTGTGTGTGTGTGTGTGTGTGTGTGTGTGTGTCTCTCTCTCTCTCTGAGCCCGGGAGGTGTGACTCATTCACATTGTTGAACAGTCAAAACTTCACGTGTTGGCACCCTCTCTTACCCACAGCTGATGTGTGTGTGTATGTATGTGTGTGTGTGTGTGTGTGTGTGTGTGTGTGTGTGTGTGTATTTATACATACATACATACATACATACATGCAAACATACAGTATATACAAAGTGCATAGCGGTATTTACCGGTAATAATAACTGTACTACACAAAAAACACCAACATGTATAATTTAGCAGCGACAGATCACCGTCACATATAAATTATTTTCTATGCCACACAATCCAATTATTACGACTCATAAATCATTTTGTGAGAGAGTTGATGTAATTAAGCACAACAGCACAGCCTCATCGCGGCCACCGGGGAGCTGGTTTATTGTCTGTTCTTACAACATTTAACCTAACCCAACCTAACCTAACTTAACCAATCCTAACCAAAATTAATTTGACCTGATCTAACCTAAATTAACCAAACGTAACCTGACCTAACCTAACCACAGACTATCCTAATCCTATTTAACTTAGCTTTACGTAGAATGAGTTATCTTACTTAACCTAACATAATCTAACTTAATATAGTCTAAGGCAGTGGTTCTTAACCTTTTTAGGGTCGCGCCCCCTATAGCAGTTGGTCCTCATCTCCACGCCCCCCTCTTTCCTTCATATAAAATTTTAAAACCATGATCATAAACACCACCACCACATGGCCATAAACATCACTCAAAGAAGACAACGCGTGATTTTGAGTTGGCAAATTTCATTCTCGTTATTAAAACGAAACAATTAGCATTCTTTTCAATTGATATAAGTAATTATCATTATTGTTTCGTTCATAAAAAGTCTACCCTACATCATAGCTCAATTGAAGAAAGAAATGCGTGAGTGTGAGAGGTAGAAAGTTGTCACGGACGGACGTCGCGGGCGACTGGCACTGGAAATCGTCTCAGTCAGTGTTGAAAATTTTTCAAATGTGAATTATCGTACTGGAGCCTCAAAATTATCGTTTCTTCATCAAATTATTCTACACTTACCGACATTATTACTAACTTAATTCAGTCACTTTTAGTGGAATTTTACATTTTGATTGACGTAGTTATCATTTACGACATTTTGAAGTATCTGTGGGGAACGAGAACCCCTCCACCCCCCCTACGAAAATCCAAATAAGGTTGTAGGGATTCGTGGTATAATGTTGTCTAGCACTCAGGATGGATGGAAACTCTAAGGTGGTTTTCTTGTATAATATAAGTTATATGATAGACAGTCTGGTGCTGGAGGTGCCGTGTGGTGAGGAGCTGCTCAGTAGAGACGTTCGGTGAGTAGCGTGTTGAAGGAGGTAGATGTGCAGGAGCTTCGTTAGAGAAGATGTTGCCTGTTGCTGGCCTCCTGGTTGAATGAATGCTGACAGCGTGGAGCTTGCTGGAGGAGGTGTTGCTTGTTCAAGAAGAGAGACCAGAATGAGAGTTGGTTGGTGAGGAAGCCCAGAGAAGGACAGCTGGTGGGTCGCCATGCTCGCTGGCGGGAGCGAGGACCGCCAGGCAGGCGGAGGAGAGGCGAGGGCCGCCAGGCAGCGGCGGAGGAGGAGGTGTTGCGTGTTGTAGAAGAGAGGCTAGAATGAATCTCAATGGAGAGACAGAGCTTATATACCCAGCAGCCGCGAGTCCTCTATGAGTCATGTTGGGAAAACCCGAGAAAGTCGCCGGTCTCTAGTTCCGTTGCTAGGTTATGGTAACATCTGCTGTCGCCGCTCGCTTGGTTGCTAGGATACTGTGGCATTGGAATGCAGATACGCAGTTGTAGGGGAGAAGTCCACTACAAGGTCATACACACACCTGTTAAGGCCATTCCTTATTTTTTGCTCTGGGTTCGCGCCCCCCTGGAAATTACTCAGGCCCCCTTAGGGGGGCGTGCCCCCCCGGTTAAGAACCGCTGGTCTAAGGTAACCTAACCTAACCTAACCGAAGTTTATCTAACCTATACTAGCTTGCATTAACTTAACTAACCTAAACTAAACAAAGATATGTAACCATTACCTTATCTTAACCACCTGTACAATAATATTTCTATATCGCAAACATTAAACATTTCGTAAACACAGAAAACATCTAAGAGTCAACATCACAAAAAAAAAAAACCACTGATCACATATTTTGTCCAAAGTTTGAAGGATATCGCCTGAGACATTGTTCAAGTGTCGGCCGGAGGAAGGGAGACGCCTGCACGGAAAGTTTACATAGAGGAGACGTGCAAGTGAAGGCGATCAATAATGTCGGGTTACATAGAAAAAATAATTTGGGGTTATGTAGAAGAGAGTGAGGTTTTTTTTGTGGATAGACAAAGCAGACTAGACGATGGGTAGCCAAGTAGACTTAAGGCTTATAATGTAAAACTGAGGTAGACAATGGGTAGACAAAGTAGACAAAAATTGTATTGCCTTTACCGAGGTGGAGTGTTGATTTTTAATTACAGTGTGGCGGAGGAGGTGAAGAAGGAGGATGCGCGGGAGTAGGAGGAGGAGGGTAATAACAGGGAGTAAAAATGCTTCTAGCTATTCGTTAGTGGACTGGTCGTAAATTTTCCACAAAGACGAAGAAATAGATTCGCTTAAAGGTGCGGGAGAGGGGGATGAGGAGTGAGGGAAGTGAATAGTGAGGAAGTGAGTAGTGAGGAGGGTGAGGGGTAGTGAGTGGGTGAATGGTGATGGTTGAGAGGAGGAGTAAGGATGGAGGGGATCAGGGGTGAGGGGTGAGAGATGAGAACAAGGGATGCTGGGTTAAAAAAATCCATCACCTCTCACTTAATTAAAACTCGTCCCCAACATTTTTTCCCTCAGGTAAGTAAAGAGAGAAGAGACATACTGTACTGTGAGAGTAAAAAGTAAAGGAAATTTGTTTATCCATCGGTTGTCTCTATTGATGTTCCCACCTCCATCTGTTGACACTGGCAGCACCTGTTTATGAGCTTCCGTTGTTTTTCTTTCCCCGCCACTTCTCACCTCTTTCATCCAACAAAAACATTACAACATATCAGTTTTCCGGTTTAAATAGATACTTAATCTTCCCGTCGGATATAATCAGCGGTTACCTCCTGAAACTGTTATGTGAGAGTTAAGGTGTTGATGTTAGTTGTGCTTTAGCGCTGTTGTGTTCCGGAGCCGCACCTCAGGCTGGGTGGCTCAGTGACACCTGCTGCTCTTTACGACATTCTCACGGATACACGGCACAACTATGCGAATGTGTTCACTTTGATTTGTTTTATGTCCTCGGGCTCAGATTCTCACAGATTCGTGTACTGTAAGTTGAATTTTCACCTCGTAACTGGAGACTTGAGAACGAATCCAACGTTCCACTCAAACAACAACACAAAAATGGCCGCCAGGGTGACTCCAAAATCATGTATAGAGACTTTACTGTGTACTCATTCCCAGCTACATTCTTAGTATCTTACGAATACTTGTGAATCCGGGCACAGGTTGTTGATATACGAGCAACACGGGCAACACGAGCAACACGGACCCACTCCTCAGCATTTTCGCATTTATCGTGAGGCGGCAGTGTGTGGTCTGAGGAGAACCAATCAAAACACAGATATTTGTAGTGGGTTGGTTATTATTGGTGGTGTGACGCCTATCTAGGTTATGTAGGTAGGAGGCAGTAGAGACCTTCTCCTTACTTACTGCGGCCAGCAGCTACAGTTTATGTCCCTTAATAACACGTTTATTGATCAGGGGTAATATCTTTGTGCTCTCCTGTACCTGTACCTCCCACCCGACTATACTTCACACACACACACACACACACACACACACAGACAAATGACTCACATGGAAGTAAGGCAAAAACACTTCAACACTTGTCTGATGCACAGGTGTGTGTGTGTGTGTGTGTGTGGCAAATGTGGATAAATGGCCTCAGTACACGCAGGCGGTCTTCCCACGTCACCCCCGTCATGCCCATGCTAGCCAAAACGAAGCCACAGGCCAAGTGAAGTCTTGAAGCAAGAATAAAGCTAAATTTGAAAACAATAAGAAGAAATTAAACCAACACGAGGCAAAATGAATCCAACATGAGAAAAAATGAAGCCAATATGAGGAAATATGAAGCCAATATGAGGAAAAATGAAGCCAATAAGAGGAAAATTATGCCGATATGAGAGAAAATTATGCTGTCATAGAGGCAAAAATAAAAACCATTACGCGGCAAAATTTAAGCCAGGGTGAAATCAACATGAAGCCAGAGGTCAATATGAAGTGAGAGTGAAGCCAGCCGGGGGAGGGAAGATGCAGGTGTTTCCGCTTGTACCTGATGATGAGTCAGTCTGGAGGAAGGATGTTGTTATGTTGAGAGAGAGAGAGAGAGAGAGAGAGAGAGAGAGAGAGAGAGAGAGAGAGAGAGAGAGAGAGAGAGAGAGCACAAATTATAATGGAGTGCCCCAAGAAAAATCCTTTACGAAAATCCTTCCCATTCTCCCCTTATGTAACGTGAGATTTAATGCCCCTCTTACAACCTAAACTTCCCAGACGTCTGCCATCCACTTACAAAATCTGCCAGAGCTCGGATACACTCAAGTCCTCGGCAGTCTAAGATAATTAAGATACACCTGAAGATAAATACCATTTGTGCTTTCTTGATGCATTTAAAATGGACCTTTTATGTCAGGGAATTTAAATATGAACTAGACTTAAATAGTCACAAGTTGGTGTTATAGCTTGTTGGCGCCAGGGAAGGGAGGTGTAGCTCGGCCCTTCCTACTGCTGTGTTAGAGCTATACTGCTACCTGAGGGGATGAGGACGTTGTAACACACACACACACACACACACACACACACACACACACACACACACACACACACACACACACACACACACACACACACACACACACACACTACTTTGCTGTCACTTGGAATCGAGTATGACGATCATCCAGCTTTGATAAAATTTTATGAGTTATTAAGGATGTCACCTTCGTTTGTGAGTTTTAATGTGACTACAGAGGCCGATACGGGACCGGCAGTGTTGTTCACAGATGTTGCACATGTGGAGGCTACATCTAGTGCGGAAGGGGCTGCGGCAGCGTCTTTCCGGCGTTGGCACTTTTTCAGGTTTTTCTTAAGAATATCTTTATACCATTTCAGTTGCCCGCCAGTGCTACATTTACTATTCGTTAGGTGACTGTAAAGTAGCTGCTTTGGCAGTCTACTGTCGTCCATGTGGTAAACATGGCCAGTCCAGCGTAATTGTTCAAGGATGATGGTAGCCTTGGTGCTCCTACAGTTGGTGTCAGCGAGAATACTGGCAATTTTCTCTTGTCTTCCCAGCGAACTCAGAGGATGGAACGTAGACTATGTTGGTGAAAGTTTTCAAGTGCCTTGAGGTGCCTCCTGTATGTGACCCATGTCTCGCTGCTATATAGCAGGGTTGGGAGGACCACTGCTCGGTATACGTGCAACTTTGTCGATAATTTCAGCTCCCCCAGCCAGCTGAAGACACAGGAACGGAGTCTGCCAAAGGCTTGAGATGCACATCTCATCCAATGTTGAATCTCTTCATCGATGTCCGCGGTGGTGGGCAGGTGGGAGCCGAGATACTGAAAGTGGGTAACATTAGAGAGGGTAGTACCATTGACCTGGATGGATGGTGGAGGTGTAGCTGAACCAGGGGCAGACTGAAAGCGAATCTGAGTCTTAGGTACATTCACCTCCAGGCCGAAGTGTGCATATACGCATTAGGCGCAGATGTTCAGGATCTCCTGTAGGTCGCGTTCAGTGTGAGTGACAAAGGTGAGGTCGTCTGCATACTGAAGTTCAGTAATGGAAGCTGCCGACACCTTTGTTCCTGCCTGGAGTCTTATGTTGAAAACACCCTTCATACGGTACTGGATGTCCACCCCACAGGTTAAATTAGCACTGGCACGAGTAAGGAAGGCAGCCAAGAAAGTGGAAAGGAGAGTTGGTGGCACTACACATCCTTGTTTAACCCCCGTTTGATGGGGGAAGAACTCAGACTGGGTGCCATTGTGCAGGGCATTGCCGTTCATGCCATCATGGAATTGCCTTACAATAATGATGAATGGTGGCAGCCAAAACGGCTGAGGGTCCGCCAGAGGGCTTCCTTGTTGACCGAGTCGAAGGCCTTGGTTAGGTCGATGAAGGCCATGTACAGGTCACAATTCTGTTCTCTGCACTTTTCCTGTATCTGGCGGGCAGCAAAGATCATGTCAGTGGTTCCACGTGATTGTCTAAAGCCACATTGAGATTCTGGGAAGTTTTCCGCCTCAGGAAGAAGTTTGTTTAGGAGGACTCAGGCGATAATCTTGCCAGCTACGGACAGCAGCGAGATCCCGCGATAGTTGCCACACTTTGGCCAGTCTTCCTTGTTCTTATACATATTGGCGATGGAGGCGTCTTTGGGACTTGGGGGATTTCCTCCTTTTCCCATATATTCTCCAGGAGAGAGTGGTAAGCAGGGGTCCTCCTGCTTTATACACCTCGGGAGGATTCCATCAGGCCCTGAGGCTTTGTTATCCATCTGTTTGATGGCAGTAGCTACCTCCAAGTATATATATGATTGTAACAAAGAAACAGGCAGCAGTAAATTAGATAACATAATGGGAAAATAATCACAGGAGTAAATTTGTAAACAGACGCCAGAGATGGAACGTGATTGGTCTGTCGAGTAAATCAGCTGACCAATGAGCGAAGACACACAAATAAAAAGGTACTTATTAAACTTATCTGTCTCGAAACTCTTGTAAATTTACTTAATATTCGCCAGAGAGAGAGAGAGAGAGATGTGTTCGTTTATTTTGTGTGACGGACCCAAAATAATAGCGTAGAGATCTTAAATAAGACTACCATGACTAGTGCATCATGTTTACCCACTTAGGAGTGAAAATGTCACAAGGGACTGAGACACTCACTGTCTGCCACAATATAATAAGTTGCTTCGTCTCTAGGAGTAATTTTACTTTGTGTTTACGAGATAGTTACACTTACGTCTATCTCCTATTTCCCTTGACTGTAAAGCAGGGAGGATTATACAGTACGTGTGTGTTCTTAACGAGGGCGAGGTTAGGGATGTCAAGTATATAATCCTTAAATGTCCAGTACTTTCACGTAATCGTTGCGACCGTTACTAATCTAACATAACATGGTTAATGGTTAGGTTAGGTTAGCAGGTGGTCGCTGTGATTATAAGACTTCTTGAATATTTTAGTATTGAAATTCCTTAGAATTTTAGAGATAACGTAAAATTCCTAATTAAACATTAATATATATATATATATATATATATATATATATATATATATATATATATATATATATATATATATTTTTTCATTAGTCCAATAAAGGCTTGTGGGCCGTGGGTTCGAATTCTGGCGGGTTGAGGTGTGATTGTATGTATATATATATATATATATATATATATATATATATATATATATATATATATATATATATATTGTGTGTGTGTGTGTGTGTGTGTGTGTGTGTGTGTGTGTGTGTGTGTGTGTGTGTGTGTGTGTGTGTGTGTGTGTGTGTGTATGTGTGTGAGAATACACTTATCAGCCTTTTTCCGGTACAATTAGGTGAGATTGCAATACGCCACTGATGTGTTCTACTAACTAACTAAGGTATACACGGTTGCAATAACAGGCCAGGCCACAAATACCTACAGAAATAAGAGGTGGTGGCTGACTGAGGGTGAAAAAAAACAAGAAGTAATGGTGATTTATGGAAATATTAATTAAAGGTGATGAAAACGCTTTAGCCCAGCAGACGTAGTAGTGTCGGCTTTGTTATTTATCTGAGGGAGAGGTGCCAAGTGCATCCTGTAAACAGCCTGCTGGATATAGCTAATACTGACTGCTACCTTTCTCTGAATTTCAATAGTGGATTTGTATCACCTCAAGATTCTACCAGTTGTGTTTAAGATTATCAACCCTAATGCTAGCCTAACCAAACTTAATCTAATTTGACCCACCATAACCTAACACTAACCTAACCTAACTTAACCTAACCTAACCTAACCCAATCTTACCTTAGCTGGGAAGGTAATCTTCCGGTGTTCCGAGAATATTCTATTCTATCATATTTTGTTCGTCTCAAACAAAACTCAGGTACAAGCTAGAGTCTAGGTGTGACACTGAAGCCATTTTACATCTGATAACAGGAGTTACGGCAGAACATAGTATCTCTGGGAAACCAACTCCAGGGTTCACAATTAAGACTAGGATTCATTTACGTCAAGGTTCAAACGTTAGGTCTCATCTAATAGCTGTGAGAGCGTATCTTTCAATTCTAGTTAGAATACAAACAAAATATGTATGAGTGTCTGAGTCTAATCTTCAGGTGAACTAAGCTGGGGTAGGTCTAATATACTGGTGAATTAAGCTGGGGTGGGTCTAATATATCGGGAATTAAGCTGGGTGGTCTAATCTTCTGGTGAATTAGCTGGTGGTAATCTTCGGTGAACTAAGCTGTGGGTCTAACTTCTGGTAATTGCTGGGTGGGTCTAATCTTCTGGTGAACGTTGGGTCAATCTCTGTGAACTGTTGTGGTCTAATATACTGGTGAACTGTTTGTGGGTCTAATATACTGGGGAATTAAGCTGGGGTGGGTCTAATCTTCTGGTGAACTAAGCTGCGGTGGGTCTAATCTTCAGGTGAACTAAGCTGCGGGGTCTAGCTTGGTGAACTAAGCTGGGGTGGGTCCTAGTTCTTAAACAAAAATTCATTCTCGTTTTAATCATTTACGGGAGAAAATTTACCTTACTTCCCGACCTCTTGAGCTTCTACCTCAAGTCCACATATAGTTAAAATCTTGGGGATAATCCAAGCACGTAGAGAGATTAAAGTATAATCTATTCTTGTCTGAGAATGAGAGTCTTGTGTGTCTGTTTATGGTCGCACCTGCACCTGCAGCCGCATGAGAGGTGCACCTGCTGCTCATCTTTAGTCATGAGGACCACGTGACGGTAACATGTGCCGCAGTTGTGATTTGTCTCCCCTATAAGCAGGATGTGAGGCAGGTGAAGCAAGAATGTGAGGGAGTGTTGAAGGGGAGACGGAGATTGATATTTTGAATACAACATTATCATTATTATTATTATTTTTTTTTTTTTTTTTTTATTATTATTATATATTTATTAATATTATTATTAATTGTATTTATTATTATTATTAGTATTATTACTTCCAACACCATCATCACCACCAATACCCCCTCCATCACCACCATCATCATCATCACCGCACTATCACCACCACTGTATGTATATTCTGTATGCTGTATTATATATTATGTATGTATATTATGTATGTGCTCCATTTATATATTATTTATTCAGCCTAGCTAGTAGCGTGTGGCAATGTATTTATCAATGTCCCACATGCTACTAGCTAGGCTGAATAAATAATATATAAATGGAGCATATACATAATATACATATAATATAATACATACATATATAACCACCACTACCATCACCATCATCACCACCACTACCACCATCAGCACCACCACTACCACCATCATCACCACCACTACCACCATCAGCACCACCACTACCACCATCAGCACCACCACTACCACCATCATCACCACCACTCCACACACCATCATCACCACCACACCACCATCATCACCACCACTACCACCATCATCACCACCACTACCATCATCACCACCACTACCACCATCATCACCACCACTACACCATCATCACCACCACTACCACACCATCATCACCACCACTACCACTCACCATCATCACCACCACTACCACCATCACCACCACTACCACCATCAGCACCACCACTACACATCACCACCACACCATCACCACCACTACCACCATCAGCACCACCACTACCACCATCATCACCACAATCGTCTCCCACAGAGCTTCTCTACCTAATCTCGGTCACTCTCTCTACACAGTTGACACTTCACAATAATTATTACCCGGGTGTCTTAGCTCTCAGTATCTACTTGATGATTTCCTTGATCCAATGTTGATAATGTTCTTCTTTTAATAGTGCCATGTGTGTTCTTCTTGTAATAGTGCCATGTGTGTTCTTCTTCAATAGTGCCATGTGTTTTTTCTTTTTTAATAGTGCCATGGTGTTCTTCTTTGTAATAGTGCCATGTGTTCTTTTGTAATAGTGCCATGTGTTCTTCTTGTAATAGTGCCATGTGTGTTCTTCTTGTAATAGTGCCATGTGTTCTTCTTGTAATAGTGCCATAGTTCTTCTTGTAATAGTGCATGTGTTCTTTAATATGCCATGTGTTCTGTAATAGTGCCATGTGTGTTCTCTTTAACAGTGCCATGTGTGTTCTTCTTTAATGTTGTGTTCTTTAATAGTGCCATGTGTGTTCTCTTTAATAGTGCCATGTGTGTTCTTGTAATAGTGCCATGTGTGTTCTTCTTTTAATTGCCAGTGTGTTCTTCTTAATAGTGCCATGTGTTCTTTCAATAGTGCCATGTGTTCTTGTAATAGTGCCGTGTGTTCTTCTTGTAATAGTGCCATGCGTGTTCTTCTTTGTAATAGTGCCAGTGTGTTCTTTGTAATAGTGTGTGTTCTTGTAATAGTGCCATGTGTGTTCTTCTTTTGTAATAGTGCCATGTGTGTTTTGTAATAGTGCCATGTGTGTTCTTCTTGTAATAGTGCCATGTGTGTTCTTCTTTAATAGTGCCATGTGTGTTCTTCATAGTGCCATGTGTGTTCTTCTTGTAATAGTGCCATGTGTTCTTCTTGTAATAGTGCCATGTGTGTTCTTCTTGTAATAGTGCCAGTGTGTTCTTTAATAGTGCCAGTGTTCTTTTGTAATAGTGCCATGCGTGTTCTTCTTTAGTGCCATGTGTTCTTCTTAGTGCCATGTGTTTTCTTTTAATAGTGCTATGTGTGTTCTGTAATAGTGTGTTCTTTTAATAGTCATGTGTTCTCTTTATTAGTGCTTTTTGCATGTGTGTTCTTCTTGTAATAGTGCCATGTTGTGTTCTTCTTGTAATAGTGCCATGTGTGTTCTCTTGAATAGTGCCATGTTCTTCTTCAATAGTGCCATGTGTGTTCTCTTTGTAATAGTGCATGTGTTCTTTATTGTGTTATGTGTTCTTCGTAATAGTGCAGTGTCTTCAATAGTGCAAGTGTTCTTTATAGTGCCATGTATGTTCTTCTTTATTATTATGTGTGTTCTTCTTGTAATAGTGCCATGTGTTCTTTCCTTAATAGTGCCATGTGTGTTCTTTCTTTTAATAGTGCCATGTGTTCTTCTTTTAATAGTGCCATGTGTGTTCTTCTTGTAATAGTGCCATGTGTGTTCTTCTTGTAATAGTGCCATGTGTGTTCTTCTTTAAATAGTGCCATGTGTGTTCTTGTAATAGTGCCATGTGTGTTCTTCTTGTAATAGTGCCATACGTGTTCTTCTTTTAATAGTGCCATGTGTGTTCTTCTTGTAATAGTGCCATGCGTGTTCTTCTTGTAATAGTGCCATGTGTGTTCTTCTTGTAATAGTGCCATGTGTGTTCTTCTTGTAATAGTGCCATGCGTGTTCTTCTTGTAATAGTGCCATGTGTGTTCTTCTTGTAATAGTGCCATGCGTGTTCTTCTTGTAATAGTGCCATGCGTGTTCTTCTTGTAATAGTGCCATGTGTGTTCTTCTTGTAATAGTGCCATGTGTGTTCTTCTTGTAATAGTGCCATGCGTGTTCTTCTTGTAATAGTGCCATGTGTGTTCTTCTTGTAATAGTGCCATGTGTATTCTTCTTGTAATAGTGCCATGTGTGTTCTTCTTGTAATAGTGCCATGTGTGTTCTTCTTGTAATAGTGCCATGTGTGTTCTTCTTGTAATAGTGCCATGTGTATTCTTCTTGTAATAGTGCCATGTGTATTCTTCTTGTAATAGTGCCATGTGTGTTCTTCTTGTAATAGTGCCATGTGTATTCTTCTTGTAATAGTGCCATGTGTGTTCTTCTTTCAATAGTGCCATGTGTGTTCTTCTTTTAATAGTGCCATGTGTATTCTTCTTGTAATAGTGCCATGTGTGTTCTTCTTTCAATAGTGCCATACGTGTTCTTCTTTTAATAGTGCCATGTGTGTTCTTCTTTCAATAGTGCCATGTGTGTTCTTCTTTTAATAGTGCCATGTGTGTTCTTCATTTAATAGTGCCATGCGTGTTCTTCTTTAATAGTGCCATGTGTGTTCTTCTTGTAATAGTGCCATGTGTGTTCTTCTTGTAAGTGCCATACGTGTTCTTCCTATGGATCTTCATGTGTTCTTCTTTTAATAGTGCATGTGTGTTCATCTTATGAGTGTGCCATGTGTGTTCTTCTTTTAATAGTGCCATGTATGTGTTCTTCTTTTAATAGTGCCATGTGTGTTCATCTTGTAATAGTGCCATGCGTGTTCTTCTTTTAATAGTGCCATGTGTGTTCTTTTAATAGTGCCATACGTGTTCTTCTTTTAATATGCCATGTGTGTTCTTCTTGTAATAGTGCCATGTGTGTTCATCTTGTAATTGTGCCATGTGTTCTTCTTTTTAATAGTGCCATGTGTATTTCTTCTTTTAATAGTGCCATATGTGTTCTTCTTTTAATAGTGCCATGCGTGTTCTTCTTTTAATAGTGCCATGTGTGTTCTTCTTGTAATAGTGCCATGTGTGTTCTTCTTTTAATAGTGCCATGCGTGTTCTTCTTTTAATAGTGCCATGTGTGTTCTTCTTTTAATAGTGCCATGTGTGTTCTTCTTGTAATAGTGCCATGCGTGTTCTTCTTGTAATAGTGCCATGTGTGTTCTTCTTGTAATAGTGCCATGTGTGTTCTTCTTGTAATAGTGCCATGTGTGTTCATCTTGTAATTGTGCCATGTGTGTGTGTCAGAACCACCACACATTTCCCCCTGTCTGAACTACCACACTTTTCCCCCTGTCAGAACTACCACACTTTCCCCCCTGTCAGAACTACCACACTTTTCCCCCTGTCAGAACTACCACACTTTTGCCTGTCAGACCTACCACATTTTTCCCTGTCAGAACTACCACACCTTTCCCCCTGTCTGAACTACCACAGTTATCTTGGATTATCTTAAAGTTTCTGATTAATTTGTGTATTCAATCGACCCGCATCACGTCTTGTAGCTGAACTGATCAAACATTTTACTTATATTTTATGATTCATTATTCCTAAGTTACTGTAGCCCGCGTTGATCCCGTTATTGTGGCCTTGTTACTGTTTTCAGTATCATTAACCACGATAATTCAAGATATTTAGCGAAGAGTTAACGTAAAGAATTCGAGTATTTTCCCATTAAGGATGAACTATGGATGAATCTGTCTGTCTCTCTCACTAGCAGGTAGTGGACGCCTCTCTCTCTCTCTCTCTCTCTCTCTCTCTCTCTCTCTCTCTCTCTCTCTCTCTCTCTCTCTCTCTCTCTCTCGCGCTCTCTCTCTCTCTCTCTCTCTCCCTCACTGGGCGTGGTACAAGCGACAGTTACTAATGAACTACTTCAGTCTGTCACCTTCTCATATTTTACGGCTGAAAAAAGGAAGAAAAAGAAATTACGTCTGGTTCACGACTCTATAAATATAGGTAACTATAATGACGGTGATCTGTGTGTGTGTGTGTGTGTGTGTGTGTGTGTGTGTGTGTGTAACTACAATGATATAGTACTAAGTCATATCTCAATACACCCAACCAGACGTGTCGCCCAAAGGTGAATACATTATCAAAAAAACTATCTAAAAAAATTAAATATTTAAAAAAAAAATCTGGCAAAATATGTAATAATATTTCAAATTTCTTCTTCACATAAGTTTTAAGGAGCTTATGGGCGGCCATTTTGCTACCTGAGTTAAGATTTTTTCAACACTAATGCTAAAGTTTCTGAGAATTTGGCCAACTCAATATTGTTTACATTTAAAGAAGTGTTCTGCAGTTTTATGAGGATTAAAATCCGTGTTTGTCCTGCCACATAACTCCTGCTGTACCAAAGTGACTTAAATATTTGTGTCAACATTTGCATTATTTTTTAAATGTTTCCGAAAACTAATTTGGACGAAGAAATGGCTACAACTACTACTACAACTACGAGTATACTACGGATCCTCGACACACACACACACACACACACACACGCACATACGCATGCATGCATACATACATACATACATACATACATACATACATACTCACTCCATCAAGTCCTATATGACCCTGGCAATAAAGTTCTATCCCACACACGTTGCTAGGGAGGGAGGAAGGGAGGGAGGGAAGGAGGGTAACTTACAAACCTATTTGAAAATATTGTAGGTTAATTATTTCCCCTCACATCAGATTAGTTCTCTCACTTTAATGATTTTTCCCCTTACCTCAAAAACTTTCCCCTCACTTCAACCCCCCCTCCCATTTCAAAGACTTTTCTCCCCTTACTTGAAGTGTTAATTTATTTCCCCTCACTCCAAAGGTTAACTAATTTTCCCTCACTCAAAGCGTTAATCTATCTTCCACTCATTAAGCGTAAATTTATTTCCTTTCACTTGAAACTCAGATTTATTTCATCTTCCTTGAAACTTTAATTTGTTCTGTCATTGTAAACGTTACGTTATCTCCCCCCACTGTAAAAGTTGTCCAGACTTACTAAACTCACCTAACTCCTACAGTCCTCTAGGCTTCAACTAAAATGATTAAGAGTGAGTAAATATAGATCACACACACACACACACACACACACACACACACACACACACACACACACACACACACACACACATCGCATTAGATAGATGAGTCATGAGTATATTTCGCAAAATCTACTATCTACTTATATTTACTCATATATACATACTCACACCTAGGTATATCTACTCATTACTGACTCACGTATACTGTGTAATTTAATTATACACCAATTACATCACAAAGAAGCAGCACAGGGGTTCAGTGAGCTTCCCCGCCGACAAAAAACTAAACACTGGGGAGCCAGGAACAAGTTGGCCCAGGTATACATGTATTTATACAGGAGTGACGTCACGGCGCTCACACGTCATTCTACACTAGCTGTGACGTCACGGCATTCACACCTCATCCTCTTTTTATTAATCTTGAAATAGACGAAGGGAAGATATCTGCTGTGCCGATAGAGAGAGAGAGAGAGAGAGAGAGAGAGAACAGAATAATTACCAGCATTACAGTATACCATATAGTAAGTTCACCTGTGGTATTTCTTAAGTGACTTACCTCCCTCGTCAGGTGAGAGACATATCCTTAAACTCACCTGGAGAGAGAGAGAGAGAAAACATTTATTACTTAAAATTACCTCAAATTTATTTCCCTCTCTCCCTTACTCCTTTTCTACGTCATCCACTTTATGACTTATCCATAATAATAATAATAATAATAATAATAATAATAATAATAATAATAATAATAATAATAAAAATACTAATAATAATAATAATAATAATAATAATAATAATAATAATAATAATAATAATAATAATAATAATAATAATAATAATAATAATAATAAGCTTCACCATCACAGTGCCAGATACAACATCGTGGCACCATGAATGTCATCACAGTGCCACACACGAGCCATCATGGCACCATAAACGTCATCACAGTGCCACAAACGAGCCATATGGCACCATACACGTCATCACAGTGCCACACACATTATGATGGCACCATAAATGTCATCACAGTGCCACACACACCATGCTGGCACCATAAACGTCATCACAGCGCCACACACATTATGATGGCACCATAAATGTCATCACAGTGCCACACACACCATGCTGGCACCATAAACGTCATCACAGCGCCACACACATTATGATGGCACCATGAATGTCATCACAGTGCCACAAACGAGCCATATGGCACCATACACGTCATCACAGTGCCACACACATTATGATGGCACCATAAATGTCATCACAGTGCCACACACACCATGCTGGCACCATAAACGTCATCACAGCGCCACACACGAGCCATGATGGCACCCCACGGGCCATTTCCAGGTGAGGAGAAGAAAACTGTAAATTGCGTGACGAATGTGTGAGATGGAGAGGAGGAGGAGGATTAATTAGTGAGGGAGGGAAGAGAGGTGGGAGGGGAGGGAGGGATGGAAGAAAACCGTGTGGAGGGAAGATGGAGATAAGCGGAGGGTAGGAGCTGTGGAGGGAGTGGAGGGAGTGGAGGGTAGGAGCTGTGAAGGGAGGCAATACAGTATTGCCAGTCAATGTCCAGGCCGTGTAATGGGTTCTTCTACATTGTTGTGAAAATTCGATTTAGTTTTTTTCAGTGTATTTCTTTTTCTCTCCGTTTTTCTTTATTTTTTCTGTCTGTTTCTTCTCTCAATTTCTCTTTCTTTCTATCAATCAATGTCTCTCTCTCTTTCTCTCTTTCAATGTCTCTTTCTTTCCTTTAGTGTCTCCTTTTTAATATCTCAGTTTTCCCCGTACGGGACAACCATACAATTTTTGAGCAGCCCTTTGGTTAAGGATCATTGTCTCTCTTTCTCTCTCTCTCTCATAACAACACACCGCTAGCCACACATAAGCATCCATTTTAATTCCCTCTTATTCTTCTTCCGCCATCGTCTTACACAAGGAACTAATTAAAAAAGATTCCCAAAATGTGCAATAAAATGTTTCAAGCGACAACATTTATTACGTGTTTAAAATAGTCTTTCTCGTCGTTTAACGTAAATGACGTAAAATAAAAACATCTTTAAAAAATATTCTTGAAAAAACTCAGAGCAGTCGTGTGTGGCGTAATTTAATTTTCTTATTTAATTCTTCAACAATTAATTTCCAGATTATATGCAAAATATTGTAGTGATTAATATTTTTGACTGAATTAATCCTAAGGAAAGAATATTGTTTATATTCGTGTGTGATGTAAACAACATGTCATTCTGTTTTACAACAAACACTAAATATGTTTTTCTCGGATTCATCAAACACCGGTCAAGCTGCGGCGTCCACAAGCCAGGTAACATTCATAAGATAGATAGATAGATAAATAGATAGATAGATATTCAGCAAAATCGTTATACAATTTCACATTAAATGATGATGATGATGAGAGAGAGAGAGAGAGAGAGAGAGAGAGAGAGAGAGAGAGAGAGAGAGAGAGAGAGAGATTATTTTCACACTGAAAGTTACTAAATTACAGTACAGAACATAAACACAGGATAACAATCACATTAACGTCTTCACTACAACACAAACAAACAAGAGAATAAACAAAAAGTAAATAAACAAGAAATAAGAAAAACAAACATAATCCTGTAAATTGGAAATAGTTGAATATTCTGAGTACAATAATTAGTCGTAACGTAATTAATGTTCGACATATGTTGCCTTGTTTTATCCAGCGGAATAAAATAACAATTGTTTTATCTGGGGATTTTACAGCCAGCAGGTGTACGGTGACGCAGCGACAGCAAGTGTAGTGACGTCGGACAAATTAGAGTTAATGAGAGAACAGGTATAATGATATCAGAGAAGGTAGGGTCAGTGAGAGCACCGGTGTGATGACGTCAGATCACATAGGATCAATGAAAGAACTGGTGTTATGACGTCAGATCACATAGGATCAATGAAAGAACTGGTGTTATGACGTCAGATCATATAGGACCAATGAAAGTACTGGTATTATGACGTCAGATCACATAGGATCAATGAAAGCACTAGTGTTATGACGTCAGATCATATAGGACCAATGAAAGCACTAGTGTTATGACGTCAGATCATATAGGATCAATGAAAGCACTAGTGTTATGACGTCAGAAAAGACAAGACAAATGAAAGCACAGGTGTAATAATGTCAGAGAAAGTACAGCCAATTAGAGTACAGGGTATGTCGTTAGAGGGGGACAACCCAGGTGAGGGTGCAGGTATGCTGTGGAAGCTATTTTCCTGTGATTCATGGCAGGTGACCCCAGCAAAGGATGTCTTTAGCGTCGCGGGAATCATCTTCCTCCATCCAGGTGTCTACTGATGTTAACTTATTATCTTAGAAGGGAATACATTTTTATACAACATTGTCTTGTTTTTTAAAGATTTTTTTATGGTAATGTACACAGGTTTGTTCAATTGGTGCGTGGAGTCTGGTGTTTTGGCAAGTGTGTAGTCTGATGTGCAGTCATGGCTATACAGTATAGTCAGATGTGTAAGTATAAATCTGTAAAAGCTGGTGTGTGTGTGTGTGTGTGTGTGTGTGTGTGTGTGTCTGTGTGTGTGTGTGTGTGTGTGTGTAAGTTCAGATATGAAGAGCGAGATGTGTATTCAGGTGTGTAGAGTTTAGGTGTATAAAGTCACCTTTGTTTACATTCAGGTGTGCACAAACAAGTGCATAAAGTCAGGTTAGTGTAGACAGGTGTGTAGACAAAGGTATATAAAGTCAGGTGTATACATGCAGCTGTGTAGGACCAGCCTCGTTCCAGTGATATATGAGCCATCTACCTGACAATCATTAGTCACACCTAAAATACCCTTAGCGCCAGGTGATTTTCACAGTCAAGGTGAGTCAGGTGTACTAAGTCAGGTGTGTCATGAAGGGTGAAAACTCCCCTGCTAAGTGTGTGATGAACGACTTTACCAGCAGCGGGGGTTTTGCTCTGTCTTCATGCTAGAGCTAAAGTTTGTTATGTCGAGGGTGAGGTAAGGTGAGAGTGCCAGGGTGCCAGGGGGTGAGAGTGCCGGGGGAGAGAGTGCCAGGGGTGCTTAGGGGTGGAGTGCCAGGGGCAGGGAAGGCCGAGGGAGAGAGTGCCAGGGTGCCAGATGGTAGAGAGGCCAGGAGTGCCAGGGGTGAGAATGCCGGGGAGGTGCCTTCCCAGAGTGCCAGGGGTGAGAGTGCCGGGGGAGAGGTGTGAGGGTGCCAGGGGGTGAGGTCTGCTGGGGGCGAGAAGCCGAGGGAGAGGGGTTTCAGGGTGCCAGATGGTGAGTGCCAGGGAAGGGTGCACCATTTAGGTATGGACTGCAATGTGAGAGTGCAGGGATGGGGTGTGCAGGGGGAGGGCGATAGGGAAAAGGTGCCCCGGGGTTAGGGGTGTTAGGTAAGGGGACAGGTGGCACTGGGTCCTGGGTGGTTCATTGTTTGGTTGTCTGCAGGTTTTATTGTTTCTGTGACAGGTGTGTGTGTGTGTGTGTGTGTGTGTGTGTGTGTGTGTGTGTGTGTGTGTGTGTGTGTGTGTGTGTGTATTCATGTTAGTTTTATTTGATTGCTGGCGTGCAGGTGCGTGTTTATGTGTGGACCAACACCCATATCCCCCTGAAAGGATTTTACTCTGGGATCATCCAACAAAAAAATTATATATATATATATATATATATATATATATATATATATATATATATATATATATATATATATATATATATATATATAAATCAATGACATGGATAAGATAAATCTTGATAAAATCACACAGGAAAATGGAAACATGGAGTAGAGTACTCCGTTGTTCCCGACCCTATGTTATCAAGATATATATATATATATATATATATATATATATATATATATATATATATATACTCTCTCTCTCTATATATATATATTTAAAACAAAGTTCAGGTTAACCGAAACAAAAAATATATATATAAAATTGTGCACAAGAGGAATGACTAAACAAGTTGCTCTATTTCCTTCCCAAACGAATGTGTTATGTTAGGGCTACCAACCTCACCAATGTCTTCATGTAGCTATAAGGGTGAGTGATTATTTTCATGTTTGGAAATACATATAGATTGCTTTTCATTCCCAGGCTCTCGCTGCAGACAATGCAGTTACGTGACCACAGGATGAAAATATACTAAGGTGTCTTGTATGTGGGTATAAGAAGTATATAGTCGTTCAGCTACTTAATGAGGTGTATTTATATCAATGGTGATCTGGAGACCCACAGAACGAACTAACGCATGCGTGTTGAGGGCATTGTTACAGTCATGGCGGGAGGTAAACATCGTTCTCCTCTTACTCTTTCTCAGCGTCACATGTTGATATCCATAACACTAAAGCACCGTGACGCCATCAGTAACAAGACATGACAAAGCTGCGTTTATGAAAGCTAAGGTGTAAGGAACTATCATCACCTATTAACGATGTGAGCCAACCTGTGCTGTCTAAGCTTACATTATTCCTAAGAAGAGGAGCTAGATGCCTTAAGTAGCTGTTTTCGATAATTTTTTTCTGAAATAAGTCTTTTCTTTCTTTTCTTTATGCTTGGGCGATCGGTCACGTCTCTGTTACGCACTGTTGGCAAGTACTGTGCATGCACTAGCTCCCGAATGTATCTGAACCTGCTCCAGTGTTGGTCAAGTCTGGTCTTGAAACAGCTCACACTCAGTACCGTCACAACACTCTCTGGCAGTTTGTTCCAAGAGTTCGCAACTCTCACTCCGATAAAGTTTACCCTCACTTGTGGTGTCTTCAACCTTGAGCTGTGACCCCTTGTGGGGCGGACGTCTGCCAGCTCGTGGTTTGAACACTCGCCTGAGTAATGTTCTCTAAGGTGTTTATAAACTTCTATTAAGTCACCCCTTGCCCGCCTATAGTATAAGTTATAGGCAACTGCAGTCGCTCTAATCTCTCTGGGTAACTGGCACTAACAATATGCGCTGCCCCGCTCTTCACACAACCCCGGAGACGGAATGGGGAGGGAGAAGGACGGTGGTGTACTGTACAATGAAAAAAAAAATGCCTGAGCTATCGGCCGAAGGCCAAAAACAAACAAACAGAGCAGCCACTGAGCACCTCCTCTTGAACACGCGTCCCACCACACTACACCTGGAGGGAGAGGGGCTGTGGTATACAGTAAGACATTGAGGTATGATAACTAACTCTCTTACATTAAAGCTTCAGTTATATTACGTGATATTTGGTCAGTATGTGTCATGTACCCTAATTAGACTGTTATAGCTAAGTTCTGGACCTTATTTATATTCAGTTTTATCTTTTACACAACCTGTGCAGTATTTAGTATTTCAATAAAACAAGAAGACCCATCAACAAATATAAGGAACCAAGATGGCTTCCCTCACCATCGTTTCTGCACTATTGAGAAATGTGTAAAATATTTTTGTGTTAGAGAAATGTGAGGTCTGAGAGCGATGTGTTTATTATCACTGGCTTGTATGTCAATGTGTAAATTACAAACTCCTAATGACAAGACTTCACGTAATTTACAACCACTTACAGTAAGTTATAATTCTTTACGTTATATAAGGCTCTTCGTGAATAGAGACAAGATTACCCAACTGATAAATAATAATGGATTCCTGTGGAGTTACTCAAGCTACGACACAATTTGGAAATAATGGTCACGACAATACTGTGTGTGTGTGTGTGCGTGTGAAATAAAAAATACAATTCCTATACACAACCATCTATTTTTACTCAAATTAAAACCCTCGTAAAGTCACATTTCATAGACACATTAAACCACCCACTCAACAAAGGTTAATAGTATAAAAAGCGCTACAATATGTTCAGGGATCCATGTTGAAGCCTTCCCATAGGTGCTAGGATTATCTTCTTGGTTGCCGCTACACTGTTATATCATTGCCTCGCTATACTGGTATATCACTGCCTTGCTATACTACTTCGCTATACTGCCTCGCTAAGCTGTGGGGCTGAACCAACGCATTTGAAGGAATCTCCTTTTTTGTGATATATATATATATGTGTGTGTGTGTGTGTGTGTGTTATTATTCTAGCTGTCGTACACACACCATTTACCTTGTGTTAGTCAAAACATTGTACCTATTTGTCCCATCACGTCAAACTAGTCCAATCATGTCCAAACAATCTCATCACTTTAGTCTGGACGTGATGAGACTGGGTGGATTTAGAGGAAGAGAGTGTTAACCCACACGACAAACACTGTCTTCGTACGATAGCCTCTGTGGCAATGGTCTGGCACACACACACACACACACACACACACACACACACACACACACACACACCTCTCTCTCACACTCACACACACACACACACACACACACACACACACACACCCGTATATTTTTTGACTAATTAAAAAAGGGTATTATATTTCCTATACAAAAAAGTTATTACAACTGAAACAATTTTTTTTGGATTAAACTGATGTTTACTCTACTTACCTTATGATCACTAGCTTTTGAAATGTATTTAAATTTACACACACACACACATATATATATATATATATATATATATATATATATATATATATATATATATATATATATATATATATATATATATAAATGTGTGTGTGTGTTAAATGTATACGGAATATACTACCACACATACAGTATACATTAAATATACTAACGCATACATAAACATATACAAAATATACTAGCATGTATTATATACTGCCATAGATATACACTGAATTATACTAACACATATATGCACAGCTGTATACTCATAATTGATAGACATATATACACAAATATTTACAAAACATACTGGTACACATATACACACATAACATACTTTGTACGCATATATACACAACAAACAGATTTATGCATACATGTAATTACTAATAGGTAACCAGAATAATCTGTCATATAATTAATTATGATTACCTGTAGACGGATGTGTCACAAGGTATCAGGCCCACACACCTGTGAGGAGAAATTACTGTGACTTGTATTGTTAACGGTAGGATATTCAGAGGGATCTGGTCACCTCTTTAAATGATATATGGCAGTAGAAAATGGAGAGGCCTGATCACTGGGTAGGCCAAGACGTCTGTACAATATATTGATCTAACACACACACACACACACACACACACACACACACACACACACACACACACACACACACACACACACACACACACACACGGACGGCCAGTAGACGCGGGACACATAAAACAAATACCAATTAGTAAAACAAGCAGAGTGTGTCCTGCCTCAGTCGACACACACACACACACACACACACACACACACATTTATCATACACCAACATGAAAAAAACTTGAAATATAGCCATACATTTCTCCCTATTTGACAGTGACAGACGAGGGGGTATATTTTGTTGTGTTGAGTAAACAAGAGTTTGAAATTCCTGTCAATTGCATTGTAATTTGTAATTGCAAACCTGAGGGAATTTCCCTATCTAAAGTTTAGACAGGGTGAGAGGTGAGGGGGTGTGAGAGCTTAGACAGGGTGAGGGGTGAGGCAGTGTGAGAGCTTATACAGGGTGAGAGGTGAGGCAGGGTGAGAGCTTAGACAGGGTTACAGGTGAGGCAGGGTGAAAGATGAGACATTGTGAGAAGTGAGGCAGGGTGAGAAGTGAGACATAGTGAGAGGTGAGGCAGGATGAGAAGTGAGACATAGTGAGAGGTGAGGCAGGGTGAGAAGTTAGACATAGTGAGAGGTGAGGCAGGGTGAGAAGTAAGACATAGTGAGAGGTGAGGCAGGGTGAGAAGTGAGGCATAGTGAGAGGTGAGGCAGGGTGAGAAGTGAGACATAGTGAGAGGTGAGGCAGGGGTGAGAAGGTGGGGTGAGAGGTGGGGCAGTGAGGGTGAGGTGAGGCAGGGTGAGGATTGAAGCAGGTAGTGAAGAGAGGTGAGGTGAGGCAGGGTGAGAAGTTGAACATAGTGAGAGGTGAGGCAGGGTGAGAAGTAAGACATAGTGAGAGGTGAGGCAGGGATGAGAAGTGAGACATAGTGAGAGGTGAGGCAGGGTGAGAAGTTAGACATAGTGAGAGGTGAGGCAGGGTGAGAAGTAAGACATAGTGAGAGGTGAGGCAGGGTGAGAAGTGAGGCATAGTGAGAGGTGAGGCAGGGTGAGAAGTGAGACATAGTGAGAGGTGAGGCAATCTTATACTTTCAAGCGTGTGATAAAAACATCGATTTATATGCAAATTTGCTGATGTGATTAAGAAAAGGAAGATGACATATTCTTCCGATATAACAGATAAACAGAGATAGACAGACAGACAAAAACAGACAGGAAGACAGACAACAAGAGCAGGAGGTTAATGAGAGAGGTAGGGAAGTATGGGAGGCCACGAGATATGAAGTACACAGGTGCACCTTGTAACATCTGTTGCGAACACTTGTGCTTTTGAGGACCACACCTGCGTGATTGGTAAGTTTTTTAATAAAATTTTTGCCAATTATCAGCTTACTAGCCATTTGGGTGCTGTATCCAGTGTTAGTACAGGAGGAAACAAAGGACTGGGAAACCTGTAATGTTTGGTAGTGTCACACTGGATAACACCCTTCTCACTTGTGTCTGAGCCGAGGATCGAACTCTTGACATATTTGTGAGAGTTATCCTCAACGAAACTCACTTTTTCTCTTTTCTTCTCTACCCATCTCCCCTTCTTTCCTCCCTATTTCTCCTTCTCCCTTACCTTCCTCTTTATCCGTAGCTCTCCCCTACTTAACTTTCCTCCCTATCTCTTACTGTCTCTTGCTTCTCATCTAATAATCTTCCCTACCTCCTCCTTTACCTTACCTTCTTCCTCATCTCCCCGTTCAATAACATCCAACCCACCTCCTATTGCCTTACCTCCATTCCTTCCCCTACTTCTCCTCACCATCTCCCTTCCCTTCCCATCCCCTGCCCACCTCCCCTCAACCATCCCCCCCACCTCAAAACATTCGTCATCTCCTTCCCTCATAGTTCTGTCCCCACCTCCCCCCTACACCACCCCTCCCCACCTCTCCTCCTCCACACCTCCCCTCCACACCACCCCTCCCACCACCCTCCCCACCACCCCTCCCCACCTCCCCACCACCCCTCCCCACCACCCCTCCCCACCTCCCCTCCACACCACCACCCACACCCCCTCCACACCCCCTCCCACCTCCCTCCACACCACCACCTCCCTCCTCCCACCCCTCCACACCACCCCTCCCACCTCCTCCACCCCCCCCCCCACCACCCCTCCCCACCCCCCCACACCACCCCCTCCACACCCCTCCCCACCTCCACACCACCCCTCCCCACCCCCTCCACACCACCCTCCCCACCACCCCTCCACACCACCCCTCCACACCTCCCCTCCCTACCTTCCCTCCACACCACCCCTCCCCACCTCTCCTTCCAACCAACAATTAAGGATGGACCATCAAAGCTCACAGTTAACTACCGCTAAAATAAGATAATGACCAGGAACCTAACCTGACACGCAATCCCCAGCCCTTCCTATGTACTCCCATTCCCCAACCCTCCCCTCATTCCCAAACCCTCCCCTCATTCCCCTAACCCTCCCCTCATTCCCCAACCCTTCCCTCATTCCCTAACCCTCCTCATTCCCCAACCTCCCTCATTCCCCCTCCCCTCATTCCCTAACCCTCCCCTCATTCCCCAACCCTCCCCTCATTCCCCTAACCCTCCCCTCATTCCCCAACCCTCCCCCC
This sequence comes from Homarus americanus, assembly GCF_018991925.1. Taxonomy (NCBI): domain Eukaryota; kingdom Metazoa; phylum Arthropoda; class Malacostraca; order Decapoda; family Nephropidae; genus Homarus; species Homarus americanus. The sequence goes on along the minus strand of NW_024725031.1, from coordinate 3,327,365 downwards.
ATTCCCCAACCCTTCCCTCATTCCCTAACCCTCCCCTCATTCCCTTCCTCTAACCCTCCTCATTCCCCAACCTCCCCTCATTCCCTAACCTCATTCCCCAACCCTCCCCTCATTTCCTAACCCTTCCCCTCATTCCCAACCCCCCCTCATTCCCTAACCTCCCCTCCCCAACCCTCATCCCAACCCTCCCTTATTCCCCTAACCTCCCCTCATTCCCTAGCCCTCCTCATTCCCTAACCCTCCCCTCATTCCCAACCCTTCCCTCATTCCCCAACCCTCCCTCATTCCCCAACCTCCCTCCCCAACCCTCCCTCATTCCCAACCCTCCCATGTTCCTTCATTCTCCATTAGTGGCCATATTCCACCATTCGCTATTTCTCTTCTCTCTCCTCCCCATCCACCTACCCTTCCCCCTAATCTTCACCCTTACCCTCTCCTCCTCACCCCTCACCATCCCTAATCCTTATAAAACATTTTATGAGACTATTTCTGTTTGTCTTCAAGAATAAACATTTATTATATCTCCAACATTAACATCATCACCAACATTAACATCATCACCAACATTAATATCATCACCAACATTAACATCATCACCAACATTAACATCATCACCCACATTAACATCATCACCAACATTAACATCATCACCAACATTAACATCATCACCAACATTAACATCATCACCCACATTAACATCATCACCAACATTAACATCATCACCAACATTAACATCATCACCCATTAACATCATCAACATTACATCATCATTAACATCATCATCCCACATCAACATCATCACCCACATCAACACATCATCACATCATCACATCAACATCATCACCAACATTAACATCATCACCCATTAACATCATCACCCACATTAACATCATCCCACATTAACATCATCACCCACAACATTAACATCATCACATCCACATTAACATCATCACCCACATCAACATCATCACCCACATTAACATCATCACCCACATTAACATCATCACCCACATCAACATCATCACCAACATTAACATCATCACCAACATTAACATCATCACCCACATTAACATCATCACCCACATTAACATCATCACCCACATTAACATCATCACCCATTAACATCATCACCCACATTAACATCATCACCCACATTAACATCATCACCAACATTAACATCATCACCAACATTAACATCATCACCCACATTAACATCATCACCCACATTAACATCATCACCCACATTAACATCAACATCAACATCATCACCCACATTAACATCATCACCCACATCAACATCATCACCAACATCACCCACATTAACATCATCACCCACATCAACATCATCACCCACATTAACATCACTCAGTTTCATCAGTTTAAATCATATTTCTTGTTTCTTTCATTTGATTTTAATTTGACGCAACGTGGTCATTTGTGTAACGAGACCGAAGCATTGCGTCTTTAATGGATGTACACACGATATGCACATAAGCACGCATACACACATACATACATACATGCATACTAGTACTTACTGTACATACACGCATGGGTTGGTGTGGCAATGAATCCTCACACGCACATGGGGGAGTGGGAAAGGGAGATGGAAGGGGAGTGGGGAGAGGAGAAGGGGAGGAGGGGTGATGGGAGAGAAGAGAGCGGGATGGAGGGAGGGAGGAAGGAAGATGGAAGAGAAGTGGAAAAGGGAGAAGGAGTGATGGGAAGAAATATGAAAGAAAGAGAATATGAGGGGTGACACGGGGGAGGAGAGGGAGGGATGGGAGGGGAGGGAGAGAGGGAGGGGGGGAGGGAGGGAGGGGGAGGAGGGGAGGGAGGAGGGAGGATGGTAGAAAGGGAGGGTATGAGGACCGATAGAGATGAGATGGGATGGTTGGGGAGGAGACCAAGAAAGTGAAATGGGAGGGAGAAGAAGCGCGAGAGAGATGGAAGAGGAGATCAAATAATTATTACATAGTTTTTTCTCACTAATTACTGTCTGCTGGACTGTGTGAGGTCACAGTATAGATCGTCCTTCTGTTGTGTAATGATTACACTGCTGATGATGTGCAACCTACACACACACACACACACACACACACACACACACACACACACACACACACACACACACAAATATACATCAATATTTATGAGAGAGATTAGTTAACCATACTAATCCTATACCGAGTTAGGACTCACTGAATTAGGGTTTAAGTGATTGGAACCTCCCAGTCTTAAACATTCGTCCTCGGCTTAATTAAGTGAACGGCTGCCTGATTTAAGGACTGGGACCTAAGACTATTCCTGGTTCTTTTGTGGCTGTGGTCCTCTTTTGCGGTTGTGGTTCTAGTTTGTGGTTGTGGTTCTGTTTTGTGGTTGTGGTTCTAGTTTGTGGTTGTGGTTCTCTTTTGTGGTTGTGGTTTTGTTTTGTGGTTGTGGTTCTATAAATATAATCAAACGTTAATTACAACTAACGTACAATCTCTTACAAGTTGTTATCAACGAAAAAAAAATCCTTTATAAAACCTAAGAAAATAAATCGAGTTGATGAAGTGTTTTTGAAGATGTTGTTCACCGAGAGATTTCACCTTAAGAATAAATCGTAAGATAAAACTCTGAGAATAAACTCTTTTTAGTAACTATATTCCACAAAGATATCAACATACATCTTGGGAATATATCGCAAGAATTCAACACTGGATTTTCAATGGTTCGTAAGTTAAAAATTCCTGTTATAACTTAAGCTATGACGCCACGATATGGTCCAGATTCTTAAATATTGTTATCATGATTATTCTTCGTAGGTAACTAACTTTTCTGACTTAAAGCAAAACACAACAAAATAACACTAAGATCTTACCTTTATTATATACGTTCACGTTTACATAGAGACTCTGAAATATAATCTCTGAAACACGTCTCCTAACAATTCATTAGCGATCATATCTAGATTAAGACAGGATCTCAGTGTAGCTGGATTCTTACACCTTCAGGTAGGGAGAATATTCTCCGTAAGATTCTTGGAGAATCTAGGTCAAGAATCGTGTCCAAGTTGCAACATTATTACATAAACAGCAAATGCTTATCATGAAAGAAATTCTTTCTGTATAGTAAGTTGCAAGGAAAGATTCTCTGACAGCGTGATGGTGAGGAAAAGATTCTCTGACAGTGTTAAGGTGAGGGAAAGATTCTCTGACAGTGTTATGGTGAGGGAAAGATTCTTTGACAGTGTTATGGTGAGGGAAAGATTCTTTGACAGTGTTATGGTGAGGGAAAGAGACTCTGACAGTGTTATGGTGAGGGAAAGGTTCTCTGACTGTGTGATGGTGAGGAAAAGATTCTCTGACAGTGTTATGGTGAGGGAAAGATTCTTTGACAGTGTGATGGTGAGGGAAAGATTCTTTGAGTGTGATGGTGAGGGAAAGATTCTCTGACAGTGTGATGGTGAGGGAAAGATTCTCTGACAGTGTGATAGTGAGGGAAAGATTCTTTGACAGTGTGATGGTGAGGGAAAGGTTCTCTGAAAGTGTGATGATGAGGGAAAGATTCTTTGAGTGTGATGGTGAGGGAAAGATTCTCTGACAGTGTGATGGTGAGGGAAAGAGACTCGTACAGCACGATGTTAACCTAAAGAAGGACTCGTATAGCACCATGTTAACAACAAGAGTGAAGGCAGCACGAGCAAGGCGGCCGCATCTGTTACCTTAATGACTTCCACCAACGAGGAGATCGCTAGCGTGTCTGAGGAGGTTTGTTGACATGGCGCACACCAAGCGGAAGCGTGAGCCCCCATTTTACCCAAACTTTTACCTCTAACTTTATCATCTTTATACACCGCTAAGCTTTTAGATTTCTTCATTTGAAAAATAAAAGGGTAGGTGGGTATATGTTGAGTATTGATGGTGCGATAACTCTCCGAAAAAAAGGCCTGGAAAAGGACTTCTGAGTCGTTCTATTGATCCCAAAACCTTGAACGTGGGAATGTTTACAAAAATATGAGGTCGGTCGCGCTCCGAGGCAGCCGGGCAGGTGACGCCTCTTAGATGTGCAACTGCCGGTCTCTCCTCTTGTTCTCTTACACAAACAAACCCTGATACATCGTCTCAACCTCTCTTTTTGTATATCAGAATATCTTCTTTCTGTGTGTTTATGTGTTTGTAAACTGAAGTAAAAGGTCAATAACTGAGATACATAGATATGAAGTCAAGGAAGTGAGCGAGGTTGTTAGATGAATATGACGGTATGAGTAAATACGGAAACGGGGCCAAATGGACTGAAATGGACCATAAGAAAGTCTGATTGAAGTTTTTCCCGTCATTTTCAGACCGAAAGGCACCGAATAGGATTGACTATATCGGCGCGGATGTAAATGGCAATGATACGGACCTGTTTACATTTTAATCTGACCCTAACTTAACCTAATCTCAACCAACCCAAACTTAACTTAACCTAACCTAACCTGTTCTAATTCAATCTAAACTGAACACATTTACGCAAAAAATGGACTATTAACACCTGGAGACATATGATAATTAAAAACGTCAGCGGAACTAACTTTAGGGACATTTTTCACCAACCTTTTCGTTCACTTCTTCAGTAAAACATGATTGAAACATTCTAACCGTGCATTCTCTTTTTCACTTAAGATAACAATCGCTTGACATAAAACATTTGTGATTATTAACGAACCAGAGTTAACTTATTAGACAACATTCTAACTCTGATCAAATGAGAGTTTAAGATGAAAGGGAAACTGAGCAACAAAAGTATTCAAGTTTTCTTATCAGCTGAGAATTACAGAAAAAGCTGGAATTAAAAGCGTAATTTTAGCTTTCTAATTAGCTGAGAGGTAAACAGAGAAAGTTGACAACTAGACAGTGAAAACAAAGATATTAAACAAGGCAGAGTAACAAAGCTTTTACAATAATGTGAAAAGCAAGGAACCAAGGCTACCCCCCCCCCCATAGCCAAACTTAATCACACAAGATTACACCACAAAAACAAATCAAGAGCAATCAAAACAAGCTGCATAAACAAGAGACAAAAACAACAGTTTGAGACTCATCTATGAGCCAACCTAAACGCCTTGGTGAGCTCTTTGAAGCCTCGCATCAAACACTGGCTACAAACAAGAGGGCTTCCTTCACTCTCAGCGACGAGGAATAACGAAGCAACAAATGTAGGAAGGATTGTGTTGCAGATTGTGGAAAATGGATCGTATTGTACACTATATGAAGGCAGGTGATGTTGGCAATAGAGAGAGAACCCAATGGGTGAACCAATCCAAACAAGTGCCATCCCATGGTAATGCCACCTTATGGCAATAAAACCTAATGCTAGTGCCACATCATGACAGTGTATTCTACAGTGGCACTTCTCTGTCACCAGCCGCGAGGACGTGAATGTCTGTGTTAGCTCGAGGCACTGGCGGGTGTAATGCAGTTGATGAAAGATGTTTCGAGAAATGAGTCTCTCTCTCTCTCTCTAACAACTTATATATTTTTTCTTTTCTTTGTTTATTTGTCTAATATATATATATATATATATATATATATATATATATATATATATATATATATATATATATATATATATATATATATATATATATATATATATATAAGTGGTCATGTCGACACTAGTACACACGGGTCGACAGGTCCACCTGACACCCTCTGATGGTCACCTTGTTTTGCCGTAAGTAATAGTCATTTAAAAGCGAATTTTACTTGGTAGATGGGCGTGGTGTGACCATCGGGCGTGAGGTAGCGTGTAGAGGCGCGTAACATGAGAGGGTGTGTGGGGGAGGGTGTGGTGGGGAGGGGGGGGTGGTGCGTGATGAAAAGAGTTAGGAGGGGGTGGGCGTGGGGAGGGAGAGCGGGAGAGGGGAAGGGGAGGGCGTGGTATGGCGTGGGAGAGTCATGGGCGTGGCGGGATTATAACAGTAGGCGTGGTCGTGAGTTGTTAGGTCTGTAAACAGCTGTTACTGTAATGACGTGGTTAGAGGGAGAGAGAGAGAGAGAGATAATAAACCATGAAACAATATCTCAGTCTCTCGTACCTCAACATCTCTCCCATAAAACCAAGTCTCACATAATAGCACCAAAGTCAACAAGAGTGAGCTAAGGTGACGGATGCTTTGCCAACATCCACAGTAAGAGAAAGAGCCGCGTGATCATGACAGATTGATGATAAACGCCTATTTATACCATCATAATTTATACCTTGGATATAAATAACAAAAAAAGACTATATGGACGGCTGAGAAATTGAGAAGTTCCTGTTTAATATAGTTTATATGTATGTAAGTATGTATGTATGTATTATTATTATTATTATTATTATTATTATTATTATTATTAATCATTGTATTTCAATATTTTATTACACAGAAGAAGAAACGAGCTTAAAATATTTTCCTTTACCCGACCCCCCCCCCCAACCCAATCACACACAACTAAACTGTGAAATATAAACAAAATTAAAATCGTCAACCCTTAGATATACCGCAGACTAAATACCTCTTAAACAATGCACACCATAAGCTTAATATATAGCCCTGGCCTCTGAACTATCAAGATAAACATAGCCCAGGAATGTTGACATGTGTGGTCTATTATTATCACTTGGGCTATCTTGTCCGAGCCGCCATTCAAAGCTGTGAGTGATTTGTTATGTCGGCATGATGGTGACACTGGCACTTGTTTTTTTTTGTGTTCTTTCTTTATATTATCTGGGTGTTGACAGCTGTGTAGTTTTCTTGCCCCTCTCTGTCTCTCTCTCTGTCTCGCCAGGTTGAAATCCACGTTGATGGGGGTTTTAGTGTTGTGTTAATTGGTTGGTTTTTCAGCTTACTTTTGTGATATCTGGTGTTGGGTTTAGGTTAGGTTTCGTTGCGTTAGGTTACGTTTGTGTTAGGTTACGTTACGTTACTTTACGTTTAGGTTAATTTAGGTTAAGTTACGTTAAGTACGTTACTTTACATTTAGGGTAAGTTAGGTTGCGTTGGTTACGTTATGTTATATTATTTTTGGTTAAGTTAGTTTAGGTTAGGTTAGAATATATTATAATATATATATATATATATATATATATATATATATATATATATATATATATATATATATATATATATATATATATGAATAATCCTTGCTGGTGAGGTCGTTGATTATATGTTCAAAGTCCGCGTGTTATATGGACTAAAAATGAAGTATATATATGAATATGTATATTCTCTTTTCGAAGCAAATATACATAGAAAAACGGCTCAAGTATATGTGAAATGTTTGTGACTTGAGTTATAGAAACACCATGATGATAAACTATATTATTTTAATCTATTTGTATTAACATCAACATTATATAAACATCCTTAAAGACTTTTGAAGAGTCAAATAAACAGACATTAAAAACAATGAAAACACAAGTGAACATGGACACAGACATACGTAATTACCTTTCTAAAACGAGATTGCAAACACACACACACACACACACACACACACACACGCACACACACACACCATGCGTGTCACAGTGTTTAGAGTGTGTTTGTTTTGGAGAGGCTGGGAGACGTCACGAGATAGTAAAAATACGGCAAATAATGAGGCAAGTTTAGAGACGCCGGAGCACCTGCTTTGTCTCTGCCAGCGGTGGCGACTAAATGCCTGTACTGGCGAATATCCTACGTCGCGGCTGAATGCGGGGTGAATGGAAATGCCAGTAAAAACACGAGTACATATAAAAGGTAGGCGAAGGTACGTCTGGCGTAGAGTTGAAGAAAATGTTATTGTGAGGAGAAATTGGGTGCGTCTTCTGGTTCTGTTTTATTGATGGTAATTTTTCATGTTAATGGTGTCAGGTCTCTCTCTCTCTCTCTCTCTCTCTCAGCCCGACAGCGTGGTACCATCAGTAAGTAAATGTGTTTGTTTACCTCCGTCCAGGAAATATTCACAAGATACTGCACCAAATGTGTGTCTCTTCTTCCATAACAATACATTATGGGATCCAGATTCTCTGAGATTCTTACCATGAATTTTCCTCGTAGGTGATCATGTAGCTAAGGATGTATTTAACACTTTGACCGAAGATAAAACCCAAAAGATATTATTATAATTATCACTGAGACTCTATCTTAACTAGAGTCTCAGTGTAATTATGATGCCATTTTAGAAAACTAATTTTGTTTTTAAAGCCAGTTAGGCACGTCAATACGATCACCAGTTAAGTGATGTTAAGATTGGTTAGGTTAGGTTAGGTTAGGTTAAGGGGAATATTTATTGCAGGAATTTTTAAGACTCTTCTGGTTGGTGAGTGTGATGTGATTATTTTTTTAATTCATGTTAATTCATTTATTACGGTGTTGACAATACTCAGTACAGTGTTGTGGGGAAGACGAACCCATGTTGTGTTGGTCCAGATGTGTTCTACCATATCATGTAACGGGTCTCTGGTCACGGATACAGTGTTATATTAAACCAGTATTATATTAACGTGGGTTAGAAGGAAGGATTAACCGTAACATTAACCTCTCTAACACAAATCTAACACTAATCTAACCTAACCTAACCTAATCTAACCAAACATTTTCAGGTAGTATCACGGTGGTCATTAATCTTCAGGTGATCCTTAAAGTGAAGTAATTAAACGCCAATAATAACCCTCTCTGTCTCTCTCTATCTCTGTCTGTCTCTCTCTGTCTCTCTCTATCTCTGTCTGTCTCTCTCTGTCTCTCTCTATCTCTGTCTCTCTCTGTCTCTCTCTATCTCTGTCTCTCTCCTCCTACCGTTGGTCTCGTGATAGCACCAAGAGAGGCGTTGTTTGGTAGATAATGGTGTGTGGGTATAGGAGGTATTTCCGAGCACACTGGCACCGTGAAAAACGTAACACATTCTCAAGTTGCATCACCGTCTCCCGCCGCTACAACACCTGGTGCTCGGACCTCACCCCACGAAGAGAGAGAGAGAGTCATGGGCCAACAATGTAAGAGAGCGTCAGGAATAAAACGCCGTGACTGTCTCGGTAATTTAGTGGCAGTACTGCATGACGCAACCTTAAGTTAATCTATTTGTTACTTGTAGAACTTATGCCACTTGAAGACTAGCCCCCCCCCCAGCTTATTTCACCTGATGATTAACCTTACCTAACCTAACCTAACCTAACCTAACCTAACCTAACCTAACCTAAGCTAACCTCATTATGGTAGAGTTAAATAAGATAAGGTTAGGTTAGGCTAGGGATGTTGTTCTTACGATAACATAACAAAGAACTCCAGTCGACCCCTGAGAGTCCCTTAAGTGTGACCCCGAGAGAGAGAGAGAGAGAGAGAGAGAGAGAGAGAGAGAGAGAGAGAGAGAGTAAATGTGGTGACCGAGGGAAATGATAAAGAAGAGAGAAGAAATAGTGAAAGAGAGGAGAGGAGAAAATGAGGAAGAGTGAGGGAAGGAATGATGGAGAGTGAGGGGAGGATTGAGGGAGAGTGAGGGGAGGATTGAGGGAGAGTGAGGGGAGGATCGAGGGAGAGTGAGGGGAGAGACAGCTGGAGCTACAATGTGACTCAGTGTAAATGATCTTGCCTCCCCTCTTCTCCTCCTCTCCCTTCCTCCCCCTGTCTCCCTTTTCCCTTCACTCTCTCCCCTTCCCTAACTCCTTCCTTCATTACTTTCTTCCCCCTTACTTTTCTCTCACTTCCTCCCCTCCCTTTATTTTTCTCTTCCTTCGCCATTTCTTCACTCTCTCCCCTTCCCTTTTTATTTTCGCCTCCTCTCTCACCTTTTCTGCCTCTCCCCTCTTCTCTTCTCCCCTCTCCCCTTCTCCCTCTCTCTCCTCACCTAAGCGCGTGGATCAACCGCCTCACCCGAATCAATGAACCAAGGATCACTGAGGCTCTGGTTAAAACCCCGAGTGAATCGTATTGGTCGAATCACCAGATTGACTCAACCCAACCGAATCATTTGGTAGACCAGACCTTAAAAAGATTCACAGTAACAAATCGAATCCAACGAATGAGGCCGAATCTGATAATAAAACTAAACGTAAAAGAATCATAGTAGATATTTACACAGAATCACATCGCGGAAACGAATCAAATAAAAAAAATGAACCGGCTGATTCATTGCAACCAAATCATTAAACTGAATCAATCAAATTGACTCACAAGACCAAATTAGTCTAACCGAATCAAGGATGGTCCAAATACACGTATCGAATCTCTTCTGTATACAAACTTCCCCCTCCTCATTCCCTTCCCTTTCCTCTTCTTCCCCCTTCCCCTCATCTTCCCCCTCCCTCTCCTCTCTTTCCATCCTCTCACTCCTCATACCCTCCTCCCGCCTTCTACCTTATCTTCCCCTTCTTTTACTCCCTAATCTCCTCTTCACGTTCCCTATTCCCTTCTTTCCCCCTCTCCCTACTCTTTATTTTCCTTCTCTTTTCCCTCTCCAGAGGTTAGGACCTTCTGTGTGTGTGTGTATGTGTGTGTGTGTGTGTGTGTGTGTGTGTGTGTGTATGAAGCTAGGGTGCCATGATGTGAGGGTGCTATGACACTAGTGCCACCCTTTGATCCATTAAGCTAATGTCATTATGACCAGCCAGAAGTTTATTGACCTAACTAATGCCATTAAGTAAAATACTTAACGTAATGACACTGTAATGGTATGAGGCACGGCATAGAAGTGGCACTGTATAGTGAACTTGGCACTGTAATGTAAGGGTACTGGCACTGTACCGACACTGCAGCCTCGGTACAACAGAGACAGTGTGGGTGAAAATTATATAAGATTACAGACCTTCATTACTTGTTAGCAGGTGGGCCAGATTAACTTCACTCACCCTCTCCTCTCCTACCCTCACCCTCTCCCTACTCTACCCTCACCCTCTCCTCTCTACCCTCACCCTCTCCTCTCTACCCTCACCCCTCTCCTTTTCTACCCCTCACCCCTCACTCTCTCCCCTCTGCCCCTCTCCTCTCTACCTCATCTCTCTCCTCTCTACCTCATCCCTCTCCCTCTCTACCCTCCCCACCCCCTCTCCCTCTCTACCCCTCACCCCTCTCCTCTCTACCCCTCCCATCTCTCTCCTCTCCCTACCCTCATCCCTCCTCCTCTCTACCCTCCACCCCTCTCCTTTCTACCCTCATCTCTCTCCTCTCTACCCTCACCCCTCTCCCTCCCTACCCTCATCTCTCCTCTCTACCCTCATCCCCTCCTCCTCTCTACCCTCATCCCCTCTCCTCTCTACCCTCACCCCCTCTCCTCTCCTACCCTCACCCCCTCTATCTCTACCTCACCCCTCTCCTTTCACCCTCATCTCTCTCCTCTCTACCCTCATCCCTCTCCTCTCTACCCTCACCCCTCTCCTACCTCTTCCCTACATCCCTCACCGTTCTCCTTTACCCTTCCTCCCTCTCCTTCTCACCCTACCACCTCTTCTTTTCCACTTAACCTCCTCTCTCACCCTCTTCGTCTTCCCTCCCTCTCCACTCTCCCTTGTACCCTTCCTTCCTCTCTCTCTTTCATCCTTCCTTCCCTAAAGAAGAGAAGGAGGAAGAGGAGAAAGAGAAAGGAAACTGAGAGAGGGGGAAAGAAAGGAAGGTAAGGAGAGAGAGAGAGAGAGAGAGAGAGAGAACTATCAATACCATGACCACCCTGTACATACACACCCACTTCTATTCATACCCTCCCTTGTCCACACCCACACTTGACCATACCCTCCCCTGTCCACACCCGCTCGTGACCACACCCTGGCCACATCCACCCCTATCCACACCCGCCTCTGTCCACTCCCGCTCCAGACGGCCACACAATTATTATTATTATTATTATTATTATCATTATATTTTTTAAGTGTCTGATTATAATTTGCGATATTACTTGTTTAATTTAAAAGTGTGTGATTATAAATTGTTATATTACTTATTCTATTCCGTAAAGTTAATTAAAGTGCTTAGTGCTGTAGGGAAATTATCTTAGTAAATGTTGTAGTGTATTATAAGTTAGTTAAGTAATGTTGGAATATTTTATAAGTTAGTTAAGTAATGTTTTAGTGTATTATAAGTTAGTTAAGTAATGTTGCAGTTTTTTATAAGTTAGTTAAGTAATGTTGTAGTTTTTTATAAGTTAGTTAAGTAATGTTGTAGTGTTTTATAAGTTAGTTAAGTAATGTTGTAGTGTATTATAAGTTAGTTAAGTAATGTTGTAGTGTTTTATAAGTTAGTTAAGTTATGTTGTAGTGTTTTATAAGTTAGTTAAGTAATGTTGTAGTGTATTATAAGTTAGTTAAGTAATGTTGTAGTGTATTATAAGTTAGTTAAGTAATGTTGTAGTGTATTATAAGTTAGTTAAGTAATGTTGTAGTGTTTTATAAGTTAGTTAAGTATTGTTGGAATGTTTTATAAGTTAGTTAAGTAATGTTGTAGTGTTTTATAAGTTAGTTAAGTAATGTTGTAGTGTATTATAAGTTAGTTAAGTAATGTTGTAGTGTTTTATAAGTGAGTTAAGTTATGTTGTAGTGTTTTATAAGTTAGTTAAGTAATGTTGTAGTGTTTTATAAGTTAGTTAAGTATTGTTGGAATGTTTTATAAGTTAGTTAAGTAATGTTGTAGTGTTTTATAAGTTCGTTAAGTAATGTTGTAGTGTTTTATAAAGTTAGTAATTAAACAGACCAACACTCAAGATGTTTGTGTTCCTCTTTAAAGATAGATAGATAGATAGATAGATAGATAGATAGATAGATTGATTGGAAGATAAATAATATAAACGGACAGACGAAACTTCACCACGCCGATTGTAAAGAGAAACGTGACTTCATTGCTATATAAACACGACAGACGTCATCGTGTCCGTCATTAACTTTATAGATACAATTCTAATATATATAAACATTCAGAATTATTATGACTAAACTTATAAAACATTAAGTTGAAAATATGATGACAACAAATAACTTCTGGTTGATATATGATGAGAACTGAATTTATGTTGTCAGTTACACAAATAAAATATAGTGTGCACATTATAATGGTTTACATCATAAGTGAATATATTAATAAGTTTCTGCATATTAAACACCGCAAATATTAATCTAATATTACAGTGTGTTGAAATATTATACTGTGTACACTACAGCTCATGTGATGCTTTTATGTATTAGCTGTAATAAAGTGCATTGTGTATTTCATATCATACAACGCTACAGATAATTGTAATAAAAAATGTGTTTCCCTCTATCGTACAAGCTACAGGGTGTCTCAAAACACATATACTGGTACACAGGCTGTCTTAAAGATTTCCCAGAAGATCGCGTGAATACTTGTATTAAAACAATATTGTCCTCACATGATGTGCGAGGTCTCCCACAGGTGATGACAATGTTGCTGTGGTAATACAAGCCTTCACGCGATCTCCAGGAAAATCTTTAAGACAGCCTGTGTACGTTTTGTTGAGACACCCTGTATTTCATGCCAATCACACTTTCCAGCTGTCTTATGTGATGTCTCCTGCTGTAGTATTTATCTTCCCACACTACACCTTCAGGTGTGCCCGTGTTGCGTCATGCACCATCCTAGAGCCACACATCACCAGCTAGGATAATCCCCATAAACCAATCGAGTCCATGGTTTCCAGTCAGGCACATACACCACTCCAGTAGTACCTCTCTCACCCGATCTTTGTTCCTACTTATTCCCTTCTCTCTCTCTCTCTCTCTCTCTCTGACGAATTTATTTATGTTTTAGACTAAATTTCCGTCCCTCCCCAGCTAACTACTCTTCCTTCAGTCTCGCGCCACTTCCATCTATTCCTGCCACCTCATATTTATCCATTTTTCTACCGTCCACTCGCACATTTTAGTCTCTATCACTGTCACTATCAAACTTCCAATGCAGTTAGTCATGTCAAACCAAATCTCTTCTATTTCCCTCTCTCTCTCTCTTCTCACTCACTGAAGCATAAACACACATGATAGCTCATCTCTTATACTCTACTTTTTGTCTACTCCATCATAGGCTAAAACTAACCTCCTTTATACTTCACGATTTAACAGCACACTTAATGACTCATTAACACAGCCCAACCTTCACTGACTCTTACCCTTTAAGGCACTATTGACTTTACACCCTTCACCTGTCCCCAGCACACTTCTGACTTTACACCCTTCACCTGCCCCTTCAGACACTGTTAGCTTTACACCCTTCACCCACCCCTTCAGACACTGTTAGCTTTACACCCTTCACCTACCCCTTCAGACACTGTTAGCTTTACACCCTTCACCCACCCCTTCAGACACTGTTAGCTTTACACCCTTCACCTACCCCTTCAGACACTGTTAGCTTTACACCCTTCACCTGCCCAGCACACATCTCCTTTACCCTTCACTTTTGTTTTTTTGCTGAAAACCCCGAACATCATAGTTCCATTAGTGCATTATTCTCTTCTTCTTACCCTGATTACACCTGATAATAAGAACAAGTGTACATGTGAGCTGATTATAAATATGGTAGGGCAAGTGTGGGTATATTCCTAGTTGCATATACTGTATAGCAAAAAAAGGTAAATAAATAGTCCTTTTCACAGGCAAAAAACATAGTCAGTCAATCAGTCAGACAAGATTGGCTAATAAACTAAACAAACACAAACGAACAACAATGCCCTTCGGTACAAATACACTGTACTCTGTTTAACAAGAAAAGTTAGGGCATTATCAACAACCTGCAATAATGATAAACTGTTTTCAACGACCCTCAACTGGAGGACAACCTTATGTTAGTGACAGTGAGAGAAATAATGCAAGTGCTTAAGACAACTGTGGGATCGTGAGTTACTGTTACTATGAACGGTAGTAGATGGCGTTGAGTTACTGTTACTATGAACGGTAGTAGATGGCGTTTAATAAGTGGCAGGACCTTATCAGTGTAAGTCAAAACGTGCTCAAATTTTAAGCTAGGAAACGGGTTTAATTTCGGGTTTGTATTGGAGGGTCGAGACGGGGTAAATCTCCCAGCTCGTAGACTCTCCCGACACTCATCTCCGGTTATGCTGGGGAGGATTTTTTTTCTTTTTTTTTTCCATCGAAGAAATGGGAACGGCGCTTGTAATTTCCTCAGATATGTAGAATTTTCTTTATTGGGTATTACTATTTTTTCTTTCTATTTTTTCGCAGTAAGTGTATCAGTGTTCAGTGGCTTATGAGATCTGAAGTGACAGCAAAAGTTCGCAAATAAACAGAGGACTATATGTGACACCAGGCCCACGTGACCTAGCCTGTGTGTGTGCGTGTGTGTGTGTGTGTGTGTACCATCGCTTATAACATAATGCTATATATCTCAGCCAGGAACTATGGTGGGTATAATAAACACTGAACTTTTTTGGCAGCTCAAAGTTCAAAGGCCAAGGTCATGGTCATTGAAAGTTCAAGAATGACATGTTTCTCTTACAACTGTGGAAAGAAGTACAGAAGGTGGCGAGAGTCATCAATGCCAAGACGGACGGTTTTCTGTATGACGTCATCTTTCTCCACAACATGACGTAAAAGATGTAAATTATTCGTAAAAAATGATAGGGAGGTAAAAAAGAAAAACAAGAACAAAACCATATTTACATATGTCACAAACCAAACTTACATACTTTATTTAAGTAAATATATAGAAATAGTTATTATTGTTGTTGTTGTTGTTCTTCTTCTTCTTATTATTATTATTATTATTATTATTATTATTATTATTATTAAGGAAGTGCAAAAAAATTATACTTTCATTTTGTGTGAAAGACAAGAGAAAGTAGAATTATTTGTAGTGAAACTGGACTGTAAATGGCCACTTTACTTGTTCGATAGGCAATTTCCTTCTCAAATTTTCGAACAGTCGTCTGGTGTTCGAAATTGTGAACTTCCTGGAAGTTGGCTTTACTGTTCAAGAGAGAGAGGGAGAGACTATTTTTTATATTTTCTGGTCGATTCTTTAAGGTTGTAGAGGAGGGTAGCGTTAGATGGGAGTGGGGAGGCGTGGAAGGGCGTAAAGATGCGTGTGGAGGCGTGGGAAGAGGCGAGGGTGACAGGGACGAAGGGAGAGAAGTTTTATGGGGGTGGAATGAGTAGGTGCATGGAGAACACACATACGGGGAGGTGTATGTGGATGTGAATACACCCTACACACATAACTTATTCTCAAACAACAATCGTATGCACACACACACACTGATATAAAGATAAACATACAGATTCAAACAAATACACATACAAACACTGCCACACGAATACAACCAAACAAATTAACAAACAAACGGAACACCTAGAAACATACAAACAAAACAAAATAAACACACAACACAATAAAACACAACGACACAAGCACAAAAACTGCAAAACATAACCAAACAAACAAACACACAAACACAGTGACACTCCACCTGACCAAATACCGACCAGCGTCCTCCATTTCCTGCGCTAATTACTTGTAAATGACCAATCTAGTCCCAGAGCGTGATATTGACAGTGGCGGAGACCACGCTACTAGGAGGCCATAGGACCAGGAGACTACGCTACTGGGAGATCGCGTTACTAGGAGACCAAGGAACCTGGAGACCATGTTACTGGGAGACCACATTACAAGGGGATCGAGGGATCGGGAGACCACAAGCACCACGCTACTAGAAGACAACATAGACCAAAAGACCATGGGACCAGGAGACACACACACACACACGCAAACACACCCTCTTATGGTTTCTCTCCCCCACATTGTTTTCTAATCTCTAGCTTCCTTGAGAACCGATCCGCGGCAGTTGTTGTCGAGGGATCGCTCTCTCGCTCTTTCTCACCAATAGTGGTGTCCCACAGGATTCTGTTCTTTCACCTACTCTCTTCCTTCTTTTTATCAATGATTTACTTCACGCTGCGACTAATTCTATCCATTCTTACGCTAAGATTCTACTCTTCACTCTTCTTCGCATTTTCCCATTCCCCCTAATTCTCAAACTAGATCGATTTCTAGAGCTGATAACATTTCATCTATCAATGCGGATCTGTGCAGCATCTCCGAATGGGGAGGTAGAAACTTGGTTAAATTCAATAGTAACAAAACTCAGTATTTACCAATTACACTTTCCAAATTAGATGATCTCCCACCAATCACATTTCAGGATGCAATCATTCTGCCACATTCTAAAATAGATATGCTAGGCCTCACCGTTTCCTCTGATATGTCATGGAAGCCACACATCCTCAACATTGCTCAAGCTACCTCCCGAAAGCTGGGAATGCTGTATAGATGCCGTAGCTACTTCACTCCTGAGCAGTAGCTTCAAGGATATAAGGGATTCATTCTTCCTAACTTGGAGTACTGCTCATATATCTAGGATGGCTCTTCTTCTGTCCAACTGTTAGATAGGGTGGAATCAAAGGCATTTTGTCTTATTAACTCTCCTCCTTTAGTCGACAATCTCTCTTCCCTTTCTGTTCGCCGCAATGTTGATTCACTGTCTTTTTTTACAGGTACTTTAACGGTCAATGTTAGGTGGATTTTGCATCCTGTGTACCGCCGGCAAGGCCATGGGTTCGTATTACTCGTCTTGCCCGCGGTGCCCACCGTTTTTCTGTGGATGTCGGTGTGGAATGCTCTGCCTTCTTCTGTGTTTCCATACTCGTACACTCTGTCTCACTTCAAAAAAATGGTTTTCCGGCATCTTCGTGGTGTAGATTTATATAATCGTTTTCTTTTCTATTTCTAATTTCTTTTTACACTTATTTTTTCGCCCCCCTAGGCCCCGTTGTGGGTCGATAACCTGTGCCCGGGTGGGCTATTCCCCGTAAAACACACACACACACACACACGTATTCTCGGAAAGCGTGTCACCATAGAGAACCATGTCAACATTCTGTACCTATAATAAGACTACGGCTCTAGTGGACCGCCCGGCGTTAATTACATACCCAGGTGCTGTGTTAACCTGTGGCTGTTAACTTGTGCTGTGTTAACCTGTGGCTCTGTTAACTTGTGCTGTGTTAACCTGAGGATCAGTTAACTCGGTGCTGTGTTAACCTGAGGATCAGTTAACTCGGTGATGTGTTAACCTGGGGCTCTTTTAAATTGTGCTGTGTTAACTTGGGTTTGTTTTAACTTGGTGCTTATGCTAATTTGGTGCCATGTTAAATCTCTGCTGTGTTAACTTTGTGCTATCACTTTCCACCTCTACCAGCGCCTCCCCTCCCTTCCTAGCGCCTCCTCTCCCCTCCCCTCCCCTCCTCTCCCAGGGCCTCTCCACCCCTCGACATTGAAATATATGGGCGGTAGAATGGGTGTTGGAGAAGACCATATTGCTTATGAAAGATGAGTCATAGATTAATCTAATCCCGCGGCTGAGATCACAACAACACCCTCTCGGGTTGGCTTGTCTCTTGTGTGTTGCATTTTATCTGTCTGTCTGTCTGTCTGTCTGTCTGTCTGTCTGTCTGTATGTCTGTCTGTCTGTCTGTCTGTTTGCATGTCTGTTTCTCTATATCTGTATTTCTCTGTCTGTCTGTCTGTCTCTGTTTACACCTCTTCCCCCTTCCCCTGCCAATCTTCAGCAACTAATTTGACCTGAGCTCATAATAAAACCTGACCTTAGTGGACGCGTGGGACTTAAAGGTCACTCGAGTTGGTCATAATATATTGTTAGTCATGCCAGGTGACCTTCAGAATGTTTTTGAGGACAATGATTTAACCCTTGACGAGGATGGTTAAAAAAATCTAAGGATGATAGCGTAATCTGGTGTGTTGTAAGACAGGTGCCAGGTACTATTGAAGGTGTAAGTGGGTCCCATAGGTGTGACTGCCTATTAGAGACAGTGTGGATGCAGCATGGCTGACACTGCACTCGACTGTCTATACATCCCCAACTGTGAAGTTAAGTGTCTATTTACAGCTTGTTGGATCGAACCCGTGACCCTTAGTACAGACGGCGAACACTGTATCTACTCAGCCACTGCGCTACTGCCAGGTCAAGAACAACTTAGTCTCAAATGAGTCCAGGGAAGAATGAGAGGTGAGGGCAGGAAGTCCACCAATCACTGTTAAAGAAAACTAATAAACCTAAAAACGACAAAAAAAATGGAGAAACCAAAATAGAAGTTATGGCAGAGGAAACCCTGCATGACAGTCAGAGATGTTCACTTAATAAGACAGGAAGCCCTGCATGGACTGGTTGACAATCAGAAATGTTCACTTAATACCAGACGAAAGTATTTGGACGTTGTTTTTGTGTTTTAGCTTAAGTCAGCCAGTTAAGTGCATCCTTACATCTTCAGTTACGAGGACTATTTATTGTATAAACCTTTGAAAGCTCCCACACTGTGTCGTAGCTCCCCTACAAGAGTTACGAGTGTGGAGTCTCGGGGTCATGGCCCCAGTGCTCCGCCCTCCACCACATTTGTGTATATGCGTCTTTGCTGTGCACGACCACGATTTAGAGATAAAGACCTGAAATTTGGAATGATTATGTATACAGCCCCGAGAATTGCTTACACATTTTTTTTGGTGGAGGGGCTGACCACAGTTTTGAACATAAAGAGACGAACTTTGGTATTTTTTTTTTGCATGTGCACTTAGTTTCGGCCAACGATGGACATACACTATCAGTTTTGTCCCTTTAATTCTAGGAGGCGGCGAGGCCGGTTACCCAGGTAGTACACGATAAAATCTCCAATCTTGGCACACAATATAATTCTGGTCTGGTCCTAACTGTTGTCTGGCAAACAGGTAATATATTAAGGTAACCATCAGACAGGTAATATCCTCAGGTAAGTGCTGTAGCCTCAGGTAAGAAACATGAGGCTTCTACAAGGTCGAGGCCTGTGAGGCGAGTCCGGGGGGGTCAGTATAATGTTATATTACTTGGCGAGTGTAAACACCACCAGCTGTTCCTGCCTCTCTTTTGCCTTTGGTGCCACACGTGTCCTCCGCCTCTAACAATATTCTGTATATACACCGGATTTTGCACAGGCATTTGTGAACGGTGTGACCCCCTCATGATTACAGGTGAAGCATCGCCGCATCGTGAGGGTGGACGGTAATTTATGGCCCTCACCACGTGTACCCTGTGTGTTTGTGTGTGTTGAGATAGCTCCAGGCAGTCGTGTCTCAGCTGGTGTGCGGTGACTGATACAGTCCTTCCCACCTGTGCCGGGTTCCTATGCCTGTCAGGGGAGTGTTACCGTCCTCGTGTGTTGGCTAGTCCACTTAGTCGGTGCCTGGGGGAGCTGTTGGATGCCTGCAGAAGTCGTAGGCGAGATGGCGGTATTAACCTTTTGGTGATGAGGTAGTTATTTCCCCTTTCTTCTCTATCCACATCCTTCCCCCTCTCCTCTCTCGCTTTCTGCTTCCTACTCCCCTTCCTCCTCCCTTTTGTCCTCCCTCCCTTTCCCTTAACCTTTCTCCTTCCTCCCTCTCTTTCTCCTCCTTCCCTTCCTCTTCCCTTATCCCCAATACCATTATATCAACAAACAATAAGAAACATTACGAGTACACAGTTTTGATACAAAATTTGTGTAACATTAATGTCAAAATTTAAATCAGGACTGAGCAGAGCCAGAGTGTTTACAAACAAAAGATGACGTCACAGCAGGGGTTAGTCTAACATTACAGGTGATTTGTATGTTGAGTAATGATGGTAATTATGGAGGCTATTAACATGATCCAGGACCAGTGGTGACGTGAGAGAGAGAGAGAGAGAGAGAGAGAGAGAGAGAGAGAGAGAGAGAGAGAGAGAGAGAGAGAGAGAGAGAGAGAGAGACTTTATTACTGACTTCAACACACACACACACACACCACCAATTACTCGCCGCTACTCGTGTAATTTGCCGCTCGAATTACCTGACCAACTTTTGAGCACCAATTTCACCTGGATATAGTGGGGTGACTACTGACCGCTGTCATAGTCAAGGCTGTCATGACGCTGTCAAAGTGAAGACTGTCATGAAGGGTGACTACTGGACGGCGAAGAAGGGAATGGCGAGGCGGGGAATGGTGAAGCACGGAATGGTGAGGCAGTGAATGACGAAGCAGGGAATGGTGATGAAGGGAATTGTGAGGAAAGGAATGCAAGGCAGAGAATGGTGAGACAAGGAATGGCAAGGTGGGGAATGGCGAGGAAAGTCATACATAAATCCCAGTGAAACGCTAAGAATTCTACCCAGAGATTGGCCCATAATAGTACTTCCGAGATTAATTAAAACTGGGGATTAATTTACCGAAGAGACTGATAAATCCAAGGACTTATTAACACACACACACACACACACACACACACACACACACACACACACACACACACACACACACACACACACACACACACACACACTACATCCTTGACCACCGGAGGGTCAAGACCTATCAGGCGCTGCTCCTGCTGAGCAGCTGCCCCCCTTGGCCAATGTTCGGCCCATTCCCCAAGTCCCTCTCCCCGACCCATCCTCACCACCGGGATATCAACATAATCAAAAGTGACAATTTCGTTTCGGAAAGAAGTGGGATCAGTGTTGAACAGTGATGAACAGTGTTTAAGCCAGTGAATTCAGCACTAGACAGTACCAGTGAGAGCCGTGACCCACCAGTGAGATAAGCACCCCTGGGAACCGACCACCATCTTCTGACCAGGAGGTGCTAATCACCCACCCTGGGAACAACAGTGGGCCGGCTTTACACCTGACTACGAGATAACACAACACCACCTAGCAGAGAGTGAGGTACTGTGAGTGTCTCCATGACCACGTGAGGTCCTTCATGTCAACACCTGGACACTGCACCACGTGAACACCACACATGACCACGTGAGGTCCTTCATATCAACACCCACGTTACTGCACCACGTGTCCACCATCATGTCAACACCACGAGGACGAGACACCACCCCACACCTGCACCACGTGAACTCCACCTGATGTCTCCATGACCACGTGAGGTCCTTCATATAACACCCGAGACGAGTTACTGCACCACGAACACCACACCACTCGTGTCTCCATGACCACGTGAGGTCCTTCATGTCAACACCCGAGGACGAGTTACTGCACCACGTGAACACCACACCACCCAGTGTCTCCATGACCACGTGAGGTCCTTCATGTCAACACCCGAGGACGAGTTACTGCACCACGTGAACACCACACCACTTGGTGTCTCCATGACCTCGTGAGGTCCTTCATGTCAATATATACGGTCGAGTTACTGAACTATGTGGCCTACATGACCTCACACAGTAGGCCAAGAGACCAGCCCGGGCCATCAACTGTAAACTATAATATGTATGTTCAATTCAAGTTCCTTCTCCTTTTAATAATGAAAGCTTTTGCTAAACGATCCACCTACCCCATGTCTTTGTATGTAATAAGTCATTTTTGTCTAATGTACATTTTCAGCCTTCGGGCTGCAGAACTTTTTCAATAAACCGTTAATTATTATTATTATTATTACACACACACACACACACACACACACACACACACACACACACACTACTCTCATCTCCCTCCAATAGATCGTAAAAAATCTGTTTTTTTGGGGAGCTACGTATATCCGGGCTTAAAATAATTGCCCTCCGCCTTGTGTTACGACACCTGAAATCATGAACTAAAGAACCTGGAATTAATAAAGAAATATCATAATTACGTCAATATTTTCGCCTCATGTTACGATACTTTTCAGAGAGTTAGGTAACTAAAGTGTTCTTGTAATCTTAAGTGTACTATTACGTACTTAATGTGGACTTATCATTGTCTAAGTGTAATATTACGAACTTAAAGTGGATTTCTAACAACCTTCATGAACTTTAAGTGAACTTCTCATTATCTAAGTGCACCATAACGACCTTTAAGGTGTACAGCTTATACCCTTAAGTGAGCCTTTAAAGAGAAAATTACCTCCAAGTTATTGTAGCAGTTGAAATCACCGCATAAAGTGGAGACCTTAACATATATTCAGAAACCGAGGCAGCACAAGCTAATGTTATTCACTAATTCTTGTTGGGCGATCTTTACCATCCTTGTGTGTGTGAGAGAGAGAGTATAAATAAATATCACCAATCAGTTAAAAGGATGAATTTAAACAAAACACTCACACACACACACACACACACACACAATCCATCTCGACAACCTCCACGAAGCCTCCATTACAGTGACGACCCGAAAAGACAAAATAACTCGACTGACTCTCTCTCTCTCTCTCTCTCTCTCTCTCTCTCTCTCTCTCTCTCAGGGGTGACGTAATCTGGCCCGTTACTGAGGCCATTTTAATGCTAATTTCTAAGGCATTGTTCCGTGTCATAAGGAATTCAATAACAGTATCACCTTTAAGATAGGAAGACGAGGGAAAGGAGGTGAAGAGAGGGAAGGGAGGAGGGGAAGAAGGGGAAGGGCACGAAAGGGAGGGGGAAGGGGAGGGGAGGAAGGGGAGGGGGAAGGGGAGGGGAGGAAGGGGAGGGGGAAGGGGAGAGGAAGAGGAGGATTAATCTATATATTGGCTTCATTTCGTTTCATTGGACCTCCAATAAGGGTACAGGTATAAAATTGGTGCTTATATATGAATACAGGAAATTACAGGTACAGATACAGGTGCCCCAGAGTTAAATACAGGCGGTTATATATATATATATAGGTACAGGTATAAACTTTATTTATGTTTTTAATTAAGAAAAATACAGGTTGCAGCTACAAGCACAGGTACAGGTAACTCAAGACGGTGGTAGTACAATGACACGACTAATTGTACACCACTAAGTCAGATTGTCCTGTATATATGGTAGGTTAGATACAGTACAGGTGATACTATAGGTACGGGTAACTTATAGCGCCCGCGCGCACACACACACACACACACACACACACACACACACACACACACACACACACACACACACTGACTTAGTAGAAGAATTTGAAGCAGCAAAACGTCTGGACAAACTGAAGTTAAAGCGCTCCACCACCCCCATTGACTTACTAATGAAACTCTACAAGAAGTTCTCCCCGGAGCTAGCTAAACCCCTCTGCTCCATCACCAATGCTTCCCTCAGCCAAGCAAGATGCCCAGCTGACTGGAAGACCTCATATGTGTCACCAATGCCCAAGTCAACCAGCCCACAGTTCTTAAATGAGCTACGACACATTGCCACCACCCCAATACCCAGCTTAATCTGCAAAAGTTTCGTTTCTGACTGGGTTTATGCATTTTGGTAATATGAAAACGTTTTCCATCACTTACTGTCTTGTCAGCTTTCTCGACTACATATACTGTACTGCCATTTGGAAAAACGAAAAACGTCTGTGGCTGTCGCCTTCATTGACTTCACGAAAGCTTTTGACCTAGTCGCCCACAATTTAATCATCAATAAAGCTATCGACCTCAGGTTTCGAAGAAGTCTTATACCATGGTTTACAGACTTCCTTAGTGACTGACGCCAAGCCGTACGCTTCCGAGGGGCTGTCTCCATTTTTCAGTCACTCACCTGTGGCGTCCCCCAAGGCACCAAGATGGGACCGCTCTGCTTCCTTATGCTTATCAATGATGCCCTAAGAGAAACCCCTGCTCATCGGAAATATGTCGACGACTCCACCATTGGGATCAGTGTCAACAACTCGGCTCCCGACTACACCGCCCTCCAGGATATATTGAACAGTCTCCAAAATTAGACCACCAACAACCATGTCACCATCAACCATACCAAGACCACGGTTATGCACATCAACCTCTTCTCCAACCTTGTCCCACTTCCCTCTATTACTTTAGGTCCCAACACACTCCAGGTTGTAGACGCCACTAAGCTCATCGGCGTCACTATAGATAACAAACTAAATTGGAAAACACACTTCAGTACAGTTGTCAAATCCTCCAGTTTTCGTCTCCACCTCCTCCGCCGACTCAAGTCCCTCGGAGTTCCTGCGCCTGAGCTCCTCAGTGCTTACTCAACATTCATACTTCCCAAGTTCACCTATGCCTCCCCTGCCTGGTCTTCCTCCTTAAATGCCACACAACGTAAACACCTAGAAAAAGTGCAAAAGAGGGCATGCAAGATTATTCTCTCCTTCTCTTACTCCACATATCAAGAAGCGCTCAACACACTAACCCTCTCGGCTCTCTCTGACCATCACCACAACCTCATCTGCAATTTGGTGAGAAGCTTCTACACCATCCTCGACACCGGCTCCTACTTCTACACCGAGATCCCTCGTCCGCGAATTGCTGTTCGCCACCACAACCGCATCCAACCCATACGAGCACATATTGGTAGCTATAAGAACAGCCCAGTCCCAACCATTGTAAAAATTATCAACAACTCGTAATCAACCAGTGCATTCACTCCCAACCAATCTTATCTTTTTGCACTGTCACTATGTTGAAATGCCCTGTAGTATGACCTTCTCCCCACCTAGTTAAAAATATATCATATTTGTATCAATTTTGTTACTTGTATAATATTTGTCAATCAAGTGACGCATTCCCCAATTATGTAACTGTATATTTTCAGCCTTCCGGCTGCTATGCTCTTTCAATAAACCGTGTATTATTATTATTATTATTATTATTATTATTATTATCATTATTATTATTATTATTATTATTATTATTATTACACACACACACACACATACACATTATTACACACACACACACACACACAGAACAGAATAAAACAGAACACAACACAACACAACACAACACATCATCATAATTTGCCTTTCCTCAGAAATACGACACACACACTAACACAAAACAAAAGATCTTCCACACAATTAATTAAAAAACTGGCCACGAGTTGAATAAATGACCCCAGAGAGATGCCTTGAATACCTGGCCGAGTGAGGGAGGAATGTCATCTTTCTTCTCTCCTCCTCCTCCACCAGCACATGGGATCGATACCCTCCCCCCCCCCTTCTTCCAGCTGCAACGAAGGGAAAAATTTTGACCACGGTGTAGGTCGGGTAGCGGTGAGGGTGAGCGGTGGTGGCTCTGTGATCACTTTACACAATGGGTCTCTCTCTCTCTCTCTCTCTCTCTCTCTCTCTCTCTCTCTCTCTCTCTCTGTTTTAGTTGTTCTGTCACCTACCTCTCTTTACCTGTCTGTCTCTATCTTACCTAACTTGTACCTGAACCTCGGACAACTCGCCAACTGCACTGGCTAACCATTACCCCTGAACACAATTGATTAACATCCCAGAAGTAAACGGCATAAAGAAACTTGTGCATAGTTTCCTGCCCGGAGATCGAACTCGGGGCCACTCACTTGGGAGACGACCATGCTAACCATTACCCTACAGCTTCTAAATAAATACAGATTAATTCAGATTTCAGATTTTCCCTCATAGTAAACATTAACTCTGGCTCGCAGTGTCAGCTTTGGGTCGACGATTAAATTGGTGAAAATCATGTTAGCCTTCCCGCGGCGGCCGATAAATCTGTGTGTGTGTGACATAAAGTTCTTAATTACTCTTATCTATTAATATTTATTCTATTTATTCTTTAATTCTCTGTTCTATTTATGTGTCTTCCTTTCTTTTACATTATTTCTTGACTCTTAAATACTTCTATTTTTTCTTCCTCTTATTTCTATAATTAATCATATTATATCTCTCTTTATTATCTTTACCTTATTCTCTTATTCTTATTTATTATTCTCTTATTCGTCCTTTCGTATAAAGAGGGAGGAGGAGGTGTAAGTCAGCTCCCCCTACCACAAAGGTCGAGAAGGGAGCTGAGACGTCCAGGGTAAAGAAGAAAGAGACTGGATAACAGAATATCAGAGAAACATGTAATATCTTGGTTACTAGGGGATGTGTGGGGGGCTTATTGTAGGTAGGCACACAATCATTTATGCACACACACACACAAAATACTTACACCAAAAAATATACACACACACAAAATACTTACACACAAAAAAATACACACACACACACACACACAAATACTTACACACACACACACACACACACACACACACAAATACTTACACACACACACACACACACACGAATATTTCCACACCTTCATCAAAATTAATCAATCATTTCCATTCGCCAATTAAATATTTTTGTCATGTAATTTTTTCCTCCACATAACTACGTCCTATTAAGCTGTTCAACTTAATTGATACTTATTTAAAAAACTGCCGGCTGTCTCTCCACACGATGAGGTCAAGGAGACGTTGGCATTATGAATACGTTTACTATAAGGTTATGGGTATGTATACTGTATGGATATGGGTATGTATACTATATGAATATGGGTATGTTTACTATAAGGTTATGGGTATGTATACTGTATGGATATGGGTATGTATACTATATGAATATGGGTATGTTTACTATAAGGTTATGGGTATGTATACTATAAGGTTATGGGTATGTATACTATAAGGTTATGGGTATGTATACTATAAGGTTATGGGTATGTATACTATAAGGTTATGGGTATGTATACTATAAGGTTATGGGTATGTAAACTATAAGGTTATGGGTATGTATACTATAAGGTTATGGGTATGTATACTATAAGGTTATGGGTATGTATACTATAAGGTTATGGGTATGTATACTATAAGGTTATGGGTATGTATACTATAAGGCTATGGGTATGTATACTATAAGGTTATGGGTATGTATACTATAAGGCTATGGGTATGTATACTCTAAGGTTATGGGTATGTATACTATAAGGTTATGGGTATGTATACTTTACGGACATGGGAATCTGTACGTGGAATTTAATATGGGAATTAACTCAGGAAATATTACTTAAGTTTCTAACAACTCTTCCTTCTACCGCGACCCCTCCCCTCAATCCCCTCTCGTCTTTCTCCCACTTTCCCTCTCTTCCCCTCTGTCTGCTACCCCTCCCCCCCCCCTTGGCTCAGGGCCAAACCACTTACAGGTATACTGTACATGTATGGTCGTTCCTCTCATATTTACTACTGGTTTACCTCCTGCTCGTGTGTGTGTGTGTGTGTGTGTGTGTGTGTGTGTGTGTGTAAGAACACTGAGTGTGTAATTAACAGTGTAATTAACTTGACGTCGTAGTCATTTGAAAAGTTCTTATATTAGATATAATGTAACAAAACTATAGATTAAAATACACATTCAGTTGTAACTATACTTATAAGAGATAAGCTTATATAATCTGAAGGAGAGGCTTATAGACTCTATCCTCTGTAAGGGAAGTAAGGACAGGACGTAGTAACCCCCCCCCCAAGAAGCTGCCTCTAGATCCTCCAACCTAGGACACTCCACCACCAAGTGTTTTATAATCAAGGGGCCAGGCAGTCATCCCATACTGGCTCAGACTCTCAGGCCATTAGGTGGCCCTGTGTTAGTCGAGAGTGGCCAATGTGATGCCTGGCCAGGGTTGTGTGTGTGTGTGTGTATTTTGTATAAAGTATGTGCTTTTGCGTGTATGCATGCATGTACTCTATACTGTATGCATACTGTAACTGTGAATGTTAATATAGGCACTGTAAATGTGTAATTATGTATAATGTATGTATTTATGTAAGTACATGGATGTGTACAGTAGTCACGCACAAAAGTCCTGTCGCCTCTCCTGTTGAGCCATAAACCCCGAGACTCAGACTTGTGAACCTGAAGCAGTAGATCATGATGTATTGTTCTGTCCATAAATGTTTCGGATTCATTAGTCTGAATCATGGGGTTCATGGTTCAGCAGGAGAGGCGACAGGACTTTTGTGGGCAACTGTACACACACACACACACACACACACACACACACACACACACACACACACACACACACACACATCCCCTCAGCTATACAAATTCAGGTCAAGATTTATTGTTTTTCTGCCATCATTTTGGACAAGAAAAAAGAAACAGGTCGTCTGTGAACTTAATTCTGGCTACCTACCATCACTATCCGTCTATGGTGTTTTTCCCTTAAATTAACCTCCAAAAACTTTCTATGTTAAAAAGTACAAAATATATTTCTTATGGTGTTCAAGAATGAGGTCGTGATTTGTGAGGTTTATTTGGTGTGTTTACAATATCTCCTGTCTGTCTGTCTGATTAGTTTATTTGTATTGGCACGCAAACACCCAATCACCAGCAGTTGTTTTGTTTGTAGACTCTTGTGTTTGTGAAGGATAGATGGAAAACAACAGCAAAAATAAACTAAAAACAAAAACAAAAATCCAACGAACTCTCTTTATGAAAATAAATTAATCTAATCAGCGAAAAACTGTTTTCAAGTCACTCCCGAGGTTTGTTTTAATAACTTAATTTCCTCCCAAATTTTATTTAATCGCCGAAGAAATAGGATAAATTAAACTTCCTGAATCACATGTAAACATTTCAACAGTCAGCTGACACGAGGCTAGTCGGTGAACGTCATACCTCAAACTCTAATACGTTAAAAATCTGTTTATTTCATTGTAATTGACACAGAAAATATTTAAGTATATAAAGATAATTTAAGAAGACGCTGAATCAGGTCAAGGCAGTTATAAATCAGAACTATGGCCAGCAAGGCGCAAAGATTGGATAGGCTCATATACCCTGGCTGGGCTTGCGTGCTATGGCGCCAAGATACCTGACAGCGAGAGCTCAGGTGCGAATATTTACCGTCGACATTACAGTTCAATATGTGATGTTCATTTGGGTTCTTGTCTAATATACTTTTCGCATGGTTGACGTCTATTAATGGCATTTGCGGCTGGTCCGCAACACTTGGGTGATGGCGACCAAACACGAGGCAGCTTTTTGTTTGTGGTATTCTCGTCTCTCTTCTCAACACTGCAAGTAATAATTTCCTTTACTGACTTTCAATGCTTCAGACACTATTTATATATTGCCTTCGGTCTTAACAAAGACAAATTTGCAAATTAAATCACCGAGATGAATCACCGCTAATGACAGCGATTATAAATCACAAACTGTCTAAAATAATCCCGACTTCTGTCATTATCAACTACAAACCATCTACGGCAATCACCGCCTTCACTCACATATAATCTCTCGTCATTATCAATTGAAAACTACCCAAAGCAATCACAGGCAGACGGACTTAATGCGTAAACGAAATATTGCGTGTTTGGGTTCGCCCCCACCAGAGGGATCACATCTTCCCTCCCCCACACAGATTAACTAACCATCACCCATCACTCCTATTCATAACGGCCCGCGAGGCACCACAACAAGTCTCCTGCCACACACACCAACTTATGATTCATGTAAATTGGACTTGTTGATTGTTTGTATAGTGACGGTGACAACACCACGTTGAGGACTTGTTCCCACCAGGTGACAACATCAGTCTGAGGTTACACCGAACAGTGAACACTTAGCACTTCCCTCAACTAAGTCAACTACTTCCTGCCAGTGTACAGTACCTGATTCCTCCTCCTAGACACTGACCTGTTCATTCTCAGGGCGCCCTTATTCCTCCCAGCTGTTAGTGGGTACCTAACTTTACATTTGAGAAGGGAAGGCGATCGAGTCCAGTGCCGGGTACACTGTCTACTTGTGTACTGGGGCTTAGCTTTAAGTGTGTCGTATCCTCACTTTTAAGGTAACGTATCGAGTTAGGTAATTATGGTAATTTAAGTTATTTTAGGACATTATTCAAAATTGTATATACATATATTTTCACTTACGAGAAATATTCACCGTAAGAACTTTTCAAGAATCTGTAGCCTAGTAATAAATCTAACCTAACCTAACCTAACCCAGCCTAACATAGCCAAGCTGAACCTAACTTAATCTAACCTAACCCCAGTCTTCACCACACACGCACACACACACACACACACACACACACACACACACACACACACACACACACACACACACACACACACACATCCAAGCTGATCCTCACAATATTACAGTGAGGCCAGAGTAAAATTTTCTCTCAGGATGAAGGTGACTAAATACCAGAAATACCCTTGTAATAAAACCTTAACTTGTTGACTACTGAAGAAGGTTCTTTCTGGTGGCTAAAATTATCGTGGCAGGTGAGGCCATCAGAAGCAGAGGCGGGATCACAGGGATTTACCTCAACGATCTGCCAATTTAATTTTAGACGAACCTTGCTACTTTATGGGGTAGCTTCTTCTCTTCCTCCTCCTCTCCTGACGGGGACGCGTGGTGCAGCCAGGCCAGGTGGGTGCTGCCTCTGTCACCTTTATTGGCATGATAGATACCAAGAGGGAGTTTAATGACCGACTGCGTGGGGTGGAGGGACTGGTAAGTCACCACTTTGACGGCAACGCATTTAGAACCTGACAAAAACACAAGGAGATGTTAGCAATCTAACCTAACCTAACCTAACCCCTCAATTAGCACTAGTATGTATAATCATCAGGTGAAATAGGCCGCATTTCCTCACCATCTTGTGACCCATCACGTACAGTATAACACATATCAACAGAACTTAGATAAACGACAGAAATTTTGAAAAACAAAACCAAAGGAGCGACTATAGACGGTATAACGGTAACATACCTATGGAAAAATTATACTTAAAGATTACAAGGAACGGAGTCGAGGAATATTAGCTGAGAAGACCCGTTATGGTCTCCCCCTCTCTCTCTTTCTCTCTCTCATGTCAAGGCTCGCAGGTATGTGGGTATAAGGCTCATCCTACACATCTGGGTGGCATAATTATGTTACAGCTGTTTCTCCTTTTCTTAAGCTATTTTTACTATTGTACATGCTATTGTTACTAGCCTCCAGCCTCCCCCAATAGCCACACCTTCACCGCCCTTTTATTGCCTTAAAATTAAATATCCTAATACAAAAGTAACTACCCTATCTGTGATGAGTTAGTTAAGCTGCAGATCTTTGCGGCATTCATTGACTTTTGCCTCAAAATCAATATCTGCGACTTTTGTCGGCTTTGGGGCCGATGCTCTCGTTTGCCTGAAGCAAAGCAATGCAGACCTAAGCAGAGAGAAGGACAGTCGATATCTCAACAAAACTGTAACGTAACTTCTGGGCTGCTGCTTCTGTTCAGATAACACCTCTGTGAGTCTTGCATAGAAACATCTTGCACTTGGTCCCATCCCACCAAAGGTTGTAAACTCCAGAGGAATGAAGCTGCCCTGATCAACATTCTGAACTCTCTCCCTTACTCGTTGTTCTTGTAATACTCGTTCCCCTTGTGTGTAGCCTCAAGAGACAAGTTGCGGTAACATGCGGCCATGGGGTCGAAAATCCTATGTCAAAGAATGCTCGCTGTCCCCGCGTCCAGAATCCTCGAGCGCTGACGTCCACACAGGTTTCGTTAGATGTGTTTGAAGCCCTGTGATGAAGATTCTCATCGTCCAATGAAAGTAGGGTTGGGTCTACCCTGACATCATGACAGATTTCCTTCAACATGTGCGATCCCTTACTTCATAATGCCTCATGCATACGAAACCCCCTTTCTTACACACCATGGCGTGGTCGATGTTGTAGGATGAGCCATACACTCATTGGGAGGGCAAACCTTCTACAGGCCAACCATACCTTAGAGCAATGGCATCTGTGAATTCTTGTTTATTAAGGCTGAAACCTTTTGCCCTTATCGGTAACGTTGTTAGCCAGTTCGAGGCGCCCACCTCCTGGGCTATAGCTACCTTTTTGTTTAAAGTTCTCTGACAATTGCAACATCAGTTGTTGATGTTTATCACTTTCAGTGTGCTGCCGTTCTGTCGTAATGAACCATCGAAATCTTGTTTAATTTGTTTGTATCCACCTGACTTGCTGCATTCTGAGCTATTATGTGCTCAGTGATGGCTGCCGTGAACTGGACAGAGTTCTGATGTTCGGTGGCAGCAACCACCTCTGGTTTAGCCAATCCCATTCCTTCTAGTCTCGGTGGTAATGCAAGGAGTGACCTTTCTGCTGCTGCTACTACTACTACTAGTACTACTACTACCTGAGTCCCTACCTCCCTGCTACTACTACTACTACTACTACTACTACTACTACCACTATCACCAGTATTGTCATCTTCAGTCTTGACACTATTAGCTTAGCGATGGCAAGGGAAGGACACACACACACTCACACAGGTGGAAATACGTGGATGACTGCACTGTGGGGGTTACAGTGGACAACACCTCACCGGACTACTCATCGTTACAAGCCACCCTGGGCAGGCTACAGGCATGGACTATGGAGAACAAGGTCACCATCAACCACACCAAAACCGTAATCATGCACATCAATACCGCCACCACTCCAGTGCAAGCTCCAGCAGTCACAGTGGGTGCCCATCCTCTCCAGTTAATGCAGTCTGCCAAACTCCTGGGTGTTAACATAGACCACAAACTGGACTGGAAGGCCCATGTAACAACACAATCAAGGCAACCTCGTACCGATTCTACATTCTACAACGACTCAGGTCACTTGGGGCATCCACTCCAGAGCTGAGGACTATCTACAACGCCTTTATTCTCTCCAAATTAACGTATGCATCACCAGCCTGGTCGAAATCTCTCAACTCTACTCAATAACGTCAGCTAGAGAAGGTACAGAAGAGGGCCTGCAGAATCATGCTCGGCGCAGACTACTCCGGCTACAGCAACGCTCTCTCCACCCTGGAAATGCCATCCCTCAGTGACCTCCACCACCAAGCACTAGCAAAGTTTGGCAGTGGAATACTGCACCATCCTCGTCATCACCACCTCCTGCCACCGACGGTCCCCCGCCCACCTCACGCAGTCCACCACTACAACAAAATTCAGCTCATAAGAGCCCGCACTGATAGATATAAAAACAGCACCATCCCATCTATTGTTAAAATAATAAACAACTTCTCATTCATGTACTGTACAGCCCTGTAAATGTATTGAATGCATATTATTATGTCTAAATCACATGCAAGTTTGTATAATTTCAGCCACCGGCTGCAACCCTATTAATAAACCGTTTATAATTATTATGTTTACACACACACACACACACACACACACACACACACACACACACACACACCACACACCCTCCCCCACATATACACCCCCCACACACCCTCCCCACATATATACGCCCCACACACCCCCCTCCACCACACACGCTCCCACACACCCTCCACCACATACACGCCCCCCCACCCCTCCACCACACACACGCCCCCACACACCCTCCCCCACATACACGCCCCACACACCCTCCACCACATACACGCTCCACACACCCTCCACCACATACACGCCCCCACACACCCCCCACATATACACCCCACACACCCCTGCCCCACATATACCCACACACCCTCCCCACATACGCCCCACACACCCTCCACCACACATACGCCTCCACACCCCTCCACACACATACACCTCCACACACCCTCCACCACATATACGCCCCCACACACCCTCCACCACATACGCCCCACACACCCCTCCACCACACACGCCCCCACACACCATCCCCACATATAAGCTTTTCTGCCCCCCACACACCTAATTATTCGCTACCAAATTTGGTAATCGCTGCAGCACCACCAGCCACAAATTGGTTGCGTGAATCACTCCTCCCACAGAGATAATTTGGAGATAAAAACATCACCTGACAAAAGGACTGCGACACTGTATTATGCAACCCTCAATAATGGAGATTTTTTTCAATTACTCATTTGTGTTTTTTTCTGTTTTAATTTTTATCATCCTGTGGTTTAATGTCTTTATCATTTTGAGGGAAATGGTTTTAATGTTTTAGTTTTTTCTTGGGGGGTGAAGGTGATGAGGGGAAGGGAAGGTGGAAGAGGGGGGGGTGAAAGTGGATGAGGGGGGAGTGAAGGTGGGTGAAGGGGGAGTGAAGGTGGAGGAAGGAGGGAGTGAAGGTGGAGGAAGAGGGGAGTGAGGGTAGGGTGAGGGGATGGTACCTAAAGTAAGGAATGAATTAGGATCATTTTCGTTGGTTAAAAAGGTAATTTGAAAGTTTAGTTTATTAACAAAGTGATGGTTACGTGGCTAATTAACCGGGGAGTGGTTGTATGAGTTTTCGCCGGTATTGAGATAACAAAGCAATTAAGTAGGGCCTAATTAGGAGGTGGTTAGTTTTCTAATAGCAGAATAACAAGGCTGTTTGGTAGTTAGATAATTAAGAGATGGTTAATAGGTCTGGTGATAACTAAGAGATCCCTGAATGGTATTTATCACAAACACGTTAACAATGCAATTGGCTAGTTAGGTAATTAACTCACAGGTGACTAAAGTTAATCAATAACTCACAAACAAGGCAATTAAGTAGTTAGAAACAGAAAATTAATTTAATCAATAACAAACACACCTTTAATGTAATTACCTAGTTAGGGTATTTAAGTCAAAGGAAAATAAATAGTATTAATGGACAACACCCAAACAATGCAATTAGGTAGTTGGACAATAAAGTAATGGAAATAGTGTGTCGTGTGATAGTGAGGTTTTCAATTAGCTCACAGGAAGCGACTCCCATCATGGTATAATTATCACTTGTGGCCAGGTTATAGCCCCCGCCCCCCCCCCCTGTCTCTCTCCCTTTCTCGACCTTTCTCTCTTTCTTACTCTGTAAATGTTGTCCTTTTGTTGCTCTCTTTCCTTCTTTTTCTCACTCCCATTCACTCTCTTTTTTCTCTCTCTTTCACAATAATACTATACTAGTACTTAGTTTGTCCTTGTTTCGTCTTTGTTTGTCCTTGTTTTGTTCTTGTTTGGTCGAGGGTCATGAGGGGGGGGGGAGTGATGGCTAAGCCTTTTAACACTATTGGCTATTGTGGTCACTGATGGTAATTGGTCCCGTACTAATGAGATCTCCTCCCACCTCCTTCATTAGTGCAATTACGGTGAGGTAAAGGTTAATTATTCAAACTGGATCACCTGAAGATTAACCCCCAGCTTATGTCACCTGAAGATTAACCCCCAGCTTATGTCACCTGAAGATTAACCCCCAGCTTATGTTACCTGAAGATTAACCCCCAGCTTATGTTACCTGAAGATTAACCCCCAGCTTAAATTACCTGAAGATTAACCCCAGCTTAAATTACCTGAAGATTAACCAGCCTGTATTAGCCTCTGTTAACTATATAGGGAGTAACAATTATATAACTATGGGCTAAATACATATAGTTAATATATAATCTACGTCAGCCGTATTAATGAGATAATGTACAATGAATCACAGTTTATTATCACGTGCCAGATAACATGTTCTCGCTCCCAAGGCTTATACACCTTGTTCCCACCACCAGACTGCCAGGGTTGAGACTAAGTCATCAGGTTTAGTTGAGTTATTGTTGAAATACAAAACGGGAAATTGCAAACAAATACGAAGAATAATTAAATTCAAGTATGAATCATAATAATAATAATAATAATAATAATAATAATAATAATAAAAATAATAATAAAATAATAATAATAATAATAATAATAATAATAATAATAATAATAATTAAAAGAGTAATATTAATAACAATAAGCATAGTATTCAAAAGAATTATAGGAGTAATCATATCAGCAACACACACACACTAACAACCGTTAATAATCACCTACATAATAAACCCCACAGTCCTAGTAGCCCCTGTATCTATATATCTTAATTACCGTGTTGATTACAGGTGTACAGCAGGTGAGGAGGTGATGACTAACGTCTTATACAAACACATAACAGTAACATTAAGTGAACTCTGGAGAAGTCGAAAATTTGTGGTGAAATTCGTATTTTTGTATTCTGATATATATCTCTCTCTCTCTCTCTCTCTCTCTCTCTCTCTCTCTCACTCTCTCTCTCTCACTCTCTCTCTCCACTCTACCTTTTTTCTTATCCTCTCCTTCCTTTCCTCTCCTTCTCACTCTCTTCTTCCATCTCCTCCTCTCTCTCTCCCTCCTTTCCTCTCCGCCTCTCTCTCTCCCTCCTTTCCTCTCCTCCTCTCTCTCTCTCTCTCCCTCCTTTCGTCTCCCCTCACTCTCTGCCCCCTCTGTCAATCGCTCTTCTTCTTGTCACTCTCTGTCCTCCCTGTCAGCCCAGAGAGAGAGGAA
Organism: Homarus americanus; assembly: GCF_018991925.1. Lineage (NCBI taxonomy): Eukaryota > Metazoa > Arthropoda > Malacostraca > Decapoda > Nephropidae > Homarus > Homarus americanus. The sequence goes on along the minus strand of NW_024725031.1, from coordinate 3,290,373 downwards.
GTATATGGCACTGTGGGAGGCAGCGAGGGGAGAGCGTCAGGTAATAATGCACTAGGAGACAGACAGACAGACAGACAGGTAAAAACAGAAAGATAGACATACAGCCAGACAGAAACAAAGAAACAGAGTGACAACAAAAGAGGAACAAAGAGAGGGGTGGTAGTACAGTACTTTTCTAAACACCAACAAAAAGATGGATATATATATTGTGTTTAAAAAAGACAACAACAACAAAACATAAAATAAAAGCAAAACATTAACAACAAAAACATTAACAACAAGAACAACATAACAAGATAAAAACAACAGCATAACAACAACGACAAAAACAGAACAACAACAACACTCGCTACCGTCTCGTAATTCTCCTCCAGACAACTTTAATATAATATTTTTTTTTGGAGGGGGAAAGGAAAGACTTCATGAATGTGTGTGGTAAACGGTGCGTGAGGAGGACGAGGAGGAGGAGGAGGAGGAGAAGGGGGGGGAGAGAGAGAGAGAGAGAGAGAGAGGTGGACGCATTAATTAAATCAGTTCAGTTGTTTGGTCACAGCTAACTATATAGTGGTCAAAAACAGGAACACACACACACACACACACACACACATATACAAGTTGATCACTTTTCTTAGACCAACAACAACTGACGAGGAAGCCAGTACAGTGTCCTTCCCTTTATCATATCTCTCTCTAATTTCTCCTGTCTCTGTATTCTCCCTGTCTCTCTGTCTTTCGATCTATTTCTGTTTCTGTTTCTTCTTTTCTATATTTCTATATTATTATATCTATCTATCTATCTTCGAGAAGGTGTGTGTGTGTGTGTGTGTGTGATGTTTGGAATCGACCTTCGAGAGCCGACCGGACAAGCACTGAGCAGATCAAGATGTCGGTGTACGCTCACGAACTCTTGGGTAATTAAATCGCAAATAAAAGGAAACCTCACTTCTCATTATAATTGTTTCAGCAAACCACAAAGTTGTTCTCGAAAGCAAAGTGAAATTTATTTGGCACTTCAATCTATAACTGTCTTGTGGTCCAAATTCATGAAAAGTGACCGCTCCAAAATCGCCGACTCAGCTGTTAAAGTGATTTGTGATAGCGGGATTAAACAAGTAAACATCGACCTCCTTATGTACGGTGAGATTGTGGTATTGTCTTCATGGTACTTGTATTGTAACTAAATCAAGGGTCAAACATCACTGTACCTGTACCTGTAATGTTTCTTAACCGTTTTAAATTGATATTGAAAAGTTAAAAGTATGGGCTTTACCTGGGTAACTTACGGTACACCTGGAGAACATTAAGGCCACGTTCATCCCCGGCGTACACAATACCTGGGCAGGTACGAACCAAAGAGCCGAGAGCCGAGACTACGATCAGCTGGTGGTAGTGTTGATTTTTTCTAGATTTTGGTGTTGGCGCGATTTTGTGGCGTGAGTCGGAGTTCACAGATGCGATGTTGTGTGTGTGTGTGTGTGTGTGAGGTTCAACAATGACGCAGAGATAAAACGATGATTTATAAGCAAATATTACGTAATACTACACAACTATCAACACAAAGAGAATAAGTTTATGATACGTCAAGTGTTTTGTCTTTGTTTGCTTTGACGGAGGAGTGCGATGAAGGCAAGTACTCACCTTAAAGACGAAGCTTGTTGGCCGATATATGATTCCTCTTCTTATTTTCTTGGGAGCAAAAACTAAGATCAAGTTAGGACTACCTAGAGTTGAGTCACTACACCACACACCGGGGGCTCCCTCGCTCGCTGAAACACAACCTCCCTTAGATAGATAAAGAGAGAGAGATAGAGGGAGAGAGAGAGACAGCTAAGAGATAGATAGAGAAAGCAAGGCACCAATGGCACTGACTTAAGGCACGGAGGAGAGACAACACGGTACACTGGGCACTGCGAGGTGGCGGCAGCGGCGAGAATGGCACTCTGCTTGCGTCGCCTTCCGAGCGAGTACTAGGCTGGCTGGGTTGGCCTGACCCTGGTGGCTCGCTGCCACAGACCGCTGAACTCCCTTCTCTCCCTCACACCCCCTCTCCCCCGGTACAGTGCCAGCCCGCAATGCCAGTTGAGGAACAAGTGGAAGGTGTATAGCAGGAAGTGCCGGGGGATGAGGGTCGTCTGTCTCAAAGTGTAGGACTGTCGGTCGCACCTCGTCTCAGTTTTGTCACTACACGCCCGGACTGTCGCACTAGACACGGGTACTTAACCTTTCTTCCTGTCACACCAAGTTTTCCACCCTTGTTTTATTGCCAACGTACGCCCAGGTTGTCGCACTAAACTTAATCTTCTTCCTGTCGCACCATACAATCGCACCTCGCACCACTCACGCAAATATGATGATGTACGCCCAAACTTTCGCACTTGAGATGGACGTTTGGTTGTAATAATGCCAAGGGACTAGTAACAGTTCCACGGGGTAACATGGTGCTTTTAACAGTGCCACAGTGTGTAAGAGTGCCATGGTGGACGTATGAGTGCCACAGTGAGTGTAAGAGTGCCATTGTGGGTTCTTGAGTGCCACAGTGAGTGTAAGAGTGCCATGGTGGACGTATGAGTGCCACAGTGAGTGTAAGAGTGCCATTGTGGGTGTATGAGTGTTACTGTGAGTAGCGAGAGACATACAGTGCCAAAAACCGATCGCAAGAGATATACAGTGCCAAAAACCGATCGCAAGACATATAGTGCCAAGCCGATCACGAAAAACCTACAGTGCCAACAGTGCCAAACCGATCACAAGAGATCTACAGTGCCAATAAGGTTAGCTTTAGTCACACCTCTAGACACCCACTAGCTGTGCCCACCTGTGCCCCCCCCCCTCCCCCGCCGGAAACTGTTCTTCATGTTAAGGCGGGCAGTGAATGGAACAGTGCCTGGAGGAGTGCCAATGACGGAGGGAGGAAGTCTGATGGGTAAAAATTAAGGCGAGTGATAGTGAAGTGGGAATTAAAGTGAAATGGTGATGATAAAGGAGATATGAGAGGGAAGAAAGAAGAAGAAGAAGAAGAAGAAGAAGAAGAAGAAGAAGAAGAAGAAGAAGAAGAAGAAGAAGAAGAAGAAGAAGAAGAAGAAGAAGAAGAAGAAGAAGAAGAAGAAGAAGAAGAAGAAGAAGAAAGAAAGAAAGAAAGAAAGAAAGAAAGAAAATAATATCTTCTAAAAGGAAAAATGAGAAACAAATAATAAAAACATGGATAAAAAATGGTGTAAAAATCTTACCAGAAATAAAGACGAGGAAATAAGGTAAGAGGCAATAAAGGTGACGTAACGAAATGGTACATAAAATACTAGAGATAAATATGTAAGAAAGAAGATAAATTAGACATAATAAAATTAGATAAGACATTATTGTGTTTCTTATCAAGGCGTCATAATGTGTGTGTGTGTGTGTGTGTGTGTGTGTGTGTGTGTGTGTGTGTGTGTGAGATTACGGACCCAAGAATCAACGTTATTGCTAACTTTGAACCTCTGAACCGAGTCTTTAACATGTAAACGAATTCGAGCAAGCTGGTTCACCACCATTGCCACCGTCATTACCACTGCCACCACCACTACCACCACCATCACCACCACCACTACTACCACCACCAGCTGACAACCAAGAACCAGACACATCAAAAAAAACTAAGTTATTGTTGTCACCGCTAATCATATCTACTGTAGTTATGTTGGGGACGTATCTAACTGACTTAGTTGTGGTAGAGATAAGGTAATAAAAATAACGCAGTGTACCCGACCTCGAGGAGAGGCTTGACAAATGGAACTAATGATTAGGGTTGAGATCAGTCTCCATTAATCACAAACGACGAAACTTGGAAACAAAAAACAGCTAGACGTTACTACCGCCAGCTGGTGTGTGTGTGTGTGTGTGTGTGTGTGTGTGTGTGTGTTACATGAGTGCAGTAGAGGAAAAGTTATCCACCTGTCAAGAGGGATGAAGCTATGTAAGGAAGGAGGTAGGTAGACAGGTAAGGAGGTAGAGAGGGAGGGAAGGATGTAAAAAGGTATATAGAGGGAGAAAGGGAGGTAAGTGCGGAGGGAGGAAGGAAGGGAGGTGAGGAGGGAGAGATGGAAGGAGGGAGGGAGGGAGAGAGGGAGGGGGGGGGACACCTGCAAAGTTTGTACATAAAGGGTCTCTGTAAACACAAACATCCAGGGACTTAGTAAACACAAACAACCAGGAACTCAGTAAACACAAACAACCAGGAACTCAGTAAACATAAACAACCAGGAACTCAGTAAACATAAACAACCAGGAACTCAGTAAACATAAACAACCAGGAACTCAGTAAACATAAACAACCAGGAACTCAGTAAACATAAACAACCAGGAACTCAGTAAACACAAAACAACTGTGAACTCAGTAAACATAAACAAATTGCAACCTAGTAAACACAAACAACCAGGCACTCAGTAAACATAAACAACCAGGAACTCAGTAAACACAAAACAACTAGAACTCAGTAAATACAAACAACCAGGAACTCAGTGAACATAAACAACCAGGAACTCAGTAAACATAAACAACCAGGAACTCAGTAAACATAAACAACCAGGAACTCAGTAAACACAAACAACCAGGAACTCAGTAAACACAAACAACCAGGAACTCAGTAAACACAAACAACCAGGAACTCAGTAAACACAAACAACCAGGAACTCAGTAAACATAAACAACCAGGAACTCAGTAAACACAAACAACCAGGAACTCAGTAAACATATACAACCAGGAACTCAGTAAACACAAACAACCAGGAACTCAGTAAACACAAACAACCAGGAACTCAGTAAACACAAACAACCAGGAACTCAGTAAACATAAACCAGGAACTCAGTAAACACAAACAACCAGGAACACCTTACAAGTCACTAAGTCATGATGAATCAAGCGCGGTACTTACCCACCGGAGAGTTTATCTCCCTCGGTTACTGTACAGAGAAACACAAAAGCTCACTAACTCTTGTTTTAATGCACCGAAACATGAAAGTCAATTTCTGTGCCTTTATAGTTAATAATAATAATAATAATAATAATAATAATAATAATAATAAAAGTGAGGGGAGGGAGACTCGGACGTTTGCTAGTCATGACAGATCAAATAAGCAACTTTGTAGACACATCTGGCCACTGTCATGACCATTGTGTGCAGCTGTCTGAAACGTTGAGTATAGCTATTATAACTGATGTGTGCACCTGTCATGAACTCAGTCACGTACCTATATAATCACCAGTCACACACCTGTATAATCACCTGTCACACACCTGTATAATCACCTGTCACACACCTGTATAATCACCTGTCACACACCTGTATAATCACCTGTCACACACCTGTATAATCACCTGTCACACACATGTATAATCACCTGTCACACACCTGTATAATCACCTGTCACACACCTGTATAATCACCTGTCACACACCTGTATAATCCCCAGTCACACACCTGTATAATCACCTATCACACACTTGTATAATCACCTGCCACACACCTGTATAAACACCTGTCACAAACCTGCCACACACTTCTATAATCACCTGTCACACACCTGTATAATCACATGTCACACACCTATATAATCACCTGTCACACACCTGTATAATCACCAGTCACACACCTGTATAATCACCTGTCACACACCTGTATAATCACCTGTCACACACCTGTATAATCACCTGTCACACACCTGTACAATCACCTGTCACACACATGTATAATCACCTGTCACACACCTGTATAATCACTTGTCACACACCTGTATAATCACCTGTCACACACCTGTATAATCCCCAGTCACACACCTGTATAATCACCTATCACACACTTGTATAATCACCTGCCACACACCTGTATAAACACCTGTCACAAACCTGCCACACACTTCTATAATCACCTGTCACACACCTGTATAATCACATGTCACACACCTGTATAATCACCTGTCACACACCTGTATAACCACCTATCACACACCTGTATAATCACCTGTCACACACCTGCATAAGCACCTGTCACACACTTGTATAATCACCAGTCACACACCTGTATAAGTACCACCTGCCACACACCTGCCACACACCTGTCACACCCCTTCCACGCACCTGTATGAGCACTAATAACATGAAACAAAATACAAGAATGTAATAATCAATACTATGGCGTTTCTATGTAAAATATTTTCAAGGTCTGACAATCACTGTGTAAAGGATTAATACCTGGAGAGAGTGAAGGTGTGAATTGGGCTTGTGTGTGTGTGTGTGTGTGTGTGTGTGTGTGTGTTTAATAACTCACGAACTAATAACCCCAGTTAATAACTCGCCAATTAATAACACGCTAAGTAATAACAACACGCCAGTATAGGTGAGTCATGTTGTTGACACTCGTGTTAGGTTCCAAAGTCCAGGGGAAAATATCCGGAGAGTGAAGTCGCAGTATAGGTGAAGGACCCACGTACTGCCTCGTCACGAAAAAACCATGTCATTAACTTTATTTTTACGGCTCTCAATTGCTTCTTACACAAGAAAAGACGCTTATGTAACCTAATGCAAGTAAATCCAACCTAATCAACCAAAACCAATCTAACCAAACATAATCTTAGACTTCGCTCCCTTCCTTTAAATCATCTCTTAAAAAATATCTATTGTCTAACTTAGACAATACATAACTCAGTGCAAGAAATATTAATACTTAGACAGTCTAAGTATTAATATTTCTTGCAATGAGATGTTCTTATTACCACCATGCTATTATACAATTCCAGATGTTACTAAATGTTACATAATACATCCTTGAGATAAATGTATTGTACAGTATATATCAGGTGCCTACAGTAGAGCTCAGGTTCTCAACTGGCTCAGCCATGTTAATATTGTTATTATTATCCATTCTGTATCTGTGTTTTTCTGGCTAAATAGACTGTTTCAATTCAATTCAATTCAAGGTTAGGTCAGGCTTGGTTGGTTCGTGTTGTCTGTTGTCAAAAGTGATTCCTACCATCTTTACTCTAACTAACATATAACAATTAAATATTCACCAAAATATTCAGAAAATATTGGGAGTTTATTTTGATACATAGATACAGTTACATACTTGGGTATAAAAGGCGATCTTTTCTTCTTCGCCCGGGTCAACGAGATGAACTTCCTACAAGAAGGGAGGTACTGGGCCGGAGGAGGAACATTAGACCACAGCGGAGACGCGGCCGCCGCCACAAAAACAAGCCCCTGAAGGTCAAAGTGTGCTGAATAATGAAGACTCCTCAATGGTGTCTCAAGTCATCACTTATGTCATCCTCCATGTGTTAAAATAGTGCTTAGAACCTCCTCTACTGTATCCCCTTGATAAAATAAGTTTGTTTACTCTGGCTGTCATAATCAGTGACGTACAGGTATACAAACAATGTATATAGACAATGTAGGTATACACACAATGTACACAGACAGTTCAGGTGTACAAGCAATGTACACAGATAGTTCAGGTATACACACAATGCACACAGATAGTTCAGGTATACACACAATTGTACACAGATAGTTCAGGTATACACACAATTGTACACAGACAGTTCAAATATACACACAATTGTACACAGACAGTTCAGGTATACACACAATTGTACACAGACAGGTCAGGTATACACACAATTGTACACAGACAGTTCAGGTATACACACAATGCACACAGATAGTTCAGGTATACACACAATTGTACACAGACAGTTCAGGTATACACACAATTGTACACAGACAGTTCAGGTATACACACAATTGTACACAGACAGGTCAGGTATACACACAATTGTACACAGACAGTTCAGGTATACACACAATTGTACACAGACAGTTCAGGTATACACACAAAGGTAAAAAGTAAGTAAATTAGACCAGGAATATCCATCAAAGTCACCCCATACTAATATTATTTCCAGTCGGGCTCTCTCTCTCTCTCTAAAATAAGCGCATAGATGAATACAAGTGATCGTGGGCACTTCGTGCCCGGTGGCAAGTCCGGTGGTACAGTTTACCGAGGTTCTTATGATCACGGTCGTGGTTGTTATAATCATGGTCGTGGTTGTTATAATCATGGTCGTGGTTGTTATAATCATGGTCGTGGTTGTTATAATCATGGTCGTGGTTGTTATAATCATGGTCGTGGTTGATATAATCATGGTCGTGGTTGTTACATAGTATGGTCGTATGGTTATTTATAATCATGGTCGTGGTTGTTATAATCATGGTCGTGAGTTTGTTATAATCATGATCGTGGTTGTTATAATCATGATCGTGGTTGCTATAATCATGGTCGTGGTTATTTATAATCATGGTCCGTGGTTGTTATAATCATGGTCGTAGTTTGTTATAATCATGGTCGTGGTTGTTATAATCATGGTCGTGTTGTTATAATCCTTGATCGTCGTTGCTATAATAATGGTCGTGGTTGTTATAATCACTTGGTCTCGTGGTTGTTATAATCATGGTCGTAGTTGTTATAATCATGGTCGTGGTTGTTGCCAATCATGAAGTCGTGGTTGTATAATCATGATCGTGGTTACTATAATCATGGTCGTGGTTATTATAATGATGGTCGTGGTTGTTATAATCATGGTCGTATTTGTTATAATCATGGTCGTGGATATTATAATCAAGGTCGTGGTTGTTATAATCATGGTCGTGGTTGTTATAATCATGGCCGTGTTTGTTAAAATCATTGTTCCTGGTTGTTATAATCATGGTCCTGGTTTTTATAATCATGGTCCTGGTTATTATAATCATGGTCGTTGTCGTTATATACATGGTCGTGGTTATTATAACCAACCTAACCTAACCTAACCTAACACAGGTAGAATAAACCCCACACCTTATCTTTAATCTCAATAAACCCAGATTAACCTCACCTAATCAACAGGATTAGAGACCATTAGGATTGTACCACCAATACCAACACATTTCACACTGGATTAATAACAAAACATTTAATCACCTTTCCAATAGCTAATGTCTTACGGATATCTTATCAAGTTGTGAGTCTTACATGTCTATATAATTATGTTTTATTCTTACAAATATTCATAGTTCGTTGTGTATTGTATTGTATGGTATGGTATTGTATGGTATTGTATGGTATTGTATTGTATGGTATTGTATGGTAGTGTATCCGGCCGAATGAGGGTACGGCAAGTCCGTAGACTTGCATGGTTAATTAGAGTGCATTTTCCATCGTAAATAAAATGGTTAATTAATGGCTTCCTAAAGAAACCATCGACATGGGATCAGGTTTGTTCCACTCTACGAATTTTTTGCGACGTTTCCACCAAGTTTGATGAAAAACGATTGTGCCGTTTCGACTACACAGACAGACAAACAGACAGATAGCACTATAGTATATTAGATAACAATAAATTCATAAATAGAGAAAGAAGATAAAGCTGTAATGAGATAAAGAAAATACGTAACGAAAGGGGGTAAAATATAAGAGATCTGGGTCGACCTCTGGTTTTGTGGAGGAGCTTGTGGTGAGTGTGTGTGTGAGCGTTTCTTGCGTGTGCGTGTGCTTTTATATACGTATATGTATATCTATGTATAAGTCTCTTTATGCATTTTACTTGTGTGTGTAATGAAAGACAAAAGTCGTGTCGTGAAATTTGGTGAAAACATGTGCCGAAGGACTAAACTTTTGGTGCGCTCTGCCTTGTGGTAGGGCTCTCATAATGTTTCACGAGTTATATTTAATCTTCGGACAAAACCGCGACACGACTTTTGTCTTTGATTGTACATGTAAGTGTATATTAAAGGGCATGCATTTATGTTCGTGTATTTCTATGTGTACAGGTGAATACATATCATACATATAATAAATGTGTTACACTTAATAAACTAACACATATAATTTATAATAATTTTATGCAGTGACACATACACCACATATCATCATAGTGTTTTTTACATGTCGTGTGTTAGCAGGTATGTGCGTATGTCTGTGTGTGTGTACGTGTTACTGTAAGGACGTGTGTGCACTGGCTGAGGTAAGTACGACCACGCACTGCCGTGTACAGCGTCCGTGACAAGAGCTTTACTGTCATCTGAAGAGGTGTGTTAAGATCAGAAGTGTTCACCACAACACCCCTCTCACCACGCCCATCTCTCTCTCTCTCTCTCTCTCTCTCTCTCTCTCTCTCTCTCTCTCTCTCTCCTGTCATGGTCTGGTCAACACTTAACGCTAGCTTACATCAGCGAGGGGGAAGTCCCGGTACGACTCCAGGACCCACAAAAACTGGTACCCGAAGGAGGAGGAAGAGGCGGAGGTGGAGAAGGAGGAGGTGGAGGAGGAGGAGGAGGAGGTGGAGGAGGGGGTGGAGGAGGAGGAGATGGAGAAGAAGGGGAGGAGGTGGAGAAGGAGGAGGAGGAGAAGGTGGGGTAAGGAAAGGGGAGGAAGAAGAAGAAGTGGGGTGGGTTGGAGTAGGGAAGGTGGAGGGTAGGAGAAAGAAGGGTAGGTGGTAGGTGAGTAATGAGAAGAGGAGGTGAGGTAAGGGAGGGAGAGGTGAAGAAAGAGAGGAGGATGAAGAGGTGGGGTAGAGGAGGAGGAAGGGAGGGTGAGTAATGGGAGGAGGAGGAAGAATGTGTTCATCTTATTGTGACTTTAGTATTTTCATCTGGATTACACTTACCTGGGGAAGCCCCGTTGGTATTGTCAAAGTGTTATTCTGCATTGTAATCTCTGCCAACTGATATACATGTTCCTTCCTCACCTCTAGTATCCTGTCTGTCGCCCCCCCCCCCCACACACAGAAAGACACCTTCCCCGACACACTACTCCCCCCTCTCTCCTGCTCACTAGTGAATGATTGCGATTTCACATTTCAGAGTTCGGGTTCACACTTCAGGGAGAGAGAGATGATTGACAACGCTATGTGGTAAACGCAGGACTGGGGCCAACTGTACTTTCATGATACTGTTAGCTGTATAGTGCATTAAACAATAATCTGAAGCAAACAGTTTGCATGCAATACATTGAAATAAATGCCTGACAATCACTACACTACCTCCTTATGAAAAAATATATATATATATATATATATATATATATATATATATATATATATATATATATATATATATATATATATATATATATATATATATATATATATATATATATATATATATATATATATATATATATATATATATATATTTTTTTTTTCCATAAAAACTAACTCACTGAAAATTTTGAAATAACGCTAAACGTCCACCATTGATTAAAGAGTTTTTAATATAGAATGTCCAGGGGCCATAGGTCTTTACTCCTGAAAATTAAAACGTTGCTGAGATAAACTTGTTCACTTGTGACTGCTGTCCTCCCAGCCTCTAGATCCACTATTAGTTTAAAGACACACAAACAAGTATCCTCATTAGAAGAGGATATATGCTCCCGCTTGCCTTAGTGTGTAGAGGGAAACTTAGGTACAGAGAGGCCCGGTTGGAGGGAAACTTAAGTGGAGGGAGGCCCGGTTGGAGGGAAGTAGTGGAGGGGTGTCGATGAGACCCTCCACACTAAACCTTGACATTCTAGCGACTGTCGCCTCCGGTTACCTTGAAAGGCCAAAGTTGAGGTGTGGACAAGATGACGCACCTGATGTGGTGCAGGTGTTGTGGTGGAGGGTACCTTTAGGTGGAGGGTAACTGAGGAAGATGGTAACAGAGATGGAGGGTAACTGAGGAAGATGGTAACAGAGATGGAGGGTAACTGAGGAAGATGGTAACAGAGATGGAGGGTAACTGAGGAAGATGGTCACAGAGATGGAGGGTAACTGAGGACGATGGTAACAGAGATGGAGGGTAACGATGGTAACAGAGATGGAGGGTAACTGAGGAAGATGGTAACAAGATGGTAACTGGAGGTAACGAGATGGAGGGTAATTTTAGGTGGAGGGTAACTGAGGTGAAGGTAACAGATGAGTGGCACTGAGGAAGATGGAAGAGAGATGGAGGGTAACTGAGGAAGATGGTAACAGAGATGGAGGGCCTTGAGGAAGATGGTAACAGAGGAGGAGGTAACTGAGGAAGATGGTAACAGAGATGGAGGGTAACTGAGGAAGATGGTAACAGAGATGGAGGTAACTGAGGAAGATGGTAACAGAGATGGAGGGTGCCTTTAGGTGGAGGGTAACTGAGGGAAGATGGTAACAGAGATGGAGGGTAACTGAGGAAGTTGGTAACAGAGATGGAGGGTAACTGAGGAAGATGGTAAACAGATGGAGGGATCTGAGGAAGATGGTAACAGAGATGGAGGGTAACTGAGGAAGATGGTAACAGAGATGGAGGGTAACTGAGGAAGATGTAACAGAGATGGAGGGTAACAGAGGAAGATGGTAACAGAGATGGAGGGTAATTGAGAAGATGGGAGATGAGGGTAACTGAGGAAGATGGTAACAGAGATGGAGGTAACAGGGAAGATGGTACAGAGATGGAGGGTAACTGAGAAGATGGTAACAGAGATGAGGGTGCTCTTTAGGTGGAGGGTAACTGAGGAAGATGGGAACAGAGATGGAGGGTAACTGAGGAAGTTGGTAACAGAGATGGAGGGTAACTGAGGACGATGGTAATAGAGATGGAGGGTGCCTTTTAGGGTGGAGGGTAACTGAGGAAGATGGTAACAGAGATGGAGGGTAATTGAAGATGTAACAGAGGTGGAGGGCTTATAAAGAGTGGTAACAGAGATGGAGGGTAACTGAGGAAGATGGTAACAGAGATGGAGGGTAACTGAGGAAGATGGTAACAGAGATGGAGGGTAACTGAGGAAGATGGTAACAGAGATGGAGGGTGCCTTTAGGTGGAGGGTAACTGAGGAAGATGGTAACAGAGATGGAGGGTAACTGAGGAAGTTGGTAACAGAGATGGAGGGTGCCTTTAGGTGGAGGGTAACTGAGGTGGAAGGTACCATCAGTGGAGGGTATCCGCCTGACCTTAGCGGGTAGCAGTTGTAAGTAGGGCGTAGTAGGCTTGCACAGGATGTAAGGGGGTGGCCAATAAACTAGCCCCCTCAGGGGTAATCTAAAAATCTAAGCATGGGCAGGACGTAGTAGTCATGGGCAGGACGCGGCAGGCATGGGCAGAGCGCGGTAGTTGTGGGCAGGGATGGGAGGCAGGAGTCAAGGGAGTACTGAACTACAATTGTTATACGGAAAATCGTTAAAGTGTTTACAATCCCAGTTCACATAATAGTTACCTTATCTATGTGACTCTAACTTAATAACATCCAAACAGAAACCTCATATTTTTCCTTTTTACAATACGAATATAAATAAAACCTATTATACAGATTCAAAATAGACAAAATTCTCAATTTACAGATTAACTTTGATTATAAATTAAATGTGGAAATACAAGGTATGGGAAATACGATTAAATTTTAAAATAAACGAATATACGTAATAGTAGAATGAAAGAAAGAAATAACATAGTGAATAAGGTATATGCATTCCTGTGGCTGGCTGTGGTGTGGTATAAAGGTGAACAGGACCTGACAGCGTGGTGAAACAACTCATGTGGCAACACTTATGACATCTTGTTAACTGCCTGTTTTTACACCAAAATATATAATAATTCTGGGAAATATGATGATTTTGTTGATCATCCCTGTATTATTTATCATTATTTGTATAATTTTAATGTCATGCGCATTATACCTGCATTGTCTCTGTCTGTTGAATTGAAGATAACCTGTATGACGATTTCATTATGAAGCTCTCTCTCTCTCTATCTATCGACCAACCAAAGTCAATAAAGATTAAATACGGAAAAGTCATAGAGCTTCAGAATGCTGGAGGGAAGCTGCGTGTGTCTCGCCCTACGATCATTTCCCTCTTCTGTTGCATCATCCAGTTTCTCAACACGGTAGACTGGGTATTAGGGGGGAAGGGGAAATTCCCTACCAGTACCGAAGGAGGAGATGACCACAGGCGAGTCAACACCTTAAATGTCACTAACCCAGGGGCGCACCGCGGGAATTTTCCTCCTCTTTTAAAGGTGTTGTTCATTTGCATAAAATTCGTGTTATTTACTTACCGAACCAAACTCAATCTAATCTAACCTAAACTGGGCCAACCTGACCTGACCTAACTTAACCTAACCTAATTTATCCAAACTCATCACTTGTTATCCAAATCAAGGGATGGAGGCAGGGAAGCTGAAGGGGATCTAAGAAGAGGAACGAGGAGGAGGAGGAGACTAAGTAGGAGAGAAGAAAGCAGAAGAAGGGAGGGAGGGAGAGAAGGCAGGAAAGGTGAGAGAGAGGAGAGGAGAGAGAGGGAGATAGAAGGAGGGAGGGAGGTAGAAAGAGCAATAGGATAGAGTAGGGAGGGAGGTACAGAAAGCAGAATTGAGGGAAATAAGGGAGAGACGTAGAGGAGGGGGCTAGAGAGAGAGAGCAGAAGGGAGGGAGGGAAGTTCAGGAGGGAGGTAGGGAAGTAGAGGAAGGAGGGCGGGAGGGGGGAGGGAGGGAGGGAAGGAGGGAGTTAGGAGTGAACGACCTGTGGAGTTATTGACATTAAACCTTTAGACAGATTAACAATATTCACCCTCGTGTCTCCTCATAAAGCATTACAATCTTCCTTATAACTTACTCATAAAGCTTAATATAGTCCATTACAGTCTTACGCTTACTCATAACACTTAATTTACTACAATATAATGTTACTCTTACTCATAAAGCTTAAAATAGGAAAATCATACTCATACTCATAAACCTTAGTATAATGCATTAGAATTTCTGATTGATTGATTGATTATAGTGAATCATATTAATGACCGTATTATTGAGGATTGTATTATTGTGAGTCGTGTTAGTCGTGTTATAGTGAGTCATATTATAGGGGGTCGTATGCACTGTGAGGGTCGTATTTTACACCTAAACAATGGGATTTTTCATTAATTCTTCATTTTTCAATCACTCTTCATTATCTTCGTCTCTTTATCTCTTTAACTTATAGTCTAACCTCGTAATGTTTCACACACTAACTTTAGCACCAAATTTGTAACAGATTCTGAATTATAACTTTATCAATTCCTTTCTCTCTTCCCTCTAATTTTACTCTCTATCTCTTTCCTCTATGTTATTCTACCTTTACCTCCCTTCTCATTTACTCGTTTACTGTTGCGTGAGAGTTTGACCAGCTTGTATAATCTTCTTTGGTGTTGGTCAATACTCTACCAGCACAGATTGTGTACATTAGCGCGGTGGTGTTCCCGGGGTGTTCTGGCTGTGCTCTTTACATTTTGAACACTTGAACACTAGTCTCTCAAACGTCCAGAGTTTTGTGAACAGAGACTCACTCCGGACGGCTCTTGAACGATCATTGACCCATAGAGTGTGTTACAGCAGCAGAGTCCCCCACCCACCACTGTCAGATCACAGTTTTAGAGTCATACGCACACTGTCACAGTATTATCAGAAAAATGTGTCATCTATCATATACAAGTCTTAACCTGACACACTCGGGCTCTTATACATAAATTGGCTCGTACAGTATGTCAGTGGGCTTCTTCCTCCTCTTCTCACCTCTTCCATCCTCTCCTCTTCGTCCTCCCTCTTCCTCCACTTCCTTCTCCTCCCTTTTCCTCCTCCTCTCTTCCTTTTTCTCTTCTGTATTACTCCTTCATCCTCCTCCCTCGTCCACCTCCTTCTCCTCCTCCCTCTTCCTTCCTCTTCTACCCTCTCCTCCTCCCTCCTCTTCTACCCTCTCCTCTTCCCTCCTCTTCTACCCTCTCCTCCTCCCCCCTCTTCTACCCTCTCCTCTTCCCTCCCCTTCTTTTACAGCTAAAAAGCCCACAACACATTATGGATCACGTGAAGGTTAGACACTCCAGTTTAATTCACCTGATGATTAAACAGGTGACCTCACCTAACCGAACCTAACTTAATGTCAGTTAATATTAGCTAGGCTAACCTAATAAAATCTAAGTTAACCTAAGCTAACTTAACCTTACCCAATCTAACAGAAGGTTACCTAACCTAACTAAACCTAACATAACTTAACCTCACCTAACCAAAATTTGCATAACACTATCAGACTTAACATAACAATCTAACCTAACTTAGCCTAACCAAACTTTGTGTGAGAGTATTGCCAGCACTCAGGTCACGTCTAAGGCATTATAGCTTCATGGTCCAAAACTACATCATGAAGTCAAAAGTTGTTCCATGAGGCGATACAAAACATACCTGAGCGAACTTTCTACTGTGGGGTGGTGTTGTCAATAGGAGGAGGGGGAGGAATAGTGAACAGGATGAAAAGGAGAAGGAGGATAAGGAGAGGGAGGAGAAGAAGCAGGAAGAAAAAGTTGGAGGAAGAGGAGTGAAGAAGAAGGAGGAGGAGGAGTAACACCATGCATGAACAGCGCTTAAAGTGGCAGCTTCCAGTAGACTCCTGACAAACACAGGTTAACATATTTGGGGTGATGGATAATGGAACTATGCCGCTGTGTGTGTGTGTGTGTGGCTATCCACACACCAGGACGGCTGAAGAATGCCAAACAATATCCACAATGAAGTGTAAACCAACTCAGTTTACACAGAACAATGGCGGTAAAACACACATCAACGCTTATTATTATTATCCCCAATGTATTCTTGACTTAAACTACAACATCTAACTCAAAAAATAAAATCTAAAAACAAAAACAAAAAACACACATAACAGTAAAAACTTGTTTAAAAATCCTGTTTGCTTTGGCACTGTTCAGTGTGTGTGTGTGTATGTATGACTCTTATAAAATCAGACATAATCCCACATATTTTTTTTGCTAACCGCAGCAGGCAAGCAAGCATGTAAACAGGCTTCTGAAGTCCTTGATTCTTTAGGGATAATAAAAAAAAAAAAATCCCACACACCCCTTAAGATAACACAACACATTCTTGCTTACTAATTTGTGTGAACTTAATGATGGCTGCAATAAACTGTGATCCTAGACATCCTTGGGTTAAATTGGGTTGGGTTGAGCTACGTTAAGTTGGGTTAAATTGGGTTTAGGTTAGGTTAGGTTAGGTTAGGTTACGCGCACACTTAACTACACCTCCCTCACTCATTCACTTACTCGCTCAAACACCCAAGTTGCACCTCATTCTCTCACTCGTTTAAAACTATACTCCACTCACTCATTCACTCAAGCTGCACCTCAGCCTCAAGGAGTAACTTCAACTCTTTGTCTCTTGAGCTCCAGCATCACCATCGTCTCTCTCGCATGAATCAACTTGAGAAAGATAGAATTAATTCTTTATGTGTCCATCACAACCATATACTGAGTTGCGTGTCGTGTGAACTTTACCATTAAGGGTTTATCAATATCGGGGTTTAAGGCTGTTAATCTTGAATAAATATCAGGTTAAAGAATATCGAGGTTAAGGATGTTTATCTAGTATGAGTATCGGGTCTAACAATACTTGTTTAAGTGTGTTAATGTTCGAAATAAGACAAACAGAGTATAAGGTTTTATATCTAGAAGTGTATGTAATAAGAGTGAGGAGGTCTTATTGCAACTATATCTTGCGCTAATCGGGACGCACCTCGATTATTCTGTTCAGTTCTGGTGCCCTTATTATAGAATGGATATCAATTCACTGGAGTCGGTGCAGCGAAGAATGACGAAAATGATTCCTGGACTTAGAAACCTTCCATATCAAGATAGACTAAAGAAACTAAACTTGCATTCCCTAGAAAGACGAAGAGTGCGGGGAGATATGATAGAAGTATTTAAGTGGGTGAAAGGAATCAATAAAGGAGATATAGATAAAGTTCTTATAATATCCGAGCAGGATAGGACTCGAGGCAACGGATTTAAGCTGGATAAGTTTAGGTTTAGGAGGGAGTTAGGAAGGAACTGGTTCACAAATAGGGTGGTAGACGAGTGGAACAAGCTTAGCAACTGAAGATGTCTTGAATAAAGACGAAAGCTAAGGTTCTCCATTGTTTCCCTTTTCCCTGTGTGATTTTATCAAGATGTGTATGTTTATGTATAATGAATATCAGGTATCGGTGCAGAGACTGGTGTAATATTTCTGTTAAGTTTAATGACAAAACCCGACCTGTGACCTTGAAGACGAGGTTACACCTGCCAGGACCAACACAGCCTCACAACCTGTTACCACACCCAGCAGGTTTGCTCCACCCACTTCTTGACCCCCCACCCATCCCCCTCATTACACCCATCACCGAGGAGGCGAGATATTGAGGACCACACCCACTCCTGGGGCGGGGTACATCCACCACGATGGCGAGGTACACCAAGCAAGAGGGCGGGGTACACCCACCACAAGGGCGGGGCGAGGATGGGTGTGGTTCAAGGAGTAGCTAGCCTAGTTTTTCACAAATTGCTGAAGGTTGTCTTGGTGACTAAACTAAGAATACACACACACACACACACCGCCCAATGTCTCCGCTACCATGTGCGGTCCTTCATATCAACACCCGAGGACGAGTTACTGCACTAGGTGAACACCACACAACCCGATGTCTCCATGACCACGTGAGGTCCTTCATATCAACACCCGAGGACGAGTTACTGCACCACGTGAACATCACACCACCCGGTATCTCCATGACCACGTGAGGTCCTTCATATCAACACCCGAGGACGAGTTACTGCACCACGTGAACATCACACCACCCGGTATCTCCATGACTACGTAAGGTCCTTCATATCAACACCTATGGACGAGTTACTGAACCATGTGGCATATGTGACCTCACACAGCATGGCAAGAGACCAGACCCGGGCCATCAACTGCAAACTATAATAACTTGTATGTTCAATTCATGTTCCTTCTCCTTTTAGTAATGAAAGCTTTTGTTAACCGACCCACCTACCCATTTCTTTGATGTAATAAGTCATTTTTGTCTCATGTATAGTTTCAGCCTTCGGGCCGCAGAACTTTTTCAATAAACCGTTAATTATTATTATTATTATTATTATTATTCACACACACACACACACATGAAACAGCGAATCTTCAGAACCAGGCCTAATCACAGTGACGTACCCGACCACCGGACCCCCTGAGAGAGACACTGAGGTAAACAAGTTATTATTAAGGTCTTTCCTTGATCTAAAAACACTGATTCTTTGAACTGCTCCAGAATCAATGACAATGTTAGCGATTTTATTAAGACCTGTCAATATAATTGTAGTATGTGTGTGTGTGTGTGTGTTTCATCGCTGGCCGACAACATTCATGTGTGTTTTAAGGATTTTAAGTAATAATCAAGCCTGGAGTAACAAACACTCATTAATGGGAAAATTATTGTTGTGTTTGGTAACAATTTTGTTTCTAGATTATATTTAGTGTCAGTATGATTGTTATTGATTAACTATCACAAGTCAGGTCTTGAAGAGCCAGTACACAAGTCAAGTCCTTGAAGAAACAGTACACAAGTCAGATCTTAAAGAGCCAGTACACAAGTCAGCTCCTTGAGGAACCAGTACACAAGTCAGGTCCTTGAAGACCCAGTACACAAGTCAAGTCCTTGAAGAAACAGTACACAAGTCAGATCTTGAAGAGCCAGTACACAAGTCAGCTCCTTGAGGAACCAGTACACAAATCAGGTCCTTGAAGAACCAGTACACAAGTCAGGTCCTTGAAGAGCCAGTACACAAGATAGATCCTTGAAGAGCCAGCACAAGAGTCAAATCCTTGAAGAACCAGTACAAAAGTCAGGTCCTTGAAGGGTCAGTACACAAGTCAGGTCCTTGAAGAGCCAGCACACAAGTCAGGTCCTTGAAGAACCAGTACACAAGTCAGGTCCTTGAAGAGCCAGTACACAAGTCAGTTCCTTGAAGAACCAGTACACAAGTCAGGTCCTTGAAGAGCCAGTACACAAGTCAGTTCCTTGAAGAGCCAGCACACAAGTCAGATCCTTGAAGAACCAGTACACAAGTCAGGTCCTTGAAGAGCCAGTACACAAGTCAGTTCCTTGAAGAACCAGTACACAAGTCAGTTCCTTGAAGAACCAGAGTCAGAACCAGTACACAAGTCAGTTCCTTGAAGAACCAGTACACAACACAAGCACACAAGTCAGATCCTTGAAGAACCAGTACACAAGTCAGGTCCTTGAAGAGCCAGTACACAAGTCAGTTCCTTGAAGAACCAGTACACAAGTCAGTTCCTTGAAGAACCAGTACACAAGTCAGTTCCTTGAAGAACCAGTACACAAGTCAGTTCCTTGAAGAGCCAGCACACAAGTCAGATCCTTGAAGAACCAGTACACAAGTCAGGTCCTTGAAGAGCCAGTACACAAGTCAGTTCCTTGAAGAACCAGTACACAAGTCAGTTCCTTGAAGAACCAGTACACAAGTCAGTTCCTTGAAGAACCAGTACACAAGTCAGTTCCTTGAAGAGCCAGCACACAAGTCAGATCCTTGAAGAACCAGTACACAAGTCAGGTCCTTGAAGAGCCAGTACACAAGTCAGATCCTTGAAGAACCAGTACACAAGTCAGATCCTTGAAGAGCCAGTACACAAGTCAGATCCTTGAAGAGCCAGCACACAAGTCAGATCCTTCCTCCTGAAGAGCCAGCACACAAGTCAGATCCTTGAGCCAGTACCAGTCAAGATCCTTCAGAGTACACAAGTCAGATCCTTGAAGAGCCAGTACACAAGTCAGATCCTTGAAGAGCCAGTACACAAGTCAGTTCCTTGAAGAGCCAGCACACAAGTCAGATCCTTGAAGAGCCAGCACACAAGTCAGATCCTTGAAGAGCCAGTACACAAGTCAGATCCTTGAAGAGCCAGCACACAAGTCAGATCCTTGAATAAAGCTCCAGATCCGTGAAGACACTGGGGAAAATGCCAGACGTGAGCAGCTCCCCCCTCCTCCCCGACACACACACCAATACCCATTCTCAATACATTAAATTCTGTAAGTATCACATCAAGAATCTTAGAGGAAATCCCATGGTGTTGAAAGGTATATTTGTTTGGGTGGGTGGTCTCACGAACCTCTTGAATGAAAAGTCTTTTTTTGTTCAGCAAGATATACATTAACAGCAACTGATCAACGAACCCACGTAAGATCTAGCCTTGATAAGCAGGTGAAACAGGATATAAGGTACCTATACTTAACTCCCCTTTTGATTTCAAGTGTATGTGTCGCAAGTTAAGGATTTCTGACCTGTGAGAATAACAAGATGATTTGGAAACCCTTTGTCAACACACTACAGAAGGTGTTTTTTTTCCGGGGCAATACAAGTCCTGTTTGTTTTCCTTTGAGGGTGGACAGAAGCTACACCATAAAGTATAGCGACACTCAGCTCCCTCAACATGGCTTTGGTTGTGCTACCTTTCCAACCATTGATTAAACACAGTAATTTTACTGTATACCCTGTGGCGGATTTGTTGATACATGAGGAGGAGAGACAGTGTACGATACACCAGGAGAAGGTACTGTACTTGCTGTATCCCCCTGAAGAGCATTAAATCCAACAAGACAGACAGACAGACCTTCACTCATCACGATTGACGCGAGTGACTGTGAGGTGAAGCATCAGAAAGAAGGAATTTTATTTACATCATTATAATCCCTTTATTACCTTTGTATTTCTTCACATATACTTGTCTCTCTCAGTTTTAAATAGCATCTTAAACTTTCAAGTGTAAGCTTTGTCCACTTCCACGTTAGCAGCATCTCTTGGCTCCATGACTCTTGTACATGAGGATAAACATCTTAGCTTTGAGCCCTTCTTGACCGACACTCAACTCAGCTGCTTCTTGGTCTTAATGCTTGAGATACACTTTCAACTCGACAACACCGACACTTAACACCAAGGCTCTCCTCAGTTATTTCTTGAGCCTTATCCTTAAGATACTGCTTCAACTCAAGAAGACCAATACTCAACTCCAAGGCTCTCCTCAGCTATTTATTAAGCCTTATGCTTGAGGCACACCTTCAACACAAGAGGGACAGCAGCAGAACGGAGGAGGTAATGGTAATAAACTACAACTTCACACTACAAGACACACTCCCTGAGACTACCTAATAGGAGGGTTTCCTGAGTCACATAGTGGAGCGCGAGACAGGTAAGAAGCCTTAAGTTGTACACACCAAATGAATACAGGCAACGCTAGTCAAGGCAGAAACAGGCAACAATAGTCAGGGCAGCAACAGGCAACACTAGCCAAGGCAGCAGCAGGCAACACTAGTCAAGGCAGCAGCAGGCAACACTGGTCAAGGCAGCAGCAGGCAACACTGGTCAAGGCAGCAGCAGGCAACACTAATCAAGGCAGCAGCAGGCAACACTCAATCAAGGCAGCAGCAGGCAACACTGGTCAAGGCAGCAGCAGGCAACACTGGTCAAGGCAGCAGCAGGCAACACTAGTCAAGGCAGCAGCAGGCAAACGCTAGTCAAGGCAGAAACAGGCAACAATAGTCAGGGCAGCAACAGGCAACAATAGTCAGGGCAGCAACAGGGGCAACACTAGTCAAGGCAGCAGCAGGCAACACTAGTCAAGGCAGCAGCAGCAACACTGGTCAAGGCAGAGCAGCAGGCAACACTGGTCAAGTGCAGCAACAGGCAACACTAGTCAAGGCAGCAACAGGCAACACTAGTCAGGCAGTAACAGGCAACACTAGTCAAGTGCACCAGGCAACACTAGCCAGGCAGCAACAGGCAACAATAGTCAGGGCAGCAACAGGCAACACTAGTCAAGGCAGCAGCAGGCAACACTAGTCAAGGCAGCAACAGGCAACACTAGTCAAGGCAGCAACAGGCAACACTAGTCAGGGCAGCAACAGGCAACACTAGTCAGGGCAGCAACAGGCAACACTAGTCAGGGCAGCAACAGGGCAACACCTGGGTCAGGGGCAAACAGGCAACACTAGTTAAGGCAGCAACAGGCAAACACCTAGTCAGGGCAGCAACAGGCAACACCTTAGTCAAGGCAGCAACAGGCAACACTCATCAAGGCAGCAACAGGCGCTACTAGTCAGGGCAGCAACAGGCAACACTAGTCAGGGCAGCAACAGGCAACACTAGTCAGGCAGCAAATATATGCTTTTTGTGAGGAGCAAGTGATTAAAAAAATTCGTAACGAAATTAAATACATATATATATATATATATATATATATATATATATATAGTATATATATATATATATATATATATAAGTATATATATATAATGTATATATATATATATATATATATATATATATATATATATATATATATATATACGTATATATATATATATATGTTATATATATATATATATATATATATAGTTATATATAGTATATATATACATGTATATATATATATATTTCATGCAAATCCACAATGAAAACGTGATACCTGGAATACATGGAAGAGCGAAATGGTCGAGTACTCTTAAGCTGTTCTTATGTTCAAGACATCTTCAGAGGCAACAGTTGCCTCTGAAGATGTTCGAATAAAGACGAAAAGCCAAGGTACCCGTTGTTTCCATCTTCTTCCCGTGTGATTTTATCAAGATATATATATATATATATATATATATATATATATATATATATATATATATGTTATATATATATATATATATATATATATATATATATATATATAGTGGAGTATGTTGATGATTACAAGGAAAAAAGAAACACGAAGTTCCCAAGCGCTGTAATTCACATCTTCAGGGTGAGGCTAAGACTAAGGAGTAATACTCTTGACAAGGCTAATATATACAGTAGAGGAGAGTGAGGTCAAGTCCCGAGGGGACAGCAGGTGTTCACAATTTTCCGGTCAAAAGGCAGTGACCCTGAGTCTGTACTCACCCCTGAAGATGTGAATTACACGAAAGCGCTTGGGAACTTCGTGTTTTCTTTTTCCTTGTAGTCATCAGCATATATATATATATATATATATATATATATATATATATATATATATATATATATATATATATATATATATATTTATTTATGTGTTATAGTGTGTGTGAAGAAAAAATATAAATACTGATTATAATACATAAATTTAACATGGAAATTAAAGTAGGTGAAAGAAGAGGAATATGTTATGAATGGAAGTAGTAATATGTCCAGAAATGGTTGAATAGTGTCCAGAGTATTTTATATAGAGAATGAGAGACGGAAGAGAGAAAATAGAACTACGTCAAGAATGTTTAATTTCGCCCTATCCTTGTTCAATACGTTCATGACCGCTGTTAGGGTAGTGAGGAAGGTGACAGGGAGAGGGGAGCAACTGTGATTAATAAAGACAGGGAAGAGAAGACTATTAGGTAGGTAATTGTTTACAAGTGACACTCACTCTCCTGGTGGTTGGTTCAGTGTCGTGCGCTGCCATTGGAAGATACAGCCAGTCACTCAAAAAATATCTATACAAAATTGTGTTGAAGAAATATGACACAACGGACGAAAGATTTTGGCAACACTACCGAGACAAATATAGGAGTCGTAGTGTTCATTCTGTAATTCATCGATCACCCCAAATAGAAATAGTTTTTTAAGTGACTGTACATGATTTTAGATAGATTATGTAAGAAAAACAAAAGCTTAACAGTATATCTGAATAAAGGAAAGTGATAAAACATTAAGAGAAGAAAAAAACAGGGATAAATGAATGTTACCTTGAATGGAAAGATAAAATGGAAGAATGAATGGTGGTGAACTGAAGATACAACTGTGTTAAGAGAGACAAAGATGGCAACAATACCGCATAGGGAGTGAGATCGTGACTGGGTGTAGGAACAAAAATATAAGATAGAAAACATAGGAACAATGTGTGGCAGCGAACAGGGACCAGTGATAGGTTCCAAAGGATACATTGAGAAGAAAGAAAAGTTCTGTATATAAAAAGCGAATAATTAGACCAAAGAAGACTGAAGAGGGGAAGAATGAAGGGTGAAGGAGGTGGTGCTGGGTCGGGAGAACGTCCAGTGGTTTATGAGGGTGTTTACAACACACCTGATTCAGTACGGGCTTTAGGAATTGACCAAGAATGTATGTACTGTAGGTGTATATGTATATATAGAGAGAGTACATATACATACATACATACATGTATGTATGTATGTATGTATGTATTCGAATGTATGTATGTGAGTGTGTCTATGTAAGTGAGAGTGTGTCTATGTATGTGAGTTTCTTCATCATAATTACATGGGTGTTGTGTGCGTGTGTGTTAGGTGTACCACCTCCAGGCTGGGTAATAATTTAACAGGAGATACCATCGTGTCTTACCATCCCCCGGTTACTGGTACTTTATTGATTTACTGACTGACTTACACAAAAGTTACTGTACTGTGTGTATGGGTAATGTTCTCTCTCCCCCTCTTGTAATGAAAGCAATATACAAATGTAATGAATATCCTAATTTTTAATCTAGGTTCCAGAGGATAACTGTTAATATATTGTTAACAGAGGAACCAGTAACTATAAAGTAAACCTAACGTGTGGCTAATAGTCGTCCTGAGACCCCAGCGACAATCGACCCATCCCACCGCTCGTAGCTGTGACTCACAATACCTTATTATTACAAAGTCTCCGACATCACCGTTTTCGTCTCCGGCACCATTGGAATGTTGTGCCCTTGTCCTTGGTGTATGCTGGAGATGTGTGCTTACCTTGGCCGTGGCCATGAACACGAAGCAGGTTTCACGCGTCAACACTGGAAACTGGCATGTCGTAGTGTCCTTGAACTTGTGCAGCACCCGGGACCCAGCCTGGGACATGTTAATTGTGGCCCTCTGTGTACCTTCCTCTCCAGACGGTCGTGTTCACCTTAAGATGATGAGCGAGTTTTTGGGTCCGTTTACGTGATTGAGAAGTCATCCCTCTCCCTTTACCTTGATGATGTGTTAGATCGTTTCTCAATCGGGGGCTTTACCTCGACTATGCTACGCCACAGGGACGAAATGATTATCCAGATCATTATCAAACATACTGTCAGTAACGTGACTTCCGTATCATCTACAGTAGATGAGAGAATGACTGTGACGCGCGATCATGGAATCTGCGCGTTAATAGGAACTGCACGATCGACGACTCTTTACGGTCATGCAATCTGCGCGGTCGAGGAACCGTCAACATTAACATATTAACTATGACATAAACCAGGCGAACCCCACTTATCCCAAAATAAATTCCAAGTCTCTTGGGTTAGGTTAGGAGTGTTAGGTTTGGCTGGTGCGCCTACCAAGGGTTAATGGGTGTTGGGGGTCCAGGGTGACGTATATTGCATACATGGAGAACCGTGAAGGAAACGTAGAGAGCTGACACACAGCGGAGGAAGTGTGAACATTACTGGCAGGTGTGATGCATACAGGTGTTGAAGGTATCCGTGCTTGGGTACCTGTGTTGGGGTACTTATACTGGGGTACCTGTGTTGGGATACCTGTGCTTGGGTACCTGTATTGGGGTACTTGTACTGGGGTACCTGTGGGCTATGTGTATGTGTGTCGATGCAGTCATGCGTGCCTCTTGCTGCTGCTTCTCAAACGAAAAAAAAATATATATTTTTTTCACTTGCTTTAACCTTTGTCTACTATAACACACACACACACACACACACACACACACACACACACACACACACACACACACACACACACACTGTTGTAATAAATGTATAAAATATCCGCAGGTGATCGAGGTTAGGGATTAGTAAAACACCTATAACACACAGGTAAGAGAGTGTTGGTGTCTCCTTAGGGTCGTGTTTGTGTGTGTGTTGAGGCATCAGAGGGGAACACCCACACGAATACAGACGGGAAATGAAAGTCATGAAGCGTAGCGACAGATTCCTTCAGCATGACAAGAAAAAAGTCTTTCCATATTCAGGTATTAACAGCAGCTTTTCCTCGCCGTAACTAACTTATAAACACTGAACAGTATACCGCCACTGTCTTAATGATAGAGTGAAATACTGACCAAGTAATGGTCTCCTTACCTCGCCCATCGCCTCTGAGTCTATACCCAAGTTAGTATTTAATCACGTAATACCTCCAGCTAATTCATCAAACGCTTCTGATAAATAAACACTATTTGAATTTCGCCGAGACAGACATGTAAGCCAGAAGGGTGAGATAGATAGATAGATAGATAGATAGATAGATAGATAGATAGATAGATAGACAGACTGATAGATAGATTTCGCCGAGACAGACATGTAAGCCAGAAGGGTGAGATAGATAGATAGATAGATAGATAGATAGATAGATAGATAGATAGACAGACTGATAGATAGATAGTTTAAAATCTACGTATACGTGTATACAGTTCAGCACGCATAGTCAACGTAGGTAACCGGTATACTGTATTGTACTTAGGCAGTGCAGGTATACAACCAATGTACTTAGACAGTACAGGTATACAAGTAATGAACAAATACAGTACAGGTATACAAGTAATGAACATATTCAATTCATGTATACAAGTAATGAACATATACAGTACAGGTATACAAGTAATGAACATATACAGTACAGGTATACAAGTAATGAACATATACAGTACAGGTATACAAGTAATGAACATATACAGTACATGTATACAAGTAATGAACATATACAGTACAGGCATACAAGTAATGAACATATACAGTACAGGCATACAAGTAATGAACATATTCAGTACATGTATACAAGTAAGGAACATATACAGTACAGGTATACAAGTAATGAACATATACAGTACAGGTATACAAGTAATGAACATATACAGTACAGGTACACAGTCTACCTAGTATAAATTTAAAAGATGCGTTGTGGTGCTCTTATTAATGTGTGTATTTTGACATTAAAAACTTTAAATTCTTTTGCATTTGACGAGACTATACCTGGCGGAGGATAAATTATAAACAAATAACTATTAATGCATGTTTAACAACCCTCCCCATTCCTGTCACCTAAGAATTACTGACTATTGCTTTTCTCTTCCTTAAAGTCACTGGAACAGAGTAATTTGTTCACGAGAGGAATGTCTTAGCCTATATACTGTACTGTATATACTCGAACGAATATATTTCACTAAGTAGTTCTTAGTAAACTGTGGCTACAAGTTTCTAATAAGTGACAGAGTATTTACCTAAAGTTCACTTTTAATATACAGTATTGTACGGGGAAACCATAATCTCTAGCCCACCTGGGTCGGTGCTGGAGGTTAGAACAGAGTCCTTTCTGGACGGGAGCCCACTCTAACTATCACGTGGCAACACACGCACGAACACACAGTCATAGTACAGCTGTATAGATGATATTATGTATAAATGTTGTATATGGCATTTTATACTCTGCATTATCTTCATTATATATGAACACAAAGAAAAAATACCATAGGTTGTAGTTACGAAAATATGAATGAAAATAAACATTTCCAAACCACCCAGTGACTCCACACAACGTTTACAGTGCTTGTGTGTGTGCCAGACCACGATGCTTCCCATCATTCGCGTAAATATATGCAAAATCGTGTTTAATTTAACTACCGTATATCTCGGCCTATAAGACGGAATTTGAACCTTAAAAAAATCAGCCCAAAATTAGGGGTCGTCTTAAGCACCAGGTATAAAATTCTTACCTCTTAAATATTGTGGTTTAGCTTGTCAAGAGTGGTGATGGAAAACATCGTAAACCACTCACAAGGTACTACTACCACTAATTATTTTATACTGAAACTTACGTTTGGGAAGCTGGATTGAAAATAAGATTACCGGTATATTAAAATAATAAAAATGTATTATAAACCTGTCTAACATACCGTAAAAGAACAATATACTCCGGTAATACCCCAGAGTTTGACCCTTAATGATCACCATAAATGAATCAGGTCAACTTCACCTACCAGGTGTAATGGTAGCCTCCCTTTGTCGCGAAACAAGTTTATAAATGAAAGAAAATACTTGCAGTTTGTTTAATATATTACAGTATATTATAAATAAATAAATAAACAAATAAATCGGTAAATCCATTTCAAGTACATGGAAAAATTTTACTCGACATTGACATGACATCGACATTACCGTAGTTCCAGTTAAATAGCAGACGCTTAAGTGACATCACTAGTGTTTACATTACACCAGCCGGTAACATTTGATTATTTTTTTTTTTTATCCTCTTCGCCACTGATCGGCTTGTTAGCCGCTTGGGCGATCGGTCACGCTCTTATCCTTATATTCTTCACCAAAAGGTCGGCTCGCTAGCCGCCCGGCGATCGGTCACGTCTCTGTCACGCACTGTTGGCAACACTGGGCATGCACCGGCCCTGAATGTACCTGAACCGCTCCAGTGTTGGTCAAGTCTTCTCTTGAAAGAGCTCACTCGATGCCGCCACAACACTCTCTGGTAGATTGTTCCAAGAGTTTACAACCCTCACTCCGAAAAAGTTTGCCCTCACGGTTTTCCGGACTTGCGGCTTCTTCAATCTTGAGCTGTGACCCCTTGTGGGGCGAGCGTCCGCCAGCTCCAAGTAAGGACACTCAACTGAGTAGTGCCCCCTGAGATGCTTATAAACCTCAACTAGGTCCCCCCTTAAATACAAAATTAAAAAAAAAAGGTCAAAAGTGAGAAACAATATACTTGCAGTGTGTTTAATACAGCATATTATAAATAAATAAATAAACAAATAAATCGGTAAATCTATTTCAAGTAAATGGAAAATAAACAAACAAAAGTTATTTACCAATAAGCTTCCCTCTGACAGAGGGTAAGAGGGGGAGATAAGAAGGCTATTTATAGCCCGTCTTTGTGTCCATAATGCACTGTAAATAATTCTTTTTTTTTACATAGAATATTCAGTATATATTCAGCTTATTGTTACAGAACACACACACACACACACTGAAGGCTTTTGTTAAACCACCAATGTATGTAATAAGTCATTTATGTCCAATGTATATTTTCAGCCTACGAGCTGCAGAACTTTTTCAATAAACCGTTTAATATTATTATTATTATTATTATTATTATTATTATTATTATTACACACACAGTGTAGCTTTGTGTGACGTGTTGTCTGACTTCGGGTGGCTTTGAGCGAACCATACACTTGATATTACAATTTATGTATCCTTCCTGTCCATGATTTACAACAATAACTGTAGGGTAAAAGTTACAATATTATACTAATAACACTGTCATGTGTTGATACTATGCCTAGTTACCAAGATACAGAGCACCATGAACATAACATGATAATGATAGTGAAGCCTGGAAGAGTTCATATCATAACTTGTTTGTGCATATGTTGCCCCATGAGAGTTACCGTGGACCTCCATGTGCCCAGGTGGGATGGTCAAAGTATTGCACTATAAGTGTGTCAAATGAGGAGTGACTGATCCACATGTAATTTAAGGTTTTTGAAATATGTAGTTAAATTAAACACGATTTTTCATATAGTTATGGGAAGCATCGTGGTTGGCACACACACACACTAAGCGCTGTAAACGTTGTGTGGAGTCACTGGGTGGTTTGGAAGTGTTTATTTCCATTCATAATTTCGTAACTACAACTATGGTATTTTTTCTTTGTGTTCATATATAATGAAGATAATGCAGAGTATAAAATACCATATACAATATTTATACATATTGTCATCTATACAGCCGTACTATGACTGTGTGTGTTTGTGCTTGTGTTGCCTCGTGATAGTTAGAGTGGGCCCCGTCCAGAAAGGACACTGTTCTAACCTCCAGCACCGCCCCAGGTGGGCTAGAGATTATGGTTTCCGACTGTACATGCAGTACAGAAGGCAAACATTTAAACCCCCAATAAACCACACTCAGAGCAGGTGTTTCAAGTGGAAGGTTTTATTAAGTGTTTCTTTTTAATAACCAACCCTATACTACTACACTGTACAGTACAGTACAGTACATTATAACTGTTGTGCACAGCGCAGCTTCACTGAAGATACATCGCTAAACGTGGGGATTCCTACTGTTTATGCAAAGGAGTCCTGGAGACCTCGTGAGAACCCTGGTCCAGGGTGCCCAATAAACTTGAATGTGTAATCCACAGGTGTGCCAAACACAGTGCAGTATAAGAATCATTCAATATACTGCACACTATATCTCATTAGTGAAGTATACAAATGACTCAACAAACTCTTGCATACAACAAATATGTTGTGCTGACTGATGGAGACACCCAGGGAATGTTAGATGCCCACACAAAGACTTTATACAACGCGTCATGCTCATTGGATCCCAGACAAACGCTCGTACACACACAACTGCCATGACGTCAGTCAGTCTCGCGGGTGGAGGATCGCGTCATTGACTTCACCTCTAGTGGGTAATAGTGAGACTCTCTTACCTGTGTGTGTGTGTGACAAAGAGACAGACAATGACAGAAACAAACACACAATCTTTATTACACACTGTGTATGTGGCAACAGACTTGGCCAACAACAGTCCCGTCCTTGCAATTGTGGGAAGCAGGTGACAGGGACTTAGAGGAAACTAAGGACAACGTGAGAGTATAAACAATATAATAAAGACGAGATAGACACGAAAAAGAATGTACGAGGAAGTAAAGACAAGTGGAAAACGAATAGAAGAGGAAAATAAAGACAAGA
This sequence comes from Homarus americanus, assembly GCF_018991925.1. NCBI lineage: Eukaryota > Metazoa > Arthropoda > Malacostraca > Decapoda > Nephropidae > Homarus > Homarus americanus. The sequence goes on along the minus strand of NW_024725031.1, from coordinate 3,258,802 downwards.
GGAAAATAAAGACAAGAAGAAATAAAGACAAGAGGAAAATAAAGACGAGAGGAAATAAAGACAAGAGGAAATAAAGACAAGATGAAATAAAGACAAGAGGAAAATAAAGACAAGAAGAAATGAAAACAAGATAAAAGTTAAAATGAGATTCCATTTTTCTTTTGGAGTTTAAGTGACTGTGATGACAAACACAGGTGTGTCTTACTGTACACAATGACTCAAGACCTTTGAGTATCAGCTGTAACTCTCTCAACAGTCAACATGTTACAGTACACACATTTAACTCATCAAATGTTTCGGTGTGTACGGCTGCAGGATGTTCTCTAACCTCAAATATCTCTTTTTCTTTTTTCAATACGTATTTTATGGTCGAAAAGTTTTATGAAGTGTCAATTAACTCTTGTCTAGTCTCCGTGTGTGTGTTTGTCTTGTGGGGCCTCGTATCCGCAATATTTTTCATGTCAGCTACAATAGAAGAACCTTAATGAGTTACAACTTTATTACGTTATGAATTAATTTTTCAAGATTTCCATAACATAAAAGTCCTTTGCAGCGTGGATATATAACACCATGAGAATATACAGTAAAAGAACCTTACTTAACCTACCCTATAACACACACATTCAACCCAACCCAACACAACCTAACCTAATCGACTGTTTTGTGTGTGTGTGTGTGTGTGTGTGTGCTCATCTCTTCCCCAGTGTAAGAATAAAGAAGTGGTCAGGACCAGGTCTCTCAGGGTCACGGTGTGCTGTCTGGGGCCAAACCTGCCCGGTTACCGTAAACTGGGGTTTGTGTACAGTAAGTCCTGCAAGTGAGACATATACAGAGAGAGGTGGGGGGGGGGGTTATAATTAGAAGTTACTGTTCTCACTTAGTGACATACCCTTGTTAGGGTGTTTAATAACCAGATAGAATGTGCTGGGGGGACTGAAGACCTCAGCCTTGACTTTGCTACATGGGTCCTCACAAATCACATCTCCCACACCTCCTGCCACACCCCTTCCCACATCTTCACAACCCTCCTACACCTTACACCACACCCCTTCCCATATCTTCACAGCCCTCCCACACCTCTACACCCCAGCCACACATTTCTCCCACTCCTCCACACTTTCTGTCTCACAAAGGGTCACAAACAAGGCAGATCGGATAGCCCCATCAAAGGCAATATCGCTCCAGCAGTTCTTCACCACGTACCTTCACAACAACAGCTCTCTCTCTCTCTCTCAACCATTGCCTGAACTTGGTATATTCACTCGTACTCAGCCGACCTTGGTATACTCGTACTCAGCCGACCTTGGTATACTCGTACTCAGCAGAACTTGGTATACTCGTACTCAGCCGACCTTGGTATACTCGTACTCAGAACTTGGTATACTCGTACTCAGCCGACCTTGGTATACTCGTACTCAGCACCTTGGTATACTCGTACTCAGCCGACCTTGGTATACTCGTACTCAGCACCTTGGTATACTCGTACTCAGCCGACCTTGGTATACTCGTACTCATCAGACCTTAGTATAATCAATCTTAGTCATCTAACTTTTTATATTCACCTTTACTCTTAACTCAGTATACTGACTCATGCTCAACCGTCACACAGCAGTCAGGGTCCACACCCAACTGAATTTTTTCCCAACAGACAAATGAAGAATGCCCTGAGGAGCTCCTGGCCGAGAAGGACTAAACCAACCGAGTTTAGTTGTTTATTTACACTTTGTTAGGGTTAGGTTAGGTTAGATTAGGGTAGTAATTTTAGGTTAGAATTAGGTTAGGTTATGTTAGGGTGGTTAGTTTGAGTTAAGGTGGTTAGTTTAGGTTAAGATAGGTTAGTTTAGGTTAGGGTGGTTAGTTTGAGTTAGGGTGGTTAGGTTAGGTTAGGTTAGGTTAGGTTAGGTTAGGTTAGGTTAGGTAATCTGCAGGTGATCCCAGTATTCACTCAGGTTTCTGTTCACCCTGGGGAAAATTCGACTCACCAGTGTTGAATAAGTCACAGGTGGATGAGCCAACTTCTCGTGCATTTAATAATTACGACATTCGGTTATAAACTGTCTTATAAGTTTTTCTGTTCGTGATGAAAAAAAAAACATTAGTTAGTGGGCCGAAGCTTCTGTACCAAGATGGAGGATGAGAGGATTCACTAGTGGCGGGTTTTTGCTGCCGTGAATGTTATCATGCCGTCCTCCTTTGACCTTTGAACACGTTCCTCAGCCCTCCCCCTCCCTCCCAGCTGGCCAGGTGTCATCAATGAAACCCCAAGACAAACCCCCCTCCCTTTTTGTACACAGATCCCACTACATCATTCCACCTTCTCAACCAATCAACATCCACCTTCACTTCACCGTCCCGGCATTAGAACCAATCAGAATCCAATGCAGCCACGAAGGTAAGGCGAAGAAGACAAAAAACATCTCATCTTCGGTAACGTCTTCAAAGATGCGCAGTCAAGTGGGTATAAAAAACGATCTGGTTCCAGGCGAGTATATAAGAGGAGTCCCCGAGCCTCCCTCACACACACACACACAGTCCCACGATATTATACTTGGACCTTCCTCTCGTTCCGTCACCATGAGAAGTCTTGTGAGTATTAATCATGTATTTGTTAGATCTTAAGTTAGTTGGGAGAAATACTTCATGCCAGCGTCAGGCCACTGTATATTGTCTGTCTTTTACTGATTACTACCGTCTGTCTTTTACTGTTTACTACCGTCTGTCTTTTACTGTTTACTACCGTCTGTCTTTTACTGTTTGTTACCATCTGTCTTTTACTGTTTACTACCGTCTGTCTTTCACTGTTTACTACCGTCTGTCTTTTACTGTTTACTACCGTCTGTCTTTTACTGTTTACTACCGTCTGTCTTTTACTGTTTGTTACCATCTGTCTTTTACTGATTACTACCGTCTGTCTTTTACTGTTTACTACCGTCTGTCTTTTACTGTTTACTACCGTCTGTCTTTTACTGTTTGTTACCATCTGTCTTTTACTGTTTACTACCGTCTGTCTTTTACTGTTTACTACCGTCTGTCTTTTATTGTTTACTACCGTCTGTCTTTCACTGTTTGTTACCGTCTGTCTTTTACTGTTTACTACCGTCTGTCTTTCACTGTTTGTTACCATCTGTCTTTTACTGTTTACTACCGTCTGTCTTTTATTGTTTACTACCGTCTGTCTTTCACTGTTTGTTACCGTCTGTCTTTTATTGTTTACTACCGTCTGTCTTTCACTGTTTGTTACCATCTGTCTTTTACTGTTAACTACCGTCTGTCTTTTATTGTTTACTACCGTCTGTCTTTCACTGTTTGTTACCGTCTGTCTTTCACTGTTACCATCTGACTTTCATTGTGCCTCTAGCTTAACTACCGTCACTATATTCCTCTTCCTCACTACAAACACAGTCAGAGGTGATATCTTTCTTGTGGATAATAACATGTCCGTCCGTGACTTACAGTATACAGTATGTTGGGGAGGTTCCGTCCGTTACCACTTTAAGGACGACGATGGTTTAGGCTATTACTTTATGGACGATGGTTTAAGCTATTACTTCTAGGACGATGGCTTAAGCTATTTAAGGTCGATGATTTAAGCTACTTAAGGACGATGATTTAAGCAATTACTTTAAGGACGACGGTTTAAGCTATTTAAGGACGATGGTTTAAGCTATTTAAGGTCGATGATTTAAGCTACTTAAGGACGATGATTTAAGCAATTACTTTAAGGACGACGGTTTAAGCTATTTAAGGATGATGGTTTAAGCTATTTAAGGTCGATGATTTAAGCTACTTAAGGACGATGATTTAATCAATTACTTTAAGGACGACGGTTTAAGCTATTTAAGG